>NC_061864.1:63717880-64073330 GCF_907164915.1 Impatiens glandulifera
ACTTTCATAGCTCCACCTTCAACAATGTACTTGTACCCTTTTGAATCGATGGTACTAAGAGAATAAGATTTCTTTTCAAATCAGGAACATGTCTCACATTATCAAACATCTTGATTTTTATTGTTCATATATCCACGACCTTACATGTTGAACTGTTTCTCATCAATACAACACCTTTGAAAATTGTATCATATGTTAAAAACTAGTTCTGATTAGGACACATATGATACGTACAACCATAATTGAATATCCATTCATCTTGCGATCTCGCATCGCAAATATATGCCAGAGGAATCCATTGTCTTCAACTTCAACAACACTAGATTCACCAAAATTTATAGGCTGCTTTTCAGTCGAATTACTTCCTTATTTTTTACTGTTGGTTATTTTAAACTAAGAATGCATTTTAAAGTAGAAGAAAAGATGGAAAGGAAAATATCATAATTTTCATTAAGCTGAAATCATTTAAATACTATAAAATGACTAGATAGTGGAGCTAAAAAATAGGGAAATACATGGACATAATCTACTAGAAACTCTCCTAAAAACCACCAACTACACCACAAACTAAACCTGAAATGTTAAAAATAAGGGAAAATAACAGCAGTTTCAAGCAAACTTTAACACTTACCTTTATTTTGTAGCTTCCAACACTAAGATTTTATATGGCCTCCTTTCTTGCAGTAATTACAAATCTTTCAAGGTTTTCATGACGTTGATTTATCTCTCTGATCACCTTTTGAACCTTTTTCTTGAGTTCTTTCTCGAGTAATAAGACCCTCTACCAAACCATCAAAATGATTAATAAGATGTTTCATCATCTCCTTAGAGAATAATGCAACATAAATATCATTCGTTGTGATAACATCAAGACTAAATAAAATAGTATCACGAAACGTGATATACGACGGGGGCAACGAACATAGTATAATTAAGGGAAAAAGTTAACTTAGACGCATGTAATTGTACAACTAGCTCAATTAGACACATGTACTAATAAAATGGCATTTAAACGTATGTACTATCTAAAATTGGTTCATTTAGCCTCTTTTAGTAAACTATGATTAATTTTTATTTTTTAATTTATATATTTAATAATTAAATATTAATATATTTTTTCTATCTTTTTTTCATTACGAATGAACCCTCAACTTTTATCTTTTTCATAATTTTTTTATTATTTCTATATGAGTATTTATTATTGATTATTTTAATTATATATATATATATATATATATATATATATATATATATATATATATATATATATATATATATATATATATGAATATGAGTATTTATCCTTAATTATTTTAATTTTATATTTTTTCTTTTTTTAATATTTTTTTCTTATATTAACATTGATTATTAATTTTTTTTAAATTGTCCGGTACTAATTGAATATATCAATGACTTATTCTTTCAATAATAAAAATTTTTTAACACAAAAATAAATAAATTAATAATCAAGAATTATATAATAATAACAACTCATTCAATAAACACCAAAAGAGTAATAATCAAATATTAGACAAAACAATGTTCATTACTACTACTATAAGTCGTGAATAAAAATTAAATAAAAAATTTATTAATTTCATTTTTGTTCATATTAAATTAAATAAGAAAGAAACATTTCAAAACAATATTACAGAAAACATAAAATTTATATATTAGTTGTTAAATTTTTTCAAAAATGAGAATTTAATAATTATGAGAAATAAAAAAAGGAAGATTAAATAAAAAAAAGAAATTAATATAAAAACAATAAAAAATTTAAGAATGAAATAAATTACCTAGTTTAATTAATGAAAAAAAAGAAAATATATTAATATTTAATTAGTAAATATATGAATTTAAAAATAAAAATTAAATATGGTTACTAAAATAGACTAAATGAGTCAATTTTTGATAATACGTATGTTTAAATGAATTTTTATTAGTACATACGTCTAAATGAGCTAGTGGTACAAGTACATACATCTAAGTGAACTTTTTTCCTATAATTAAAGTTAAATCTTCATCATCATACTTGCATTCCAAGGCTTCCAAATCATCAATAGTTTCTTTAAATGCTGATAAATGCTCTTATAGAGGCGTACCTTCTAGCATACAATGAAAATATAATCACTACTTCAAATGTAGTTTATTAGTAAGACTTTTTGTCATATATAGTTGTTCTAGCTTCAACCATAATCCAACAACACTCGTCTCCTTCAGAACATCATGTAGAATATTATTCGCAATGTGTAAATGTATATGAGATATAGTCTTACGATCCTTCCTCTTTTTCTTTTCTATTGTCCATGAACTAAGCATCTTATCAAAACATAATAGAGTTTTGTCAAAATTCATCTGAGTGAGCAAATCTCGCATATTTATCTGTCATAAAGAAAATCTAGTGTTACAATCCAATAACGGAGTATCATACTTCATACTTGTTATCTCTACAAAACAAATACAGTCTCAACAATAAAAAAACTCAAGGCTCTGATACCAATTGTTGAATAACAGGATATGGATCCGATAACAAACAATTTATGTGGAAATCCAAAACGGGAAAACCACGGACATATGAAGAAAATTTTCACTAAATTAAAATAGAAGATTACAATTTAGAGTGAAAAAAATAATGACAAATATTTGTTAATAAAACTCTAACTAAGACCATATATCTATAGGTCAATAACTGAGCTTATTGGGTCCAATATCAACCAGTTAAGATTTTATTTTATTGCACTGGAGTCTAGATCCATGTCCGAACAAAACCAATATAGATCACCATAATCTAACAAATTGTTTTATACAAACATTACTATATTTATCCCTCATCTAATCTAACGACATTAAGAGGTGGATACTAACCCTAAGTTTCGGGGTTCGAGCCCGTTAGGCGACAAGTTCTGCGCATGATTAAATGGTTAAGTGTGTTTGCGGGCTACATACTTAATCCGTTGTTCCATTTAAAAAAAAAACATTACTAAATTTAAATTTATTATTATTTTTTTTGGTTGATCACACTTAGAAAAATATATAAATACCTTTGCTTATGGATATTAGATTTAGTATATTTCGAATTCATTATTTGGATACATGTTTTTATTAAAATCCTGAACCGAACAAACCAAACAAAGAGTTTTTATTGGTATAAAAAAATCTTAATATAATTTTTAGATAATATTTTAATTATTAAATAGATTAATATGATCTAAATATTATTTCAATATGTTGAATCAAACTCACATTCCGGTAAATCAATACCGAAGTATCAATACCAGGCAGTGGTGCATTGCTGACACATGAATAACCCCAACAGCAAACTACCGTCAAAGCCGACCTCGACCCGAGTTGTAGGCTGCCCTAACCCCCAAAAAAAAGTCTGGATAAAATTTAAATTCATAAAAAAACAATAGTTATAAATTATTATCTTAAACCATAATACTAAAATAAATTTAACTAAATAATTTACAAATGAACTCCACTACAAAGTGAGGATGCCCTAACCCTATTGGGCCACACCAAAAAAATAATAATTTAATATCAAGGGTGCCATATATTAAACTACACTTGATCTTAGCCTAAAGGCCTAGAAAGATATGTTTATTTAAGACACAAACCACCAATTTTATAATGGTTTCATCTTCTTTCTCCAATTCTAAAGTTCCGATGTGGGAAGAGCTTAAACCATCTATGTGTTGAGTATCTCTCTCTCTCTCTATATATATATATGAGGTATATATATATATATATATATATGAGGGAACAAGGAGAAAAAAATCAAC
Organism: Impatiens glandulifera; assembly: GCF_907164915.1. NCBI lineage: Eukaryota > Viridiplantae > Streptophyta > Magnoliopsida > Ericales > Balsaminaceae > Impatiens > Impatiens glandulifera. The sequence continues at coordinate 63,721,663 of NC_061864.1, forward strand.
TTAACAAAATTATATATATCAGAATTTATAAATAATAACAATTATATTTTTTTGTTTAGTGGTTAGTGTTACAAATTTTATATATCACACCTAGTCTTTGCAGCCGATTTGGTTTGTATGGGAAGAGTGCATGTTTCTATATTTACTTTTGTTTTGTAAGGTTTTTATTATATCTGAATATTGATAGCTACAAATTTATTTGCGTATAGTTGTTCTCTAAAAATATCATCAAAATCGTCTTCTTGAATGGGCGGCATTTGGGCTTTTGACAGACTAAAGGATAACTAAAACATTGATTCTCTGTTTATTGTTTGAACCATTTGGTTGGAGTGTATACATGTTTATTCCATTGTGGTTCAACAAATATGGATGTTATATGAGATCGATAAGCTATTTTTTTTTTTTAATGTTTAAGGTTACTTTTAATTATTGTCTTTCTTTGTGGATTGAAGATGTTTCTTTTTCCTTCTAAGGACGCTTGTGTCCGATTCTTGTGTTAATAAAAGTCTCTAGAAAAAAGAAATGAAAATAATTAAGTAATAACAAGAATGCATGACATTGTAGATAATAGATAAATGCATTTTAACCCCACACATTTATTATATATAAATATATTCAAAGCATATCTCAATTTATATTTTGTGTAAGCAAAGAAAATAGACCACTATAAAATTAATTTGATCCATCGACCAAATCATCATTAGAATCGGAGGGGCTATGCATGCATGCATGCATACACACATTATTCCAAACATATTCACGCAATACACTATTAACAACTCTTAAAGGCATTGGCTTGTTGTTGATGCAACGGTTTAAGATGATCCCGCTTTGAATTGAAGCCTCTGTGACGTTTTGAGAGAATCCTGGTTGACTACCCATGTAACTAAATAGACCTTCATGACATGTCTTTCCGAGTTGTAGCACCATCTTGCAACATATGCCATTTGTGAATGCACCATCTTTGAAGAACATCTCTCGTACTATTATTTCCCCACATTCTTTTCGTTCTTTTGTCATGCATCCCTTAAGTTTAGGATCTAGTCCAGAGAAATCAACATCAGGAAATGGCATGACTGTGGGAAAGATTGTCACAACGACTAACATCAATATTGCGTATTCGATAAAAAGAAGCAAGGTAAGATTTTGTGTAAGATTCATTTTCATAGTGCCCTCCATTAATTTATCCTAGATTAATTTTCCTTAATAATTCCTTGATGACAAAAATGAAGTATGTCTTAATTTTATAGGTGGGTAAGAGCTGTTTCCATAAATGAACTGCATTTATTATTGTAATTAATAAAATATATGTTTAATTGTTCAACATTTAATAAGGCTGAGTTAATGTTTTTAGTATTAAAGCGTTGTATGTTTTGCATCAATATTAATTAGACTTGCATTGTTGATTTTATATTTTTATATATAACGTTAAGTTGATGTTAATTTTGTGCAAATTATTTTTCAATAACCCTTTAAAATTAACTAACTTTAAATATTACTTACTTTTTAACTTTAATTATTTTATTTTTTAATATAGGAAGCAAACAGAAACTTATACGGTGTATAATTAGTTTATTTTGAATATCACGGTAAGTATAACTAATATCATAAGAGAAAATTTACTTACAAAGTTGATTAAATGTGTTAAATTTAATTATTAACTACAATTATTTTATTTATGAATACTTATAATGCATGTTTGAACACTTTGATGTTGTTTAATCATTTTTATATAACAATATATTATAAATAAAATTATATATAAATTAAAATTATTAATCTTATTAAAAAAAAAAAATCAAAATGAAATTATATTTTATTCTAAATTATCATTATTTACTTGGTTTGATTTTTTTATTTCATAATTATTCTAAATAAATTGTTATATATATATAAATTAGAATCTTTAATTTTATTATAAATTTCAAAATAAAAGTATTATTGAAAACTATTTTATTTGAAATTATTATAAAATTTAATAATTAGAAATAGATTATACATATATATATTATATATAAACTAAAACTATAAATCTTCTTAAAATCAATTATAATTTCAAAATATTTTATTATTTATTATTTTAAATAAAATTGAATATATATTATTTTAAAGTTTCAATTGTCTATTGGTTTATTAGTTAAACTAAATGCTTTGTATAAAATTATTACATGGAGGATTATAGTTTCCCCATATTTAGTTTTAAATAAGCTAATTATGTCAAAATTTTAAGATTGATATAATTGTATTTAAACTTTTGTTTATTTAATTATGATCCAAGTTTATTGCTGAGCATAGAGTTGACTAATATAATATCACATTTATGATATCTTTTAAATCACAGCTGTTTTTGTAATGAAAAAAAATAATAAAAATGGAGTCTCCTTAATCCATTGCACCAAAATTAACATTTTATGCCAAATCAAATAAGGTTTTTTCATATATGTGACACTAAATATCTTACCTGCGCATAATATAGCGCCTGTAAAAGTGCTGTCGACAAAAGTATACGATAGTAAGGAAATTTACACACCTCAATTTACGCTGGTAAAGTGTATCGGTACATATTACGACGGTACTGGATAATTGTGCACCAATAAAGTAAATTACAAAAACCTAAATTTACTCCGATATAGTGTACCAACACAAACTTAGGACGACTATGAATAATTATGCGTCGATAAAGTAAATTATTGACACATAAAATTACGTCAATAATGCATAATTGTATGTCGTAAAAGAGAAATGAATAATTATATACGTAAAGATATTTACCGACATAACATTACGGAAATAAGAAATAATTATGCGCCGTTAAAGATATTTACCGACACATAAAATTAGGCCGGTAATGTATATTTATACGCCGGTGAAATCTAATCACAAAACAACCATCAATGACCTCAATGAATATTTATATCTATTCCGAATTTATTTGATTCATTCTTTAATAGTTCATCACCAATGACCTCTCTTAAGAGGTACTCTACTAGTACTGTTGACTTCTTAAGAGACACTACTCTACTTCTTTTTTATTAATTAGTTGTCTAAAAGAACCATATATGCTTATTTATTTTGGTTTGTGTAGACAATATTTAATTATGTTCAAAGATCTTATTAGGACAGCAACGTCTTAGTTCGTTGTTCAAGCCTAAAGATGTGTAAGACAAATCTACCTTACAAGCACATAAGCAACTATCATCTATTTGGGAGTTCAAGACTCGTCAGAAAGGATAGATGACACTCACTCTCAAAAGCCAAAATTGACGAGACCTAACCTACCAACATTAAGCTAACACTCAGTTTAGTTAGTTATTCATAATTGCAAACTAATATATAAAAAAAAACATATTTTTCTAGTTTTTCAAGCCAAAAAAGTATATATAAAAAAGTTGGTTATTTTGTTATAATTGTACATTGTTAGTTTAGTAAATGTAAACTTATGCTTTCAAATTTTTATATATATATTGTTTAATACTGAATTGATAAAAAAAAAAGAATCGGTAAAAAAATTTAAAAAATTCTTAAAAAGAAGGCCTTTAGCGACGGTATATTTAAACCCGTGTATATTTAATGAAGGCAAACGAGCATTACCGATGGTAATTACCGTCGCCATTTCCCAATTTTATACTAGTCTAAATATTAATGAAAAAATTATTTTATCCTTCAAAGAGAAAAATAAAAGATCCATAAGAAGAATCAATTTATTATAGGATTGGAGGGATTGAAATGCAAAAACACATAATTCCAAACACATTTTTTTAATAAGGTTTCATTAATCACACATTATTTTTTTTCAAACATTGACTTATTACATTATTAATTATTCGTGAAGTTTTAGAAACTCCATTTCCCATCTTTCCTTATTTAGGGATAAGTTTCGCATCGTTTTAAGATAACCTCGCTTTGAATTGAAGCCTGAGTGATATTTGGATAGAAAGCAGGTTGGAAGCTGATGTAAGTGCGCAGACCTTCATGACATGTCTTTCCGAGTTGTAGCACCACCTTACAACATGTGACATTTGTGAATGCACCGTCCTTAAAAAACATCTCTCGTACTATTATCTCTCCACATTCTTTTCGTTGTTTTGTCATGCATCCTTTGAGATTAGCAGGTAGCTTAGTAAAATCTGGCGGACTCGACATAGTTGTGGGAAAGGTTGCAGTAACAACTAAGATCAATCCGAGGAAAAGAAACAAAATAGAGGTCATTTTCATAAGTCCCTCCATTAATTTATCCTAGATAGATGTTCTCTTGCTAGATTTGTTCTGGTTGTGAAATGTTTGATATTCCCTTTGGGGTCATGTGGTGTTTTTATAGGTGGAGAGGAGCTGTTTTATATGTGTAGTTATTAATGTAATTAATAAAATGGATGTTTTAATTGCTAAACAATTAATAAGGTCGAGTTTAATGTCTTAGTATCCAAAGCAGTTTTGCCTTTATGTCTTTAATCAATATTAATTAGACATGCCTTGGTTAACTTTATAACATCTTGTTGGATATGATCACTATTTAACATAACTTTGTCCAAATTATTTTCATTTAGTCTCTTAAAAATGTAATTAACTTCAAATGTTACCAATTAATTGTTGAGTTATATTGGGTTACTTCACAGTCACTTGTAATATGTGTATAGTTCATTTTTTTGGTAATATAAGTAATAATAACAAATGTCATTGAAGAGTTGTGAAATTATCATTTATTGTTTTTTAGCCTTTTAGTGACATTTAATATTCAATTACCCCATTTGTTTTTAAAAATAATTGTTGGGTATGAATATAATGTAGGATGTGATTACTATATATAACATTGTTTTTAAGAATAAGATATAAATATAATTACTACAACAATCTAAATGTCTTCAAACTAATAGATTTCATTTGAAACTAACATATAGCTACAATATTTTATTTTTTAATGCAAGTTTTGAAGAAACTGCCACTACAACAAATTAGACATCTGCCGACGCTTAAAAAAACTTCTTCCGACGTTTAAAAGCGTAGCCAAAGAAACCACCGACGCTTAAACTTGCGTCGCCAAAAGAAGGGTCGTTGGAGGTGCCACCGACGCTTAAATAAGCGTTGGTAAAATTAAAATAAGCGTCGTCAAAACCATATATTTTTTAATTAATTTTTATTCCATTATTTTTTTGATTATTTTGTTTTATTTTTTTTATTCGGTTTATATTTTTTCTCCATATTTTCTTTTCTATTTTTCATGCAATTATATTTTCATTTTTTTACAGTTATTATTTATATATTTTAATAATTATTTTCAAATTTAAGCTAAATACATAAAAAAAAAATACTAATGAGATACAAAGTTTTTAATCAAAAATATAAAAACCATTAAATACATCCTAAAGTTATGTCTATTCATTGCATATACACCATCTATAATTAAAATATTGAAAGCATTAACACTTATATTCTATTACAAATCAGAAACAAAATAATAAAGAATGAAATCATTCACATTATTTTTCTTATTCCAATTAAATACAAACAAAATAATACAAAGATGTTAGGGCATAAAAAAAAATTATCCTGCAATAAAATATAACTCATCCAAATCACAATTATTATACCTATTTATAATAAACTAATTTAATCATTAAATTGATACCAAACATATAAATTTTATCATAATAATTTATTTGAATTCACAGAATTGTCTGATAAAATATTATGCACATGACTTTTAAAATAAGACAAAATCTTCTATTAAAATCTTAAAGTCAATTATTTTATTTTAGAATAAGAAAGAATAAGAAAGTTAAAAGAAAAGTATAATTTATAATAAATAAATTAATATATATTTTTGAACATGGTCACAAGACACTTCTATTCATATTAACAACTTAAAATTAATTTTAGCAAGCAAACATGATAGAATGGAATAGAAACATAGTGGTAAGACCTTTTGTTTTGTCACCATCTTCATCTCTTATACTCTATCTTTACATTATTTATTTATGGGGTATTTTGTTAGTCTACTTCCTCAATATTTAATAACTCTTACTTATCCCATACTAATTTTCTTATTTGTAAAATGTACTCTACATTTATATTTCTTTAATAAGAAAAGAAAAGAAATATCAAAAACTATGTAGATGAGAGATATGTATCACATACCTTTGAATCCTTTGTTTGATGTATGATAAGAAATCTGCAATAAAATGAATAAAATTAGTACTTAAATTAAATATTTAAGAGCATCAATATTACATATTTGTTTTAAGAATGCTCAAATGAAAATGACTGATCTGAAACCAGAAAAACTCAAATCGATCGTAAATTAGGAATAACTCAGCGAACACTTGGCAATTATGTGTGCAAAAGATCTCATTAGATTATTTCTAGTAATTGTATATAAAGAGACAATGAAAACGATAGCATATAATCAAAATGTGGTTAGCCTATAAATTAATAATAACAAATGACAATAAAGATAATTCAAGTAAGATGAAAGACTAATGTTATGATGAATCTTACTTTTCAAATCGGATTTGTAAGGCTAGTGTGAGTACCACGAAATGAACCTGTGTATGTAAGTGAATAACATGAAATTATTAATCTTGATATCAGATCAGTTCATGATACCAAGACAATATTGTATTCCATTCCTATTCTCATCCCTATTGATATAGTTGCTAACATATTAATTTATGAAACCACAAAATAAAATTTTAATTTAATACATATTATTATTTATAATGTACTAACTCAAAACATTCTTTAGATCTTATTAAGATTCAATAGTTCAACAAAAATCAAACTACTACGAGCTAAAATCATGCATTAGATATGAATAATTAAAAGAATAACTCCTGATTCTTTCTATTCTAATACTTTATTGTCTCTTACAACCTAAATAAGTATTCCTAAAATAAACTTGTATTATTAAATTGAAATTGATTGACTCAAAGTATTTCACATGTAAATATATATATAACATGTTTATGTATAAATAAAGTCAATCAATTTCAATTTAATCTATATTTATTGATGAACTGTTTTATTGATTGAAATTTCAATTTAATGTTCATGTTTTATCTAGTCAGGAACCACCTCAGTATAAAACACAAACATAATCAAATAACATACATATATATGTGAATTCTTGTTGGATTGTTTATTTAGAAACAATTGTTGATAAATAATAAAAATTACCTGAAAAATTATTGATGCAACAAAAAACGACTGTTCTAATTTTCGGCCCATAACCCTCGAGGACTCGTACATGTCATGCCATTTGCCCAGGTCAGTAATTCTGTTTGCTTACCAAATCTAGAAAATGTATTAAAAATATTTATCATATTAGTGTGAATGTAGCATCGATAACATAAAAAATTTATACTTACACTGACAGTAGTAGATGGCGTGGACAAAGGATAATATCAGAATAGTCATCATTAATTATTATTACTAGCTGAAAGGAAATAAAACCAAGCAAATTGTGAGTAATTGTTAAATAAGGTAAATAGAGAGTACCACCACTACAACAAAATAGGCTTTGGGTGACACATAATCGCCAACCCATATTAAGCGTTAGCAAAAGTCGGAAAAAAAATGTTTTTGCCAACCTTTTAATATCATTGACGACCCTTATTTTATTATTCCTTTAAAAAAAATAATAAGTAAATAATTAGATAAAATTTTGTTTTAATATTTTATAATTTTATTTTGTAATTATATAGACTATTATTTTTTAAAATCAAATTATATACTTATTTTTATCTCAAACCTAAAATTTATTAATATTTTGAATTAATTAAATATAAATTCATTATTAATATTAAATTAATTAAATAGAATTAATACTCTATTAAATAAAATAAATATATTTTTAAAATAAATAATATAATAAAATTAGTTATTAAATAAATTATTTATAATTTCAAGTTAAATTTAATAAATTTATAATTGGACTAATTTAATGGTATTGTGAATTTTGTATGGGCTTTTTTCAAATGATATATGGGCTATTTTAATGATGCCTTTTTAATGGATTTATTAAATTGGGCACTAATAAACTGAAAAGTTTAGAACATCAATTAATATTTTCTCTCCCCTAGGTTTCTTTAATTTTGCTGCATCATCCATACGCGCTGTTTCGTCTTCCCCGGACACCATCTCTTCTTCAACTTTACAACGAGATTCAGAGAAGAGAGAAGTGTAAGAGGTTGATCTAAATTCTTCTAAGTTACGGATTTCTACATCAGGCTTCATTTCATTCATCGACAGACTTCTCTTCGTGTTTCCGTCTTCATTCTCTCAGCTTGCCAAGAGTAAGTTAGCTTCTTTGCATTCTTTAATCATATCCATCATTTTATGCTTTAGCTCTTCCTGTTTAAGCACGTTCTTTTCTTGATTCTGTAGTTTTATCTCATGTTATGTTTTATTGCTTCGTAGTTTGTTGCTGTTGGAAGATACAGACGAACTCTGTTTCATTCTCCAAGAATATGTTTAGCTAGTTTCTGCTTCTTTGCACCGCATTTGATGATTTTCCTGGCCATTGATCGCTAATACTTGATACTTGTACAGTAGATCTAATTTTTGTATGTTTTAGTTACCCTCTAGGGTGTATTCTTTTGTGATAAAATAGTGTATATATATGATTGTGATTTTGTTCAGTCTCTGTTTAAGATGAACATTGACTGTAATTTCTCAAATTTTATGGCTATGAAGGTCTCGGCCTAGGTTTATCTGATCTTCTTTAGTATATTTGTAACACAGTTTTGTAGATCTTCTTATCTAAGTTTTTATAAGTTGTTGATTCTGAAGGCAACAAAAGAAAAATAGTAGCCTTTGATATTTGTTAATCTATTAGTATTCATTCATCTTTCCCTTTAAGCAAATGGAAGATAATGATGATAAGATCTTCTAATAAACCATTGATGTTGGCTCTCAAGGGGTTCAGTGAATTTGGGGTTGATAGTGGACCAGCGACAAGACCCTAAAATCGAAGTTCAACATCTTCTTGAAGCATGCGACTGATCATACTGGTTTGAAAGTGTCAGATGTTGAAGTAATAATCAACTAGTTAGTCTGCTATAAGATGGTTTTGAAAAAAAAAACGTAATTGTTTTCTGATATGATTGTTCTTTTCTTTGACATATCAAACATTTAATTACAGCTTTAATTGTTATGAAGGGATTGGGAAGCTTTCTTTTCATCTTTGGGAGTTCAATTGGAGCCTATTTGCTGGTCTGTAATTGGTATAATCTTTTTCTTTTTTTATCAGAATTTGATATTTAATTCATCTCACAGTTTAGTTCTGTTTCAGTTTATTCACAAATTGATAGCCACTCCAATCTTGTACGACTTCTACAACTACGATGATGACAGAAAAGAATATGGTCAACTTTTTTGTTAAGTTTACACAGGTACAAATAACAGTCTATTTTCTCTTTATGATTCAAGATAAGGAACATAATTGATGGTCATTTTTTTTGTTTCGAGTCTGGCATTGTTTGGGGCAATACTGTTCTTCATCGGTATGAATACAAGATCTTCATCACTCTTTGTGCTTCCCATTTCGTGATTTGTAAGTATTCCTCCTTCATTTCATAAAATATTTATCTATAGATCTGCATTTATCCATGTATTATCATCTCTATTAAGTCGATTCGAGCTTTATCCATTTCCGATCTCGATTTCTTGATCTTATATGAATTAGAAATGTATATACCATAGGTTAAAATCAAATGATGAATTATTCTCATGATTTGTGATAATTAGGTGTTTTTTGAACCGAAGATGTCAACAGCTATTGATGTTACTCCTAAAGGTGGATTTAATCTCGACCTATGTCGGTGAAATGAAATTCTATTGAACAAAGGACTGAAATCTTTGTCTTTCCTTAAGACTGGAACTACCATTGTTGGCTTAATCTTCTAGGTAACTTGTTTTCTTCACGATTCTCTAACTTCTCTCTATTGAACAAGCATTAATTATCGTTTCTCAATTGTTTTGTAGGAAAAATAATAAACTATATAAGAAAATGTTATTTTTATGCAATAATCGGTTTGCAGATTTATCCTCATGGATCAACCGATACTCTTCCATTTGCCACGATGAGTTCTGGTTCACTTGCTGCTATGGCGATATTTGAATGAAATGTCGTGAAGGTCTTACTGTAAGTAAGATTCTGTTATCACTTATTAAAAAAACAGTCATTTGAATTATTTTTCCTTCCTGATTATGGCCTTCGGTCCTCGGAAGGAGGATGGTGTCAAGTTGGTAATTGAGGCTATTTGCTCTAGTATATTCAATGACTTGGGCAGTGGAAGCAATGTTGATGTTTGTGTGATCACAAAGGTTAGTTCACTTTCTCACTTTGTTTTAGGAGTCAAACAAAGATGACCATTTTTACCATTTTGAAGAAACACTTTCTTAATGTCAGTTATTTTAGGTTTTATATTAGACATCTAGAGTTTGTTTGATGTTATATGAAGGATAATTTTTTGATAGTTTGGTTGATAATGAAGTGAATTATGATGGGCCCTAATGTATGATTGTGTACGATCTTTGCAGGGACAAACAGAGTATTTAAGAAACCATCTAGCGCCTAATCCTCGTACTTATGTTAGCAAAAAAAGGCTATACTTTCTCCAAGAAGACTGGTTAGTAAACCTCATTTATTCTGATTTATTATTCTACATGCCTACATCATGTGTTCTAGGAGAAAATGTTTCTTCATGTTTGCAGTGCATGTCTTAGTCATACTCCTTTTTCTTTCTTTGAAAATAAATGATTTCATTACTTGTGATAAAATACGAAAGTAGAACCAAACCTGACATTAACTATGACTATTTTCTTGTTTTCAATTGTCTGGTTCTTTTGCTTTCTAATTTATGTTCTATATTTAATTAGGGTGAAGAAATAGAGGTTTTGCAAGTGACAATGCCAGACTGCAAAGTGAGGTAAGAAACTTAACGTTATCTTTAGCATTAATAGAAGTTGATAAGCAAGTTGAGGGAATTATACCAACACTCAATGAAGATCTCAAATCGCCAAAGAATATCAATGAAGTGTGACAGAAATTTGTTAAGTTATTTTCAGGAACTATTTATTTGAAATTTAATGCATTTTATTTAAATAAATTGAACATTAAATTAGTTAATTAATGTTCTTTTTATTTAATTATTGAAGTTTTTTTATTAACTTTCAAAATTGTAATGATGTTTTTCTTTAATTATTTAATTTATAACAAAAATTAAATAAAAACATCTTAAAAAATGTAGAATTAAAAATAAAAATAAATAAAATTTTAAGAGAATTGTTAAAATAATAGGTTAAAAATAAATTAGTCTTTTGGCGACGTTTAATTACTGTTACCAACGCTTAAATAAGCGTCGTTAAATATTCCTCCTTTTGGCAACGCTTAAAATTTTAATACCGACGCTTAAATAAGCGTTGTTTAAACTTGCGCCCACCCTGCCTTCGGCGACGCAAGAATAAGTGTCGGTAACATTTTTGGCGACGCTTTTAAGGGTTGGCAGAGATCTTTTTAAGCGTCGCCGTTGGTCTTTTTTGTTGTAGTGCACCACCTGTACTTTCTTCATCATCTGACACACTGACGATTGTCCAAGGGTCGCAGGAGTTCCATTGAAAATCAACAACTATGTCTCTAAAAAAAGAAGATAAAATAAATACTTGTTCCTCAAATCAGAATTGAACAACATAAATGGAGAACTAATACTATTAAACAAGTAGAGCCACAACCCAAAAATAAACATTCTAATAGGTAAAACCCACTTGGCTATTACAAAGTTCGACAACTGTAAGACAAACGAAGAAAAAGAAAAAGAAAAACGGTTTTACTTGTGCCCTGCATGTTTGAACAACAAGCCTTATGAATAACTTAAAGATCTTGATCCACTGGTTTCCTGTTTCTTACCAAACTGGAACATGAATTGAATTTATCAGTGCAGATAACTAAAATTGTGAATCAGACTATGAATTAGCAGAATATCTAGAAATGGAATGTAACATCAACTTCCCATAAAGAATCAAATCATAATATCATAAGAAAGGGAAAAATTCAAAATGTGCACAAGAAAAAGAGCAAGGAATGCAGATAACTCAAACTCTCCCACAAAAAATTATATATTTAAAACAAGACTCAGATCTAGGAAATTTAATTTATTCACTTTGACAACCAAATGTGCCATTAAAAAGCATGTCTGCAACTGCCTAACATAATAAATAAAAAAACTAAAAAGAATCAATGCACAATTTAGTAGATTAGACTTTAGACCTTTTCAATATCTCACAAGTTCAAAATACCCTTCTGCTGAGCTTCCAAAAACAGATAACTTGTCTGGAGACCACTGCAAAAAAAAAAACAATAATAATAAATCATTGAAACAGTTGTCACAAGCTATTGAAAAAATCAACCTGCAATTCATTTATTGTCAGAAGCTATTGTTCAACCGATAAATCAATAAAAAAAAGAATAATTGATCATATATTGCAAACCTGTACACAGAGAACAACAGCATCATGACCCTCAAATACATGAACAGGTGATCCAACCGCTCCAGACTTAAGATTTCGACGGTCAAACATGCGTATGGTATAATTAGTCGATCTGTTGAATACCATGCAAATTAGATGAAGCTCAGAATCAAAAACTATAGAAAATACTCAGCAACACATCAATGAAGTTACACCCTCATGTACAGAACGTAGAAATGTGTATATGAACTTGCGTTAACTTAACTTCTAACAGATTCACTGAAAAATCACATAATGACAAGGAAATTACATACCCTGTCAGAATAAAATTAACATTGTGTGGATTCCAATCAACACAATGAAGGTCAACATCAACTTTCTCAACCTGCAGAAGAGACAAGTGAATGTCATGGATAGATCAGGACTGTAGGCAAAAGGTGAACCGGTAATAACATTACAGGTAAGGATTTAGGGATCTTAAACCTGCATCCTTTCATTTTAGCAAGGCAAGAAACATCATGAAATTACTGTAGACTATAAAGTAGGGTTCCAAATAAGTCATCCTCTTTGAACAAAGTGGGGATTTTTTCCACCAAAATTGGCAGGCGGTCACATTAAGTAGAAAACAGGAATTCACATTAAAATCTCTAAACCAGCTGAACAAGGAAAGCTCAAACACGAAATCTTATTGATTGAAGCATTTTATCAAACATGTGGATGGAACAACATAAAGTAACAACTAATCAAACTGATAGTCGTCCAAATTGAAAGAAACATAAACCAATCTCGACTTAAAACCAAAATGTTAAAGCTAGATCGAATTGCTCTGAAACAACAGTTACAATCGACCAACCAAATTTCTCAATAAACTCGCTATGATTCATTACAGGTTTATAGCTATTTTTACAACTTACCAAGAAATATGACAAAATGCGGGGTAAACACCGTATGCCTCCCTTCAAATCGATCTCCAACCAGTAGCGGAGAAGAGGACTAGTAGCATTCGACTCGATCCTTAACCAGCAACAATGAAGACGACTCGATCTCAAATCGAGAGTCGGCTTTGGTCTGTCCTTTGCCCACCACCGCCAAATTAGGAGTCTCTTGTTCTCGGTTTTGGATCTCGTCGCTCACGATATTCATCTTCTTCGCAAGAGCTTCCATTTTAGAAGAGAGAAACAAAACAAAATAGTTGAATTAGGTTAGATTCAAATATCTATATATTTAGTTTCATAAAAAAATCTAAAATATTAATTTAATATAATATAATATAATATAATATTTATATTACATTTATATATATATATTTTTAATTAAATTAAATTTAAATAATGATTAATTAAAAGTGGTTATGTTATAAAAAAATAATAATTAAATTTTAATATTAATAAAGTTTTAAAATAAAATTTATTTATAAAAAATTAAAATAATAAAATAAAATATTTGTAAAGTTAAAAATATTAAAATTTTTAGTAACTAAATTATAAGGTTGTCAACAAATATATATAAAAAAATAATTGAATTAGGTTAGATTCAAATATCTATATATTTAATTTTATAAAAAATTTAAAATATTAATTTAAAATAATATAATATAATATAATATCTAATTTATATTTAGTTTATATATATATATATATATATTTAATTTAATTAATATTTAAATAATAATTAATTAAAAGACATAAGATTAGTTATGTTGTAAAAATATAATAATTAAATTTTAATATTAATAAAGTTTTAAATAAAATTTATTTATAAAAAATTAAAATAATGAAATAAAATATTTATAAAGTTAAAAATATTAAAATTTTATGTGAATAAATTATAAAGTTGTCAACAAGTATATATAAAAAAACAAAAAAGAAATAATAAAGATTGTTAGTATATATTTTAAAGGTTGGCAAAACCTTTTTATTCTCTTGACTTTTACCCACGCTTAATATGCGTGGGATATAAGCGTTGTCGAAACTATATTTTGTTGTAGTGTGCATTATAATAAAAAATTAAAATATTGCAAATCTTTCAACTATATTTTCAATGAAAACGTAGTTTTACGAAGAAAAAAATCTGGAAAGAATTTAATGCAAAATATATTACTAGAAATGAAAATATCTAATATTTTTTCTAAAATTATATTAATGTATCTTTGCAACTAAACTAGTAATAAGGAAGCCACATAATAATACTAATAATAATATTAATATATATTCATGTCAATATTTGCAAAATATTTTACAATAAAATTTATTTCTATTAACTATTGTAACTAATACTATATAAATAAGACTATGAATATTACAAATTAAAGTCGTAAGTAACTGAGATAATATTGATAAACAAATTTGTAATAAACATTGTATTAACACAAATAAATAATATATTCACAACTAATACTGCAATTCTATTATAATATATTACTACAAACTATATTAAAATTTTATATAATAGTTTTATAAATATTCGTAATAATATAGCATTAAGTTATGCATTAATAATTATATATAATCTCTTTGCAATCAGTTCTGCAATGGTATGAAATGTTATTATTGCAAACTATATTGCATATATATTTATTAGTTTTAAAAATTTTGTTTGACATATTTATAATATATCAACAATACGTTTCGCAATAAAAATTATATATAATAGAAGGTTTTGCATTAAATATTATAAATAATCTCTTAGCATTAAATAGTGCATTAAATTATATGAATTTTCAATGAAACATAATTTTTAAAATATTAATAAATATTCAATGCAAGATTAGTTGCGAGGCTTAATAAATAATGTCTTATTGGTTTTCGTTTCACCATCAATTTAGCCGACCATATCTTTTATTTTCAACTTCACACGCCATCATTATTACTTCTTCATCATTTCATCTTATCCATCTCCCAATTTCTTCATCATTTTATTTTTCCCATCTCTTAAACAAAATACTTTCTTTAACCCATTTCTCTCTAAACCATTTTTCTCTACATTTCATCATGGTTTTCACAAGATCTGTAAGCAATCGTCTTCTTTCAAACAAGCCAAGCTCATCCACTCATATCTATGAAATAAGATCCGAAGATGAGAATGAAACTACACCTGAGAGAGCATCTACGGAGGTGGAAACTTTAAAAGTAAAGCTTGCTACATCTAAAACAAAAATGACAAGCTTAGATGAAGGCCACAAATAAAGGTATATACAATATTCTTGTAGATATACAGAAAATCAATAATACAACTATCAAAGTTGTGAATGATATAATAGAAAATGTATGTCATATTTTTATAATACTTTGATTTTTTGTTAAAATGTTACATTTTTCAAGTTTTGATAGTACTAATTTTGTTGTTTATATTCATTAGATCAAAGAAGTGTTGTTGGTGGAAAACAATCTGATTGAATACGTGTTGGGTGCCATGAATGCACAAAACTTGGAAAGCAATTTGGAAGGCAACAAAAGGAGAAGTATTTAATTTCTGAACTTTTACTTTCTGTCAATGGTTTGTATGAATATTTTGAACAATGGTTTTTGGATGTTTTGTTTTATGAATATTTTGAACAATAGTTTGGTTATTTTGTTTTATGAATGTTTTGATTATTATTGTTTATTTATGAATGGTTTTGATTATGAATGATTTTTAGTTATATGAATATTTATGCTTAACATGTTATGATTATAATTTTATATTTTTTTGTTTACATAATTTTTGAAAAGATTAAGATTATAGTTTAGTCTTTAAAAATTACATTTTACATACATTTTTATAAACTTTGCACTTTTTTAGGCATATTTTTTGGGAAATTATTGCGAATAATATTGTTGTTCAATGTCTAGTTCAATAATAATATGTTGAAATTATTTAAGAACTCCTTGCCCTGTTTGAGAGTGCAGTAAACTTTGCATTAAAATGTGTTTAACGTCGAATTCCTTTAAACCTTGCAATATTGATAATATATTTTATTGCAAAAAATAGTGCAAAACGAATGACATTTATAGTAAATATTTTTCTACTCTCTATTATAATTCCCCTGTTTGAAAGTGCAATAATTTTTGCACTAAAATGTGTTCAACGCCGAATTGTTTTAATCCTTATAATATGGATAATACGCCTTATTGCGAAAACTAGTGCAAAATAAATGACATTTATAGTCAATATTTTTCAACTCTCTGTTATATTTCATATGTTTGATAGTGTAGTAAAATTTGCACTAAACCGTGTTCAACGCCGAATTACTTTAATCTTTGCATTAATGATAATACACATTATTGCGAAACTAGTGCAGAACGAATGATATTTTTAGTAAATAATTTTCAATTCAATGTTCTAATTCCCCTATTTGAGAGTGCAGTAAACTTTGCACTAAACTGTGTTCAACGTCGAATTATTTTAAACTTTACAATATTAAAAATACGCTTTATTGCAAAAAATATTGCAGAACAAATGACATTTATAGTAAATATTTATTTCATTCAAATAAAGTAGTTAATCAAAAAGACAAAAATAAAACAAAAAAATAAATAAAAATAAAGACACAAGACCCACAAGGGAGTTACCCGAAAACATGACAACAAAAGATGAACAAATACATTAAAGATAAATAACACCAAATAAGCATTTTGAATTGTCCACATATTAACCCTACCAAAAATATTTCAAAATGTCAACGATGAACCCCGCTTCCCTCTGAAACAAAGTGAATGTGCATAAACTAACAATTAAAATAGGATAATTCAAACATGAACCAAATACATCAATATTAAATATAAATATAAATAATTAAAAATATCCCAATAACATCAATGTGAACAATAACATCAAAATATGATATATCAAGTACAATAACAACACATATTTTATTAGTAAATATCATTCACAATTATCATCGGAAATATTGAAGTATTAATCAACTCTTTTGATTCACAAGTTTTCTAACCCACGGGAGAGATTTATTTGATTTTTTCGCACTTTATTATGATTTTGGTGATTATTAATATTTATGATATTTTTAATTAAGTTTGAATAATATAACTTATAATGAATTATGTCTAGCTTAAACTATACCATATTATTTTTATGGGTTTTCACTATTTATTACGATCTCGTGATTTAATATATTTCAAAATAAGTAAATACCATTCACTATCCAATAATATAAGAATTAGTCATTCACTTATTTATAAAACACAAATAAAGTTGTTTTTGTAAGATTAGTGTGTATTACATTATATCTCAAATAAATACTGGCAATTTAATTAATATATCAAAATGGACTCCACAATTCAACCTACAATAATATTAATACTCCAATTTACATACAACTTTAATTGGATATTCAATTAGGGTATTCTTAGTCTAAAAGATTCTCAAATTCATTTAATAAATTAGATATATCTATTTATATATATAAATTAGGTTTTGTTGCTCGCGAATAAGAAAAATAATTACTAAAAAATTATATTGAATCTGCATTAAAAACGTCATTGTCCATCAATATGCAGTTCAGCGTTAAATGAAAATTAATGCATTGATTACCAAATATGTATTTGTTACCCCGAGAACGGAAAAATAATTACCAAATATGCCATTGGATCTGCATTAAAAACGATATTGACCTTTAATATATATTATTGCCAAAACTATTGTAGTTCAGCGCTAAATGAAAATTAATACATTGATAGTTGTTATCTAAATATGTATTTCTTACCCGAGAGTTGAAAAATAATTACCAAATATGTCATTGGATTTGCATTAAAAACGGCATTGACCTTCAATATATTATTGCTAAAACTATTGCAGTTCAGCGCTAAATGGAAATTAATGCATTAATAGTTGCTATCTAAATATGTATTTTTTACTCGAGAGTTGAAAAATAATTACCAAATATGCTATTAGATCTGCATTAAAAACGGCATTATCCTTCAATATATATTATTGTCAAAACTATTGCAGTTCAGTGGTATATTCCACTTAAATGCATAATTAGTTGCAGAACTCTTTATTCCAAAATTAATTCGCGATATTTATTTTTTAATGCAAAAATTATTGCAATTACCTTCAGTCGAATTTTTTAATATACCGCATAAATATATTATTTTATTTTAATGCAAAAGTCTTTTTTAGTATAATTTTGTTTATTAGGCATCAAAATTGAATTTTGTTTGTACAATTTTTGTTCATATTGTACATGGAAATCAATCATGTGGGGGACATCTATTTTCGTTATTAATTGAAACATTCAAAAGGGCATTGATGGTTTATCTCCGATTTTATTTGATTCATACTTTAATAGTTCATCGTCAATGACATGACCTCTCTTAAGAGGTACTATACTACTATTTCTACTACTTTTTTTTTTATTAATTAGTTGTCTAAAAGAGCAATATATGTTTATTTATTTTGGTTTGTATAGTAGACAATATTTAACTATGTTCAAAGATTTTAATACGACAACAACGTCAAGTTTGACTTTCTTAGTCCATTGTTCAAGCCTAAAGACGTGTAAGACAAATCTATCTTACAAGCATATAAAGCAACTAATTAACCTTATTGGGAGTTCAAGACTCACTCTCAAACAGCCAAAATTGACGAGACATAATCTACCAACAATAAGCTAACACTCAATTTATTTAGTTATAATTGCAAACTAATATAGAAAAATAAAACATATTCTTCTAGTTTTTCAAGCCAAAAAATGTATATATAAAAAAGTTGATTATTTTGTTATAATTGTACATTGTTAGTACAGTAAATGTAAACTCATGCTTTCAATTCTTTTTTTTTTTTTCTCGGATTTAAAAAAGTTCTTTAACGACGGTATATTTAAACTTGTGGCCATGGTATATTTAAACTTGTGGCCGTATTTAATGGGCAAAATAGCATTACCGATTGTAATTACCGTCGCCATTTCCCAATTTTATAATAGTCTAAATATTAATGAAAAAATTTATTTTATCCTTTTAAAGAGAAAAATAAAAGTTCCATAAGAAGAATCAATTTATTCTAGGATTAGAGGGGTGGAAATGCAAAAACACATTTTTTTATTAAGGTTTTAAGGATTCATTAATGACATTATTTTTTTCAAACATTGACTTATTACATTATTAGTTATTCTTGAAGTTTTAGAAACTCCATTTCCCATCTTTCCTTATTTAGGGATACGTTCCGCATCGTTTTAAGATAACCTCGCTTTGAATAGAAGCCTGAGTGATATTTGGATAGAAGGCAGGTTGGAAGCTGATGTAAGTGCGCAGACCTTCATGACATGTTTTTCCAATTTGTAGCACCACCTTACAACATGTGACATTTGTGAATGCGCCATCCTTAAAAAACATCTCTCGTACTATTATCTCTCCACATTCTTTTCGTTGTTTTGTCATGCATCCTTTGAGATTAGCAGGTAGCTTCGTAAAATCTGGCGGACTCGACATAGTTGTGGGAAAGGTTGCAGTAACAACTAAGATCAATCCGAGGAAAAGAAACAAAATAGAGGTGATTTTCATAAGTCCCTCCATTAATTTATCCTAGATAGATGTTCTCTTGCTAGATTTGTTCTGGTTGTGAAATGTTTGATATTCCCTTTGGGGTCATGTGGTGTTTTTATAGGTGGAGAGGAGCTGTTTTATATGTGTAGTTATTAATGTAATTAATATAATGGATGTTTTAATTGCTAAACAATTAATAAGGTCGAGTTTAACGTCTTAGTATCCAAAGCAGTTTTGCCTTTATGTCTTTAATCAATATTAATTAGACATGCCTTGGTTAACTTTATAACATATTGTTGGATATGATCACTATTTAACATAACTTTGTACAAATTATTTTCCTTTAGTCTCTTAAAAATGTAATTAACTTCAAATGTTACCAATTAATTGTTGAGTTATATTGGGTTACTTCACAGTCACTTGTAATATGTGTATAGTTCATTTATTTGGTAATATAAGTAATAATAACAAATGTCATTGAAGAGTTGTGAAATTATCATTTATTGTTGTCTAGCCTTTTAGTGACATTTAATATTCAATTAGCCCATTTGTTTTTCAAAATAATTGTTGGGTATGAATATAATGTAGGATGTGATTGCTATTTATAACATTATTTTTAAGAATAAGAT
The DNA here is from genome assembly GCF_907164915.1 of Impatiens glandulifera. Lineage (NCBI taxonomy): Eukaryota > Viridiplantae > Streptophyta > Magnoliopsida > Ericales > Balsaminaceae > Impatiens > Impatiens glandulifera. The sequence goes on from NC_061864.1 coordinate 63,742,232, forward strand.
ATAAATATAATTATTACAACAATCTAAATGTCTTCAAACTAATAGATTTCATTTGAAAAATTAAAATTCATCTTGTTTTCTCATCTCGATCTCGATAAGAAATAATTTTATTCGAAAAGGAAGTGTATCTAAGCAATAAAAATTCTCTTATAGTAGGATCAATGCAATACCCTATTGGAGTCTGTGGCTCAAATAATTTCAAATAATTTGTAATAACCTTTTAATGATCAATAAGCAAAAAAAACATGTATCTAGGTAAGTAATGATTTAGTCCAAAATAGAATTGTGTGCCTATTGGGCTTTTATGTGTTAGTGAACTTGAGAAGAAATGTGTTAGTGACAACTATTATATAATTTTAAGTTAAAATATTCTATTATTTTGTCTACACCTTTTTAAGACTTTGAAAATAAAAATGATTTTGAGTTTACTATAAAGCTGCATATTATTAAAAACTGAATATTCCACAATGCAAACCAAACAAGCCCTAAATAATAGAATAACAAATAAATCAATTAAAGAATACAAACACAATTTAATTTATAGTGGTTAAGTCAAAAATACCTATATTAACTTTTAAACTAAAAGATTTCTAATTTTTATTTATCAAAGAATGTAACACAATAATCTTCCTACAATTAAAGTTCACACATAACTCATAAGAAAACAATAATTTCAAGACAAACATTTCACCTCCAAAATATAACCTAGTTACATATTCTTGTGTGTAATATGCTTACTCATTATATTAAAATTGTATATCATGAATTTACCATAATTATAATATTGTGAATAAAATTACTTATACAAATATAAACTCAAAAAGAATGATTTGCACCTGTTATGTTACAATTAACATATATTATATGACAACTATAGTTCGATTCTTATTAAAACTATCTAATTTAAATGGGATGTTATGATTGTACGTGGGATCGCGCTAGCTTCTTTCGAAGTATACATCTATTTAATAAAATTCATGTTCAAAATCTAGTTTTTCACCATCTAACTAAATACATGAAAATTGATAGTGTGATGTGATAGGCAAAAGACAATCAATAGCTTGGAAAAGTTAATGAAGAAAATTGATCACAATCATTGGATTTGGTTGGGTACTCTTGTTGAACGGAAATAGGATATCCAATGGATCATATCTTGGTTGGCAATGGGGACCTGTAATGATTAGTAAATCTCCATTCACACAGGTAGATTCAAACAAGTGTCAATATCTAGGGTTCTAAATGATTGGAAGAATCATTTGAATAGTTCTTCTCAACACCTCTGGGAATTTGAAGCTAGGGTATGCCCTAATCATTTGATGGAGATATTTTGTTATTATGTCTAGCTACTACATCTTCCCAATAGATATGGGGTAGGTCTCAATTTATAAATAAGGAAATATCTATAATTAACTTATTAGTTCTCACATCAATTATCAACCTGCCATGTGGTTTATTTAAAGAATATATACCTCATTTTTCTTCATGTTATTTATTTTCATGAAATTTCTTTCTTTCTTGAATTGTTGTGGTCATTTGTGTTAATTGAGTCGTCAATGTCAGCATGATCCAACACAATTATGGCCTGGCGCGACATGTATGCTAAGCCGTGAATTGGCTTGTAAAGAAAAGAAAGAGCCAAAAAAATAAGTTTATAAGAATGGTTCTATATTTGTTCGGATAACATACTTTGCTAATTTATGCGTAGAACCCAAAAATAAAATTAGTTTTTTCATTCATTCTATAATAGGTCGAATATTTCATACTCTTCATATATATTCGTAAATCTAGATCGGTTAATTGTCCTCGAATTATAACACCCAATCTAGTAGAGATCTCCCTATTTTGAAATTTATTAAAGCCTAATTGTATAATGATCACAGATGAATGTCATATTTTTACCATTGGATTTCATATTCAAATGAATTTTTAATTGTAAAAAAAATGAGTTTTTTCAGTTATGGGCCTAACAAAAGAAAATTTGGGATAGAATCCTATAAACCCTCTTCCTTTCCAAATCTGACTTGAAAGTTTCATTCATCCAGCTCAAATAGGTACATGAACAACTATAGATAAAGTGAGAATTCTTGCTTTCAAATTAAAAAGAAAACAGAAAAACAAATATAGAAGCAAAACATATTTAATGCTAGTTAAAATCTTTTAAGAAATCCAAAATATCTCTAGGAGCTTGTTTGATCTTTGTTTTGTGGGGGCTTTTAGAAATTTTACCCAAAAAAAACTTTATTCGATAAAAATAAATTAGATTATTTGAATTTTTAATTGATTTAATTACTAAAATAAAATGTTATTTTATATTTAAATTTTAAATTTAATCAAAATAAAGTAACGTTATTATAATATTTTAGTTAATGAAAGGAGTGATTTAATAGTTAAAATAATTTTAAAAAATTATTTAAAAAATCTCGTTCAAACAAGAATAACATATGACAACAGAAGCCTAACTAGAGAAAAAGTTCTCAAGTGTTATCGACTATATAGTTAAAAAAAACTTTGAAAATTTCAATTATGAGGTTGTGGAGGTAATTGAGGAGCTCATTCTTGCTCGTTAATCTCTTTGTTTTCAAATATTTTAATATTCGATTGCTTATTTTTGTTACTTAAACAACCCTCATCTTTTATATTGCATGAAGTTTTCAAAAATTAATAACTTTGAAAAGAGTGTGAAGAAAACTTCATCACAATCATTGGATTTTGTTTGGTACTCTTGTTAAACGGAAATATGATATCCAAAGGTCATGCCAGTGCATCATATCTTGGTTGGCAATTGGGACCTATAATGATTAGTAAGTCTCCATTCAAACAAGTGTCAATATTAGGGTTCTAAATCATTGGGAGAATCAGTTGAATAGTTCTTCTCAACACCTCTGGGAATTTTGAATTTAGGTCTTCCGATCCCCTAATCATTTGATTTGATGAAGAGATTTGGAAGTTCATTTGATTTCACATTTTGTTATTATGGTTAGCCACTACATCTTCTCAATAGATATGGGGGTTTGGTATTTATTAAATAGTGAACTATCTATATATGACATACAAGTCATGACTGATTAATTTTCTCATCAATCATCAGCCTTCCATGTGGTTTATATAAAGAAATATATACCCCATTTTGCTTGATTTATTTATTAATTTATTTTTAATGAAAACTCTTTCTTGTGAAGAGATGGGCATACGAGTTGTGGCATGGGTCGGCAAGGCACATAGTTTGGGTAATATTGTGTTCGGTTTCGGATTTGTGCCTCACGGGTTGGATTATCGCACAAATAAAGTAGTTTAGAGTCTTTGTTGATCTCTTACCCTTGTCAAGAAACAAGACAATATCAAAATTTCAATTAAACATCTCGAAAAAAGCATAGTCAAAACAATCCACTTCTCGCTAATACACATAACGATAAATAAGAAAACTTTGATGGCATTGTTTCCTCAATATCGAGAAGGAGATTTTGGTCGGGCTTTTCACCATTTTCCTCCACTCGACCCAAAAAAATCATCCTTAATCAATTATTTATTTTTAAAAATTCTATAATTTGGAAAATTTAACAGGATGCTTTTTAATCCTAGGAAGACCCACCATATCTTCAATGACCCGTTAGTGTAAAAAAGTAGTGATATGAGTTAGCGACATTTTTATTTTCCGTCGCTATTGAACCAAGGTGATTTGATTACATATTTATGGGAAAAGCGTCAGAATCAATAAGAACTACTAGCAATATTGGTATATAGTGACAGTAATTTGAGAAATAGCGACACATTTTTCTATAGAATCACCAATTGTCTTAGAGAAAAACTCGTTAAAAAAATAAAGCAGCCTTAATTATGATCCCTCAATAATGACCCATAAATGAAATAGATCAGGACCCATAAAAAATTATCGGATAATAAAAAATACCGTGGAAAAATATCTCACAACACCCATATTCCTTCATTTGTTCATACCTCTCTCACATTAGTTAAACCCTTTGGCCAATTAGATCCAATTTATCTTCGCATCTTGTAAATGAAGAAGAAACTGTCAGTTTTAGTGTTAGGATATTTTGATTGGATTTGGACCTATTTAAGTTTTTTATTTTAAGTAGTTATGTTATTCCGCAATCATGGCACCATTTTATCTCAAAACCATTTTATCTTAAAAAGTTTTTAATGAAAATGAATATGCAACTTTTGAATTGTTATACAAAAAATAACGATTGGACAAAAGTTAAAGTTGGTGAATGATTCTCTCACTTGCATCTTCCTCCCATGTGCAGGTTATCATTTTATAATGTCAATAATACAAAGAGTAAATGACAAAACTTGCCTTAATTTCCGGTCTCATAGGTATACTTGTCTCTCTATCTCTCTCTCATTAACTTTTTCATAAAAATGCTTAATATTGTTAACCCTAAATTTGTAATGAACCAATCAATGTACTTAAAGGATTGAGAATACAAAGAAGTCTGTCATTAGCAATATTTTAAAACACTAATGATGATTAATTCCATTTCCAATGATGAGAGCAGGTCTATCTTAATCAAAACACCACAATGATCCCACCAAAATGTTCCATTTGGGATGACATTAATTAGTCATTATCTATGTTGATAAAAAAAAACACTCATTTAGTTGCATCATTATGTTGTCCCCTAATCTCATAAAGGGCCGCTTAATTGTGTGTCTATTCATTATTTAAGTGTGCACTTTAATGTTAATTACATTTAATGCTAATTACATTTACTAACACTACATAATACAAGTTTTGATGAGTGAAGTGTAAGATATACAATTTGGCTTATAGGATTATTTCAATGCTATCGCATTACGAGTATTTTCATTCATAAAATGACAGATATACACAAAAGTGAAGTATTACTTTTCTCATTTGTTAATTTTTTATTTTTTATAGGTGGTGATGCCTTAATGGACACAGCCTGTATAGATAGTATCGAACTAACCGAGTTATCCAAGAGATTAGTTCAAGTGTAAACTAGCCAGAGTTTTGTCTAAAATATCAATTTGGGATAGATCATGGTAGTTTCTTAAATTTAAGAAAAAATATATTTTTTTAATTATTTTTGACAAATTATTCTTGAAATTTTAGTGACACTTCAAATTAATTTCTTTTATTAAAAAAAACTAATGAGAATACAACACAATTATATAGAAAAATAATCTTACAATAACAAATAAAGTTTAGTTCGAGTGAAAATAATTTTATTTGATTTGATATTTGATTCTCAACGAGTCACATAAGTTATTATTAATTGACAAATTTACATTCATTTATTATTATTTACTAACATTTAGCCCGTGCATTTTGCACGATTAATAATATAAAAAACCGTGGAAAAAAATAACAGATAACATTTTTAATTTTATTTTTAACCGTTTTAAGTTTATGGGTGGGTCAACCCACAATCCGACTCAAGTATCCATTTACTCAACATCATTATATTTATATATATATATATATATTAGTTAGTTAAAAAATTGAATTTATATTAATGTTAAAACGTCTCGCGTTCATTAAATTTGGTGTTGAATTTAAAATATAAAGTCTTAGTAGCCTAGTTGGTAAAAGGTTGTACTTGTTTTTGTTAGGTTGCAAGTTCGAAACATACCTTTAGTATTTTTATTTTATTTTCAACCGTTTTAAATTTAAGGCGGGTCAACCCACAATCCGACCCAAGTATCCAAATTAACCACAACTCTCGACCCGACAATCCGGACACTTTAAAAATTAAGCATCATTATATATATATATATTAGTGTTTATATTCTATATAAACGACAATTTGTAAAATGTTTACAATTTATTTTGTTACTCATTTTATCTACTGCTAAGTTCTACAAACTTTCTCGAAGAGGATCATGACTATAAGGAATCGTACTAGCACTCCAAAAAAAATATGGGTTATAAAAAAAATGTAAAACTAAAGTAATTTAAAATAATAATAATAATGATTCAAGGATAACATTTAAAATATATAAATTTTGAAAACATATTTATTAGATTTAATCTGTGGTCGTTTATGGAAGGAATGGCTTTAGTTATGGCATACATTTTTCTTGGGAATGATTATCATAAAACAAAAGACTAGTTGCCCCATACAAGGCCAAAAAGGGTAAAATTATATAGAAATCCTCTTTACTTTGAAAATATTTATTTTTTGCTAAATGTAAATAACACACAATTAATATCTTGTAAACTAATGAGTCAATCTAAAAAAATAATACATCTTATGTTAATAAATGAGCATTTCAATAGGAGTATACCCATTATACAAAAAAAAATTACATAGTATCATTCTATCAATTGAAAAATTTTGGTTTAAAACACACCTATTCTCTTATATGAAGATTTGGAAATCAATCTTAGTAAGATTATGGTTATATTTCAATTCCTTGACGAAACTATAAATGAATTAGTTTTGTCTGACTTTGAATTGAGCTCAAATATATATTTAAAGAAATTAATTTCTGTAAATATATGCTCTCCCAATCCTTAATCCTTATGATGTAAACAAGAATGGCAAAATTTCAGATTTTCGGGTTTAGGATCCAGTACCCGACCAAAACGTTTGGAATCAAAATGAATTGATATAAATCTTGAATCATTATACCAATATAAAATCGTTAATCATTATATATCGATTCAATTCAGATCGAAAAAATTTGAACCTCCCGATCGATATTAGGTTTTGATATGATAAACGGTATATATGCTCAAATATATGGTCTATTCAAATAACAAAGTCAATTCGATCCGCATTAGAAATATATTAATTAAAATTATGAGTTACCAATAAATTTACGATATACCAACTTCATCCTTTCATCTTTATTTAATAAAAGAATTGTTTAAAATTGTTATTATATAGATATTTTGTAGTTAGTTGTTTCGTTGATATCAAAGTTGACTTAAATTAGTTTACAAAGTTGTGGAACATTAATGCTTAAAATGTATAAGATCGGATATTTAAAAAATTATCAAATAAATCCAATATTTAATATATTCAACTGTCGGATTAGGACGTCATGTATAACCAACTTTGAAATTATAAACAAAATGACCTAAACTTCTGATTTGGGTTTAGAATAAAAGGATTTTCTTTGTTAATATGGAAATATAAAATAAAAGTTTCTAAGGGTTGTGGTCCATTGCGGCTTGAGTAATAAAAGGCAAAAATTTTTCAGTTTGCAAATGTGTCAGCCCTAATATAAGGCAAATGTAGCTGCCTATAACCCTCAATTTTAGGGCCCCTAAAAAAATTTTATAAAAAAAATTACCTTAACAAGGCTTAAAACTTATGACATAAGAAAGTTTTATATCACTTAACCAACTAAATTAAATTAGTTAAATTAAATATAAATATAAAATTATTAATAATTACACTAAAACATTAAAAAAAATAACAAGTTAAATAAAAAATAAGAATAAATTTTGTTTTCCACATAACCCCTAACTTCAGGTTGTTTGGGTCGGCCCTAATGTGTTGCCTGGTCAGCTGACACGTCGGATAACGGTCCTCCGTGGTTGAGCTATCTATCAAATGCACCGAAAAGAACCCAATGTAAAAATCAGTACTAGCCATGCCCATGGGCTCCACTCTTTGGACCGAAAATATTTATTTTATTTATTTTATCATTTAAATTAAAAATGTAGAATTTTAGAGAAAAATAAAATTAACATCCTGCAAGTTTTTAGTTTTTATTTAATTTAAACTTTTAAACAAAGAATCAAAGTATTGATCAATAATAATGAAATTTAAATATTATCAAAGAAGCGAGATCACGGCACGATCAGCACGACGGCACGATAGGCACATACGACACGATCGTCATAGGTGATATAATATTGTCTTGAGTCGGAAGTCATTAATTCGGTACCGAAATCACCATTTATCAAAGGAAGCGTGATCGGTACAGACGACACAATTGGCACATGCGACACAACCCGATATGCACGGACGACACGATATTGTCTTGCGTCATAAGTGAGTCATTAAGATTCTCTAGTCTAGGATTTCTTGTGCATTTGTAAACATCGTTGGAATTTTCCCTCGATTGCGGTTTATCTGTGATCATTTCTTAGGTTTTCTGCAATTACTCTATTCTTTTTCTCTGTTTCTGTCATCATGGGAAGGGAAAGACAAAAGTAATAAATCTAAAGAAGTTATAGATTTTGTGCTGAAAGGAATCAAGGAAGCATCCATCAAAGAAATTAAAAGAATTATTGAAGAAGTTATCAAAGAACAGCAGGATACCAACACAAGTAAGCAATCTACTCCAACTACTATTGGGAAAATTCCTGTTGAAAATGATGCAGAAAAACATGGGGATAATGAAGGAGCTTGGAAGATATGTTATAATGAAAGAGTTAATTTGTTTGGGCTTAAGAATCAGATTACGAAGCTCCTTATGCATGCCAAAAGGAGAGAAATTGTCATCAATAAGGAGAAATCACAGCAGATTACAATTCAACTCAACATCCACTATCTCTAAGACTGAATCTGTTGAAAGAAAAAGATTTTGAAAAATTGTTCAATGGTTAGTTTCTACACCGAAGGAGCTGATGAAGCTCCAAAATCTAAGTCATATACTATCAGGAGCAACTCGACATGAAAAATTAATGAAGTGTGGAAGAACAACAATGCAAAAAATTCAGAAGATCATGCCTATAAAGGGAAAATCTATTTGGGCAATACACAGACAAAAGTGAAGGTATTGAATTCTCTATTTGAATTTAAATTGCCTACTGAAGTAGAGAAAAATTATATAAAGGAATGAGAAAATGTAGTTGTGGGAAACTACATAGGAAAAACAGAGTATCATTTCCAATTACTAAAGATGCATTGTTGAAGCAATGGGAAGGAAAAGGGCTGGAGAAGATTTCAGTAAAAGTCCATGATTTATATTTCCTTAAATTCAAAAAGGGATCTAAGTTGGAGAAAATTTTTTAAAATGGGCATACATATATAGGATCCAACTGTATGAAATTAGAAAAATGGTCTGAAGACTTGAACCTATTAAGTAAGCCAAAAGAAACTGCACAAATATGGTTCAAGCTTTGGAATATACATGTACATATGTACAATTCTGAAGTAATTAGTCATTTTGTAGGTTTATTGGGTAGAACATTATACATTGATCCAATTACTGAAGGAGGAGAGCGTCTATCATTTACTAAATTAGTATTAAGGTGCATCCTAGAAGCACACTACCGAAAAGTATGACCGTAATAGACAGAAAAGGAAAACTTACTGTCATAGAAAACACTTATGAGTGGAGGCCAGACAAATGCTCTTTCTACAATACCTTCCAACATGCAAATCCAAAATATAATTTGGCTAAGGAAGAAGATCAGAAAATTCATAAAGGTCAGAAAGTAAAGATGTAGGAAAATGAAACATATGTGCCTATTTTCAAAGAGAAAAATGTGGTTAAAGAACAGAAAATAGAAGATAAAGAAAATTATGTACAAAAAGAAAGTAGTACAAAGAAGGAGGTGAAACTTCAACCTAATCATATTGAAGATATAGTTGAGGATTCTCAATCAAATCAAGTTGAAGTGGTTGCTGATGAAAATAGAGAGGAAGATACTTAGGTTAATCAAGAGGAAAAAGAGAATTCCAAGGTTGATACAGAGGAATTCAAAGTTGTTGAGGATTCCATAGCTGAAGTTAAAGGAAATAAAGATAATGATCTCGAAATTCAAGTTGAGAACAACAAGGTGAAGAGCCCGGAAATCCTAAATAATAACTCTATCTATCAAATTAGAATGGGTTCATGTAAAGAAATAAATCAAAATGAGAATATACAGTATTCATCAATCTCTTCAGTTCATCCCCCTTTCATTGCAAGAGGAAGGGGAAGGGGAAGAGGAAGGACAAGGGGAAGAGGAAGAGGAAGACAACATATTGAAACATCAGGTTGGTATGGAAATAAAAATCCTGATTGGGATAATTATGATTTGATACAGTTTGTAATCTTTGTTGGTAATCTCTGTTTCTTGTATGTTTGATTGCTATTAATCAAGTTTTTTAGAGTCGTTTGATTGTCATCATTTAATCATATCTAAAATTTGTCTAGCTTTGATTCTTGACCTTCCCACTTTTGAGATTTTAATGAAATAGTTTTAATTATTTTTCTAAAAAAAAAATTAATATTATCTTTATTTTATTATGGATTTACATGAATAATTCAAGTCCCATTATAGGTTATATTTTAATTTTCCATTTGAGTTAATATTTTATTTCTCACTCTAATTATATTTAACTATCTTTTTCTATTATAATGATAAACATGAAAATTTGTCTTACCTTATATTATAAATAATATTATTAAATTATAATAATATTAAATAATATTTTAAAATTTTAAAATTTTAAATTCAAAATAGCATTAAAATTAGATAATAAAAAAATATTAAATTATGATTAATTATTTTGTTAATTAAACTCTATTTAGGAAAAATAAATAAAAATTTAAAAATAATTTAAAGTTAAAATAATTTATTTATTTTATTTAAATTAAATCCAAAATGGTTAAAATTATTTAATTATGATTTTAAACATAAATTATATATAATTTATTGTTTAAAACAATTAAATTAATATCCAAAAATAAAAAATAATGAACATAAATTTTTTTATGTTTCTAAAAATATATTTTTTAGAATTTTTGGTGAAAAAATGTAAGAAAGTGATTTAAATTCAATTTCAAATAACCCTTTTATTAAAATATAAACCGATGATCTACAAAATAAGGAATTTCATTACAACAGGATTCTTATTTATCGAATCAGTGCTGAATTTTCATTTAGCATCCAAGAGGACGCCACGCATCTAGACGCCACGCATCTAGATGTAACAGAACATGCGCGCTCACGGGCTACACCAGATTGACTAACGAGGAAGCTAACCTCGTTAACCTAGATGTTAAACGCCAACGGAACGCTTATAGACCGCCAACGACGTGTTTTAATTAAACAAAACGACGTTTTATTCGTCTTCTTCGCAAACTCCAGAGGCCCGTGACAAATGCCGGTGATTCTTCCAAGAGGGTTATCTTCGTCATTACTCCACCTTATCCCTTTATTTTTTCACCTCTGTGCACGTCTTTACCTCTCCTTTAATTCCCCTACGGTTTGAAGTCAAATTATATCCATAGCTAAACTGTCGAAGTTGAATTAGAAACGGGGAAGAACAACTTCAATGGCCAAATCAAAGTTGAATTCGACTTCAATTAACCGACCTAACTAAGTATAAATACTCCATAGGTATTAAACTTCCGATCCATCAAACAATCATCAATTATTACAGCTTAAATCGAAGAATCAAAGAACTTCGGCGAACTAAATTTTTGTAAAATTCTCTTCGGCGATCAAAGCTTCGATTCAGCCTTCTGGAAAGGTTCTTACACATCATTGGAGTGTTCTTCAACTGTTGGTAAATTCTAGATTCACTATAATTTAATTTATGATTTGAAATTAGATTTTTCCAAGTTCGATCGGGTTGATCATTTCTAGGGTTAAATTCTGTAATTTCTTTATTTGAAATCAATCCCGAGATCATTTATAAGCTTTCTGTTGAAAGAGATTTGATCAATTCAACCTAAATCAAAAAAACCCAAATTTAATTTTGAAATCTTGAAAATTTGAAAATTGTGTTCTTAAGCTTTAAGCTTGAATTTTTTATTCAAATAGTTGTTAAACATGTTTGTAAACATGTTAGGATGATTTCCAGATCAAAAGATACAAATATGCAATTCTTCATATCAAATGAAGAACATTCGGTCCCCAACGACTGAGTCCTATAGGACTAGGACCGAGAAACAGGACCGAAAATCCTCAATCCCGACCAAAATTGAGGACCGAGAATCCTTAGTCCCGACCAAGGTTGAGGACCGGGAAAACCGACCTATGACTAAGACTAGGGACCGGTGTTCTTGAGTCAAGATCAAGACCTAGGACTGGTTTTCTTAAGCAAGTACTGAGGAATCCGACTAAGAATTATAACATCGGACCGAGGGATCTAACCTAGGACCGAGACTCCCAGGTCCACGACCGAGGAAACTAGACTTGGGACCGAGCCTCCTAGACCTAGGACCGAACATCCTAAGTTTAGAATCGAGCCTCCTAAGTCCCAAGATCGAGCCCTCTGGTCCCTCGACCGAGCAATTCGAGTTCGAGACCGAGCCCTCCAGATCCATGGACCCACGCTCATAAGCCTTGATCCAGACCGCTAGTCTAGACCGAGCCCGTCTGAGCCTAGATCGGCAAAAACAGACCCAATCCCTAGGATTCCGATCATATGCCTGTTTGGTTCCACTTTTTAAAATCCAAAATCACTTTTGTAATTTTGGAACCCCAATTCATTTTCAAAAAATCCTAAAAGGTCAAAAAAATGATATTTAAATATTTCTGAAATATTTCCTAAACAAATATTTTGTCTAAGGCCCCGTTTGGAATTTATTTTTAAATTCTAACATTTTCTGATATTTTCCAGGTATTATATTTAATCTTATATAAACGCAATCGCAGTTACGCACTTCTAAATAATTTTGTACAATTATTTATATAATCTAAATCTATCATTGTTTAGGACCCCAGACTACTAATTTAAGGAAATAAATGTTATGAATAAATCTTTTAATAGTCGGACTTTTACTTAAGAAATAAAACTGTCATTTGATGAGCGCGGAGGACATAGCGCGAAAGTCATTTTCCAAACGTAACCAAAAACCGAACCCTTTATAAAAACTCTAGTATAAAGTATGTTTATACACGTACCTTTTATTAATTTTTCTAAAATCATTTGGCGACTCTGTTTTCAAATAGATAATCTTTTAAATTAGTTATGTTTGATTAATTTAAATCGGGCCTTAATCAAATTATTATTTGGTGCCCAGATTATTAAAATTTGAATAAAATAATTATTTTATATGATTAATTTTCAAAACTCACTGATATTTTCAAAATCTTTTCTTTTAAAACGATGTCTTGTACGCAAACCAATGTTGAAATGTATCGAACTTTGAGCCACCTCGGGTCTCCCTTGTATTGTCACGTATCGTCCAAACACGTGTTAAGCTACCAGGGGACCATTCCTGGGGTTACAACAATTGTTTTTTTAATTTTTTTGTTACAAACTTTTTATTAAATGTTCATTAGTTATTTAAAAAAAGATTTAGTAGGTATTTATTCTGGCTTCATTCTAAATTTATTAGGTTATAGGTATATTTTATATAGTATATATATAAAAGAAATGTAATCAAATACTTTATAGTCTCATTTTTCAAATCAAGTCAAAATTATTTGTTTCTTAATCAACACTATTTACATTATTTTAGTTAGCACTACCCAACATTAATAATAACATACACTTTAATATAATCTATTCTGAAGATGAGAATCAAATTACTGATTGTTGTTTTCTTAACTTACTGATACTTGAGCTACACAATGGGTTATTATTATTATTATTATTATTATTATTGTTATTATTATATATATATATATATATATATGTATTATTTTACTTTTTTAACTAAAAAATTAATTAAGATGAAAAAAATACAAAATATGAATTTAATAATATTTCTTATTTTAAGAAACTTAAATGATCCAGAGTAATGTCTTTCTTTAAATTTAATAACTTTTTAAGTAAGAATTTAACATGAAACTTTATATTTTAAACAATATGTTTGACACATAAACTATCCATAGTGAGTTAAAAATTCATTAATACTAAGAGTATCACATGCCAATAATTTGAATATCTCCAATATCATTGAAATAATATATTAATTATAAACAAAAACAACATTATTAATTGTTCTTTCAATACACTAATAAAATATAAACCAAAACTATTTTTTTTATTAATAGTTAATCAATATAACAAATCAACCATATGAGTACAATATTACCTAGATTATATTCTTCAAATCTTTAGATACATTTTTCTTTGAAAAGAAACTTAGAAATTATTATGTTGAGTCCCCACAAATATACACAAAAAGAGTTTGTTAATGTTAAAATTGAAGATCCAGTGCATCTTTAAAGTGTATGTTGGGCAACTAAAACCAAAATAGAAGTCTCTCTCCCAAAAGTGTTCAAATATATCAGGTTATGTTTCTTTAATTAGGTATTAATTTGAATTGAGATTAGAAATCTAATTTCCATTCATTAATTCATGAATATTAAATACTTTTTTTCTCCCTCAATTTTGTTTTCAACTTACTAGAATTGATCAAGCAAGTTTTTGTGTCTACATTTCTAACACCTAATTTAGTTTAATCAAACTTAAAAACAAAATCACATTAACAAATTAATAAAGAAGAAAAAAAATGTCAAGAATTACAATTGTAACCATTCTTTAAACATAATAATTTAATCGCTACTTTAAACAAATTGAAATTGAAATGCTTATTGCAATTTTAAATCTAAAAAAACAAAAATATTATTTAGAGAACAATTTAAGAATGAGTTAACATAATATAACTAAGTGGTTAGTAGATATGACAATACGGAAGGGATGCGTTTATCATTCCTCTCCTATTCTATTTCAGAGATTTTGTTTTAATTATTTTTGTCATTTGGTTTGGAGGAATTTTCAAGGAGTTCCGTTATACCATATTTTTTAAAAAATAAAAATGTTTTTTTTGATAAAATTATATAAACAAATTTTTTAATAATATATTATAATATATTAAAATTTTATATTATTATAAATAAATAAACTTAAAACTCTTATAAAATATAAAAAAAAATACATTAATAATTTATATATTGAATTATGTTTATTAGTGTAAAGACAAAATTAATTAAAGTGAAATCGGGACGTGGACACAAATATCCTCACAGCCAATTCAAAAAAATTCGCCTCTTATAACAAGACAATTCATATCGAAAATCACGAGACATACTATAATTGTCATCCTATTTGTTAGTAAGAGTTCGAATATGTATGATTGTGTTTCACCGTTTCAAATAATTAAATAACAAAAACTTTTAATAAATATTAAAAATCAGTGAAAAATAAATAAATATTTGTGCGCGTGTATGTAATAAATGATAGCTACTTCCTAATGTTATCATTGTAATAAATGGTATGATCCTTAAATACTAACAAGTGGGGAATATTACTCCTTTTCATCATTATTTTATTTATTTTACTCATTTTTATCATTATTTTATTTATTTTAATACTTTTTTATTACATTGGGAACTTAATCTGCTACAAGATAGATTCATTCATTACCTACTAACTGTAAGGGGGATGCATCCACCTTTTTTCTCTCGATGACAAATGGGCCCTAATATTTATATTGTTTTTATTTTTTGCTTTTTCTATAATTATATTATTGGAAAATATTTTTAAAATCTTTTCTATTTTTTTAAGACAAGGTAAAATAACAAGCATGCAGTTGTTATGACCAAACCTCAATTCAAATGTTTTTAATGTAAATTTAATTTAAAATTTTCAGATCAGAACATTTCTTAATTTAATCCGCTTGTCATCTCCAATTATTATAATTCTTAATATATATAAAGGATACTCAATTTTGTGATGTGTTCATGCATGTTGCTTTTAATCAAATACAACTATTGTTATTCATCTATTAATTATGGTTTATTTGATGAATGATTATTTGGATCAATATTATTTTTGGATTTAGGAATATACCACAATTTCACGTTATTATGATATCACTTCAAATATATATTTTTTTGTCTCCTAGACATATTTTTTATCATTTTGAATTATTCTATTGAGTTAATATTTACCCATAAAATATTTTATTTAATATAAATATAACAGTATTTTAATTATTTATTTCAAATCATTCATTTTATTTTATGAAACAGTCTTTTTTTTTCTTCTAAAAATTGTATTATTTAAATGAAGAAAATGACATCTCAAAAAAGCTCAAACGGTGTCCGTGTCCTTCCTTCAAATTTAATTATTAAAAAGTAATATTTATCACAATTATTATAATAGTTATTTTTGAAAATTGTAAAATAAAATATTTTTATTTTATTTTGTTTTAATTTAATTTTTAATCAAAATTTGATTGATTTATTTTAATATAAAAAATGGATGCCTAACATCATAAATTATTTTAAATACATTACTTTTCTAAATATATTTTTTTATTTACTTATGGTTGTTGTTATAAATTTTATTTTAAATTTGGTTGGATTCTTATCCATAATCTTCCTTAGGGATAACAATATAATTGTTTTAATCCATATTCATTCCGTAAAAGAAATTGAACTTATATTCTCTATATAATATCACTATGTATAGTTATATTGTATATATTTTCTTATATATTAAAATAAAGATTCCATCAATTAATATAAATATTTAATATATTAGACTATTTATATTATAAATTATTAATTTAAAATAAATTTTTATATAAAAAATTATTATTAATCGTTTAAAACATAAATAGTGCTCTGCGAAGATGTGTTGAATTTCGTTGTTTATCCGCGGGGATTTTTTAAACCGATCTGAACTGGAACTGGATGGAGATAATAAATCATTCACGTCTCAATCCGCTTTATTGTCGTCCCAGTCTTCATCGTCATTTACCTTAACAAAGAAAAATATGTTAAGTTACTAGTTTTGGAGATGAAAAAAATATGTTACTTATTACTATTGTTGGAGTTGTTAACTTCAAATTGGATGATGCAATTTGTGTAGTCAATGATCGGATTATCCATGTTTTGTTTGTTGGTCCAAGTGTAAGAAATCTATACACTAGTCAAATTTCACACACAATTACCTAGAAGCCACAATATTTGTCACTATAGTTGCTTTTGTTTTATGCTTTGTAAATTCATATTTGTCTATTTATCTACATCGTTTTGTTACTCTTTCTTTGCTCAATAATAAAACTGTTCAAAATTCCTACCCAAAAAAATTAAGACAAAAAACGTTCACAAAAGTGAAAAAACAAAAGTTGAGTGAAAAAATTGAAAGTACAACACAAATTTTCAAGAAATGCAAATGGAGTATCGATCTCAATCTTAGCCCGTCAAAGAGATCGACAATTACCCTTACCTATATTGAAGATCGCAAAAGAACTCAATCAAGTTAATAATGATGAAGTTTTTTAAATTTGTATATGTATAATTGTATTTTTAAAAGTCTCATTATTCTCTTTCAGTCATATGGTCCAAACAAAATAATGATGTGAATCAACAATAATTACTTATCAAGTGATATGAACTTATTAAGACAAATGAAACAATTGTTATACCCTCAAATTTTGAGTGAAAATTTGGAACTTTTTGTAGAAAAGAAAACCTTAAATATTTGTTTAATACAAAAATTAGTTGTCATGATTTGTATTGTCTCAATTACATGTGAAATTTGATATATAATCTTCATAGTAAGATCTTTAGATAAAGAAAGTAATCCCTATAGGCTATACATGTGTCTTGATTAAAATAAGTTTTTGATCGGTTTGGGAAGTGACTTAGATTATTATTATTATATTTTTGGTGAAAATGGTTTTATTTGTGTAGATAATTATAATATTATTGAAATAAGAAAATTTAAAGTTAAAATTTTATATAACATAATTTAATAAAAACAAATATTTTAAGTAGAAGGGAATCAGTTTTGGCTGCTTTCTGAAAGAAAGAAAAATTGTTTAAAAGAGAAAGAAGGAAATGGGGGCATCATTGCACATGGGTGCTTACCCAATCAATTCAATAAAATAAGAGAAGCATACAATTTGATTTTTAATATTTCAAATTTAAGTATATTGATTTTTAATATCACAAATTTAATCTACAAATTTTCAAAGTCTATTTCAAAATAATATCTTACTTCAATTAAATTTTCCAAATAGTTTTTACATCTAGCTAACAGTATCATCACTAACTTATAAATACAAGATTATTTGTTACATGAATAATTCATGATAGAACTGACATAACCAATTCAATATTTTTGAAAAGTTTAGTCATTTATTAGAATTTAATTTAGTTCATTTTTTTTTTGTCAACGAATTAGGTCGTTTTTTAAACTAAGTTCGCACCACGATTAATATGTAGAGAAATTTAAAATAGTTCATAATTTTATTTTATTTTTTATTTTGTCCTTGAAGAAATAATAAATCCATTTCATGATCTATTTAGCGTGAAGACGGCAACCAAATAATGAAAACTCATATAAAATAATTCAAATTTATCATACATTATTTCACATAAAAGAATATCAAAATAACATCAATAATAATAATTAACACTTACCATCCACAAAAACAAGAAAATAAACTCACAAGCACACAAATTTTTACTACCCACTAAAAACTCAAAATCTTGGTAAGCTTGTGGACCATTAACAACTTTCCAATTACAGTTTTTTTTTTTATTCTTTTGAAACTTTCAAATAAAACTTCTCAAAGGATAATTGAATTTGATTAAATCTATTATTTTTAATATAGAAAGTTAGCATGATTTATCGTCATTACTTTCTTCATTTAAGGTGTTATGTTCGAATAAAACCGGTGACTTTCAAATAACTAAACATATTCAGATAGTAACTAAAATGAAGAACTGGATCTTAAACATATATATTATTATAATATTAAAACTCGATCAATAACAATAATAAAATAAGTTTTCAAATAAATTATCTAAGTTTTCACTTGCCAACAACGCATGTGGTAGGGTTTTTGGAGTTTGACCATATTCCCACTTCGTGTGCTGAGTGCTAACAGATGACCAATCTCATTCATCTTTACATTATTGTCTTTTATTTCTCATTAAAAGATGTCACTAATGTTGAATTAATTGATTGATTTTTCATCTTAATCTGAAATTAAATGTTGATATATCTAAATAAAAATGTAATTAATAATTAATTTGAGTTTATTATACTAAGAAAACTAGTACACTTTTTCATTTTTTTTTCAATTTAAGATTATATTTATAAGAAACAAACTTAAAATGTTTATTTTGTGAGGGAACGCTCTTTTCAGTTAATATAGCATTGTATATAATATATTGATCATTTTTACGTACTAAAAGATGTCGACTAATGAATTTACTTGACAACGTTATTATTATGACGATATTAGAGACCTCTTCTGAAAAATCGATGGAGACCATTTGTGAACTCATTGATCTTCTTGAGAATCTCCGAGTTCGTTAATATTAGATTTTATATTATGTATATTTGTTTGTGAGCAACTTTGGGTGTATTTTTTTATTGTTACTCTTAAATGATTAATCTCATTGTGTTTTGGGTTTGATTACAAGATGAACACTCGTTTTTTTGTATTGATTTTGTTTTTTAATGATGATTTTTTTAAAAGGAGACAATCAATAAAGGGTAAAAAGGGAAGTTACCTATTTCTTTATCTGCATAATTTTTAAGATAATAAAGTATTTGGTTTCTTTATTTGTATCCATCACTATCTAGTTTCAAGAATTATCTCCAAAGTAAAGTAATATTTGAATTGCTACAACTAGAGGCTTGAATTGTTGAACAAAATATTACCTTTTAAGAATATGCAACCAATCGAGTATGAGTATGGGAGAACGCAATAACTTGCTTTTGACTCTATATAATTCACTATAGAAATAATTTTTATAATACTCACAATTTTTAAACGTTTTTAATGAGGACAAAATAACTAAAATACTACTGCATGCTAGTTTAACTGACGAAATGTTGAATTCTAACTTAAAACAATTCATTTTAGAAGAAGTTACGGAAGTAGAGTTTATACTAGCTCTCCGGACAAATAAATTACAATCAAACAAAAAATAGAACCAATTTTTATCCTAAAATTCAATGGGTAATTTGTCCAAGGTCGTATTTTTATCGATGAACTTTTGGTCGAGATTTGAAGGACGTTGAGAACATCCAAGATGATGTGAGATGTATTGTGAAGAAACATGAGAAAAGAACAAAATCACGACTACAAATGGAGATGTGTAAATTGAAAAGTGACGTTAATTATGAATGAGGCTTATTTCAAGTATTTGATTCTTTTTTAGTATGTATGATGCATATTGGTTGTTTTTTTTCCGTGATTTTATTGTTTTTTGGATAGCGAATATTAATGAATTTTAAAAAATTAGGATTGTTTTGATCTTTTGACTTTTTAGAATTTTTATGTCATTTAAAAAAGATTTTCAATAAAAAAATCTAAGATTATTTGAGAAATTTTTGAATGAATTATCAAAATGTAATGTTAGAAATTAGAAAGATGCAATAACTTTAAAGTGAGAATCGAAATCATGACATTTATTCTCTTATAAACCACTCTTGTCACGGGTTAAAATTTTAATATTATTTAAATATTTTTTAAAATAATCCAAACCAGTCATAAACAACAACCACCCAAAAAAAGAAAAAATTAGAAGGTGAAGAATTAAATAACTCGAAAGCAAACAACTATGAAAATTATATATGTTCAAATTGTCTACAAAGTGAAATTTTACTAGTAGAGGAGGATATCAATTTGCAATAGATTATAAATTACTATAATATTTCACTTACTATGGGTTATTGAAATGTTTCATGGAACTATTTGAAAATAATAATTTGTCTTTCCAAACTTCTTTCAAATTTTGTTTTATTTTTTTATTGAATATTTGATGTTAACAAACTGGGAATTTTGATGAAATAGTCCTTAAAAAGGCCTTAAGTGCAGAAAGTATCGGCGCATTAATTTTAATGCGCTAGTGACACTTTTATTTTTTTTTTTTTGATGAAAATGACTTAGTTGCGTCACGCAATCGAGGTGGTGTGACGCAATTTTTTATTTTTTTATTTTTCAAAAAAATTTAATTATAAATTTTTTTTGAACGAAAATGTCCTAATTGCGTCACGCAATCGCGAGACGAAAAAAATATTTTGAAAAATAAAATAAAATAAAATAAAAAATTCATCTCGCGATTTCCGGTTGCGTCTCGCGACAAGGGCAAAATCGTCCAAAAACAGTGAAAGGTGTCACCAACGCTTTTTTTTTTATGCGCTGACATTTTCCGCATTTAAGGCCTTTTAGGGGTCATTTGATCGAATTTCCCAACCTATGTGTTTTTTTAAATCATGATCTCATTTTAAATTAAAACATTTAATTTTACATATTTAAACTTTTAATTCTAATTTTTACCATTATTTTTCGGATTGAAAAAATTATTCTTCAATTAATATTGGAATGTTTCACACAGCCCAGAGCCCAGACATATCCGATTTAAATTATTTATAGATGATTAAAATTAAATTTATAAGATAAAAATATTACTTTAACCTTTTTGACTTATTCAAACAAGCTTTATTTGATAATTTTAATGAAAACATACCAAATAAATTAATCAAATAAAGATTAAGATTTTTTGCATTCTTCCTCTTGTCAGAAACATTTATCCCTATGATGATATAATATATTGCAGGTGTTAATACTGTTTGGGTTGAACCTATTTGAAAAGAAGTGAGAAATAAATTATAATTAAAGAATTAAGAAGATCACTAATTTAAAATAAAATAAAATATTAAATTATGAAAAGTATCTTTATTAAAATAAAATAAAATAAAAAAGAGAGTTGAATTTCTTTTTTTTTTAACAATTTTAATTGAGAGCTGGATTTCTTTCATTTAATTTTTTTTTATTAAATTATAATCATCAAATTACTCATTTTATTAATTAAGATATTATTATGTATTTTTATTAAATTTTAATTTTAAATATAAAATATAAAATATATTTGTTTTTTAATAAATAACCTAAAATACCATTTTTTTATTAAACAAAATTTTAATAAAAAATTAAGAACAAACAAAAATTATATATAGTTTTTTTAATTAGTTGGAATTGTATTAGAACTAGTCAAATGAATCATAAAAATTATTTCTTAGATATAGAAAAAAAATGAGTCACAACTACAAACTACTTTTTCTATAATTTTATTCAAAGTTTTAATCTTATTTAAATATATGGAACAAAAATTTGCTATATAAAAAAAGCCATACCATTACATAGGTATATCTAAATCTTGGTATTATGGAAGTAACATACCCATTATTGACTGTATATAAATATTTATAAGGGAATTATTTCCAATTAACATACCCATTAAATTAAATTGTATTAAGTTTTTTCCTTTTTTTTTTTTTTTAAGAGAAATGATATATACAACACTCTTATACAACATTTTTATACCGCACCTATCTGATTTAGTAAAAAGATAAAAAAAAAAAAAAATATATATTTTTTTAAAGATATATATATATATATATATATATATATTTTAAATCTGATAAGTATTATATAAATATGCTGTATAAAGATGCTTTACATATTATTTTTTTTAATTCATTGTTCTTATATTTTTTTATAATAATAATAATAATAAGTTAAGTTTTGAGTACCACGGAAAAGGTTATTTGCCGCACTGCAAAAGAAAGATTCGAAGCAACCACTCCCATTTCCCCATACATTATTATTTATGTTTCTTTTTCTTAATTAATTAATTAAATAATTAAATCCATAACATTTCCTCCCATTTTGGCCGCTCACCTTTTTTTTTTTTTTTCTTCGCTAATCACATACAATATTTTCTACTTCTTTTTACCTTTTCCTTTTATAAAGTCAAAATTTTAAAGATCAATTATCATATGTCTTGTTTGAATTTTTTTTATATTTTGAGAGAAAAAAATGAATGATGGGTAATGTTTTAAATAATATTTGATTACTCTAAGTTATTTATGCAATAATACATAAAAAAAAAATTATATATATATATATAATTTTTTTTAATAATATATAACTTTAGTATATTAAATAGAGACAATTCAAGTGATAATATTTTTAATTGAAAATTAATGAAAATAATTTTCTCTTATATGCACAAAGAGTGACTCCTACAGGCTACAAGTGAAACTCATACATATAAAGGAAAATAACATATATAATCTCTTTCTTTGATATATTAACAATAATTTTATTTTTATTTTTTAAATATTATTTTTAGAGAAAATGAAAAATAAAAAATAAATAATTTTATAAAAAAATCATTACAAGGGTTAATTTCTTTTATAACTTAATAATTTGTAATAGTACCTTTACTAAAAAAATATTTAATAAATTGATTATTTTTTTTAAATTTAAGATAAAAAAAAAGATAGTTAAACCATTACCTTTTCATATCTAATGTTTCAAAAAACAATATTTGAATTTATACATTTTATTAGATATTAAATTGATATTGAAATATAGTTGAAAATTTAACTCTTTCAAAAATAAAAAATAAAAAAATGAATACAATATAATAACTAGCATGCTATTAGTAATTATGTTAATGCTTAATTCAATCAAATCTTTTATACTAAATTAAAATAAAATTATTTTTATTTTTTATTTTAACAATTTAAAAAGATAATTATGAGTATAATAATGACAGTAACAAACTAATATTTTTAAATAACCTCTTCAAGACACTATCTACGTATTTAAAAGTTAAAATCCTTAAAATGCATATCTACTTTTAGATAATCCTTATTTAAATGTTAAATCAATTTTATTGGTACCTATTATACTTAGATTATCAGCATATTTCGCAATTTTTGTAAAGTCAACATTTATTAAAATAGGTCAAAATTATAAAAGAGAGACTACTTTCTTTTGTTTGATATAAAATTATTTTTCATTTAAAATAAGAACTTAGTATATCAATGTGCATTTTAGATTAGGTTATATATATATAGATAAATAATATGTTAGTATTCAATTTATAAATTTTTTCATGTTTTTTTCAGAACTTAAGTTTAAATAATATATTAATTGATTTGAAGATACTTAAGTTTAATAACAAAATCAATAAAATTAAAATTATTACAATTGAAAACATTTAAAGTAATATATATATATATATATATATATATATATATATATATATATATAATAGATAAGAAGATAAAATTAAAAAGGTTATTAAATGTTATTTTGGTAATCCTTAATATAAAATTATATTTTTATTTTTATTTACAAAATAAAAGCTCGATTTGATATTGGTTTGTTGGAATTCTTTTAGAATTTTATTAATTTTTATAGAAGATTTATTTATTACATTAATCTTATTCTAACATCAAATTATTAATTTTAACTACCAATATACTAAAATGTTCTTACTTTGTTTTTATTAAATTTAAATTTTAAATATAAAAGATTTATGTTTAATAATTAAGCTAATTAACTTATTATTTTTAACAAATATTTTTTTAAATAAAATCCTAAAAAATCCCTTAAATAATCAATATCAAACAAGCTCTTAAATTGGATAATTTCTCATTAGATCCATAGGGAGATTAATACTAGAAATTTGTTCATTTTACAATCTTTGTTTAATGTAGTTTTTTTTTTATTAATTTATATAAAATCAATTTTTATTTAAAATTTTCATGTTTTGCTCAAAATTTGAAGTCTATACCGTTTTAGTTATTCAATGCATTTTTTTTTCTAAAGAAATTTTATTTATTGATCCATAACAACATGGAGGGTTCGAGAGCAAATTTTATTTTTCAAAATTACTTTTAATATACTTTTTAAAATATATATACTTTTTTATTTTATTTTTTAAAAAAAAGTAAAATTTTAATCACTTTTTAATACTTGGTTTTCTACAAATACTTTTATATTTACTTTAACATTCACTCTTCTAAAAAAATTTGTCTATATCAAGATATAGACCCACAAACATAGATCTTTTATTATATTAATTTAGGTTTGAATGTGATTTAAAAATCAAATTTGACAATCTACACTTAATAAATAAATAAATAAATATTTTTTTATAAAAAAAACAAAAAATAAAGAAATCTAGTGGCAAATAACGTAATTAACTCAAACTCTAAGGCCATAAACTCACTCACTTTTCTATAAAAACCAAACACTTCTCAACCTTCTCAAATCCTCTGTTTCATTCTTAAAATAAAAAACCCAAAACACAAAAATGTCTGGTTGCCGGAAAATCCTTCACATTGTCAAGCTCCGGCAGATGCTCCGGCAATGGCGTCAGAAGGCGGCGACGGCCACCCTAAACCGTCTCCCCTCCGACGTACCGGCCGGACACGTGGCTGTATGTGTGGGAACCACCCTTCGCCGGTTCATTATTCCTACATCTTACTTGAACCACCCGGTTTTCAGGACACTTCTAGTTCTAGCCGAGGAAGAATACGGTTTTACCAATTCCGGTCCATTAATGATCCCTTGTGAGGAAGAACTATTCGAGGAGATCTTAAATCAGTTGAACCGGTCCGATTCCGGTTCATCCCGGTTTGGAAATCTGAAATTTTTTCAAAGGAAATGTCATGTGGGTTTCTTAAGCAACGTTGATTTATGGCTGGAATCTCGGGCGTTACTCCATAGCTGCGATGATAAGTCGTTTTGGTGACAATCTGCCTTTGGACCGGATTTGGACCGGATTGGACCGGGTTCGCTCATTCATTGACTTTTATCAAAATGGGTATTTGTTTTTTATTTTTATTTTTTACCCCATTGTAAAATTTGGTAAAAAAAAAAAAGTGGGGTAACTTATAATAATAGTCCGGAGAATGCAAGTGGAGATGGCAAGAACCGAGTCGTCCCGGTCCGGACCGGACCGAGTTGGAATCAACATAATATATATATATAAGATTTTATTTGAAGTGGAGGTAGGAGAAATAAATTGGAAATGGGAATTTTAAGTGTAAATTATTGATGGGATATAATTATTTACAGATAAAATATATAATTGATCCTTTTACTATTTCCTATAATTTATTGTTTTTATAATATTTTATTTACTATTTTTATTCATGTTAAGTGTTAACTTTGTGTTGTATTTGAGATTAAATACTTAATGCTAATAACTTTTCTTGAATATATGTCAATTATGAGTCAATTTGAAAAGAAAATGATTTATAACTTTTATTTTTTCTACTAACTTGATATTTTAGGATTTTGTAATATATATATTAGCATTAATGATCATTTAAAAATGAGATGAATATATGTTGATTTTTTTTTTTTTTTTACTCATAACTTTTGACCAAAATTAATATTAATTTAATATTTATGAATAGCACTATAAATGACGTTATCATTATTAGCGATGAAATTTGAGTAACAGCTACAATTATTTTTTATCGTTAATATTTTGTTTAATTGTGACGAATTATGTAACGTCGCTAATTTATATCATGATTAATCTCAAAATAGTTGTGATATGTAGTAAATATTTTTGGATTATAACAAAGTTTTTACTCAAAATAATTAAACTTTAAACTTTCAAATTTTATATGTTTGAGTAACTTACTATGAAAATATAAATGAAATAAGAGTTAAACATGTATTTTATGTTACTCAAATAAATAAACCTTGATTTAGTGTTTTTTTCTTTTTTTAGAACGTTGTGCTATATTTCTCCTTTAAAATACGATTAATTCTTGCGAGTTAAACATATAACTCACAAACACATTTAGTCATTTAATTAGACGCATAACTTACCGTCTGACGGACTCGACTCCAGAACCTCTAAGGAAGACTGTGGGATATCTACATCTTGTTGTCGGTAGGTTAAAATATGAAATGATTTAATGTTCTTTTCATGTGTACTTTAGTTAATCGAAGATAAATTTATAGCGTGGTTTGAGTTTTTTTTTTAAATTTATCATTTAAATATTACTTAATAATTAATATTATTTTAGGATTAAAACTTATTAAATTTATTTATAATATCATTACAACACTTTTTTAAGATTCTCTTATAAACTAGTCAATTCGGTTGGAGAACAGATTGTGATTCTCGATGATTATGAATTCAATAATTTGTTAGGCTACTTGTTGGTATATTTATTAATATTTTATTTTCATGATTTTTTAATTTTCTATAATATTTATATAGTTATATTTAAAGTATTCATATCAATTTTTTATTATACATATACTATTTAAAAAAACTTTATTATTATTTTAAATAATCAATTAATCAAGAACTGACTACTTTACAGTACTCGTCATGAGGCTTGTGTCCTGCCACTAAAATAAACAAATGCCTTTATTTTGTTTTATATATTATCTTTTACTTATTATTTAAAATGAGTCAATTTATTTATTTCAATTGTTCAAGTTGTAATAATTTGAACCTAGGGCGGTTTTTATTTTTTTAAATTGTCCCGCGAAAATCGAACCGAATTATTCTATTTGGGACGGTTTTTTTCCAAAATCGAATAGAGATTAGACGGAGATGGTATTTGTGTCTCCCGCAACCTGTCCCGATTTCAGCTTAATTCTACTCCGAACACCATAAACATAATTAAATATACTAATATATTTATTTATTTACTATATTTTATAAGAGTAATAATGTTATTTCTTTATAATAATATAGATTTTTAATATATTACAATATATATTATATTAAAAAATTCGTTTATATAATTTTATTTTATAATTTTTGTTTATTTAAAAAAAAAAATTAATTTTTATTAACGGTACCCCGCGCGATTCCCCGAAATCGAAAAAATAGAACGGGGCGAAGATGGTATTAAAAAAATCTTCAAAATTAAATCGGTGCGGGGATGGTAATGCATTCCCCGCCCCGAACCGAACCGCCTCATTGTCATCCCTACTTACAACCATTCAAGCCACGTTAACAACATAATAATATTGGTCAGGTTTGAAATGTGTTTAAACTGATTTTTTTTTTTTAATATCTCGTGCTAATATTTATTTACATAAAATAATATTTTAAAATATTTTTTTTATATATATATTACCATATTTAATATTTTTTTCTATTCAAACATTACAGTCCACTTTTAAGTGTTTTTAAACAGGTTATTGAACCAACTTTCAAAATATATATATTTTTAAACTTTTATATATATAATTTTTTTATTTTTTACATTTTATTAGTTTTATATATGTATCTACGTTGACTTTATGCTTCAAAACACATGGTAAGTAGACAATATAATAGACATCGAGTAAGTTATAATGGGTTTAGGATGTTAATACTTTCATTATTAAATTATATGTTATTTTTAAATTCTGTATATGATTAAATTATAAATGATTGTAATATAATATTAAGTTTAACGGAATTTATATATTATATAATTATTTGGGTATATATATATATATATATATTTGGAAACACTTAAACTTGAAGTGTAGCTAAAATTAAATAAATATTATTAAATTTATTAATATATACATAATTAAATACGTTTAAAATTATTATCTTATTTAAATCAATATCCAATATGATGTTTAAATTTTTTTTTATCCAAACACAATTCCAGTTCCGATCGGGACATTTAAAAAATTAGCTATAATTTTCTTAAATTTGTATTCATCCAAAAATCTGTAATAACATTTTAATATTAAACAACTTATTATTGAATTTTATTTATAATTATATATATATATATATATATATATATATATATATATATATATATATATATATATATATATATATATTGTAAATAATTTTTTACTCAGAGTTGATCTTTATATAACGGTTAAACTATAAAACAAAATATAAATTATTATGTATATTTTTTTGTTAATGTATAAAGATAAAATTACAAAATCTATTATGTGTTATTTTATTTCAATATAAATTTATAAACAAATAATAAATCTAACACATTGAATTTTAATAGGCTATCTAGATTATAAATTAACCTTACTTGGATAAGATTTTATTAATCCGAAAAGAGATACTAAACATTTATAAAAGAGTATTATATCCAAAATGTCTAAATGACAGTAATAAAAAATATATATATATATTGATAGAAAATTATAAAGTGGATAAATCTTAAGGTTTATTTTAAATGTTAAATTAATTAATAATACACAATTTTAAATAAATAAACCTTGATTTATACTCGACGATAATTTATTTAAGTGTCAAAATCTTGTCTAAGATATTAAATGTTTCAATTTCTATTAAAAACACATTAATCTAAAACGAAAGACATGACGACGTTTGAGTAATTATACTAACTTATTAATTTCAAAATAAAAATGACGATATCTAAGACATATTTGATACACTTAAACTAATCCAAAAATAATGTTACATAATCTTCTAACTAAAATTCACTCAAGATCATTCAAATCGCAATCTATTTTAGTCTTTTGGACAAAGATTACACTTAAAAGTGGGTTCTAAAGATATGATTAATTAAACATATAACTTTAACATTAAGTAATTAAAATCAAATAATCACATAAATTCATGATTAAATTTCAATTAAAATACATGGATGGAGACCAAATTTTATAACATATTCTCTAATTTGGATCAAATCCTCTTAGAAAAAGTTTCAATCAAAATAAGAAGACATTATATATATTATAGTTAACTAACATGTATATCGTGCATTTGCACGAGTAATAATATAAAAAACCGTGAAAAAATATTACGGTAAAATTTTTATGGGCGGGTTAACTCACAATCCGACACAAGTATCCATTTACTCTCACATATATCCAAATTAACCACAGCTCTCGACCCGGCAATCCGGACACTTTAAAAATTAAGCATCATTATATATATATAGATTAATCATCATTATATATATATATAGATTAGTTAGTTAAAAAGTTGAATTTAAATTGTTAAAATGTCACACGTTTATCAAATTTTGGGTTGAATTTAATATAAAGTGTTATTAGCCTAGTTGGTTAAAAAGTTGTACTTGTTTTATTAGGTTGCAAGTTTGAACCATACCTATAGCATTTTTAATTTTATTTTTAACCGTTTTAAGTTTATGGGCGGATCAACCCATAATTCGACTCAAATATCCATTTAGTGTCACATATATCCAAATTAACCACAGCTTTCGACCCGGCAATCCGGACACTTTAAAAATTAAGCATCATTATATATATATATATAGATTATTAATCATTGGATCTTCTATTTTCATTTATTTGGAAACGTGAATATAATATTTATGGGTAACTTAGTTAGTGGATGCATTATATGAATCAATTTAAAAATATATCAATTAATAAATTAATATATTACAAATTAAATATAAATCAATTATTTTAAATAATTTAACAATTAATTTGTTTAGTTTAAAATAAATTGATTGTTTAGACCAAAATACTTCTCCAACTCATCTTTTATTTATTAGAGACTTGAAAGAGTTGTCAATAATATTTTCACAATCCGTGGCTTGTGTGCAAAATTCATTATTTTAAAAACACATCCAAATGTAATGTAATTGAGATGGTATGAAAACGTGACTAGGGCAGCGAAGTTGTAAATGAAAGTAAATTTATGAATCTGTCGTGATCTACCACTTGTGAAAAAGAGGAATAAAAAAGTTATATTTAAAAAAAATGTCCCGAGAGATTTTTGTGCATGACAGATAAAGAAAAAATAATTGTTTTCT
The DNA here is from genome assembly GCF_907164915.1 of Impatiens glandulifera. Classification (NCBI taxonomy): domain Eukaryota; kingdom Viridiplantae; phylum Streptophyta; class Magnoliopsida; order Ericales; family Balsaminaceae; genus Impatiens; species Impatiens glandulifera. Next base: position 63,772,663 of record NC_061864.1, read on the forward strand.
ACTCTCTCTTGCACAAAAATTTTAACATATTCAGGAAAAAAACTTCCGAACATGTTTATTTTCGGAACAAAAAAACTCTCAAACATTGGCATTTTGGGAAAAAAAACTTCCAATCATTACCATTTTTCAGGAATTTTTTTTGTCTCCTACTTATGGCCATTTTCCTAAAAAGAATAAAAATTATTTATTTTTCTCTCCTCCCCAACTTAGTGGTCTTATTTTCGTTATAATTTCGTAATATATTTTAAATTTATAAATATATATCGTGTTAAATTTTAAAATATTACTTTATTTGAATAAAAATAATTATTTTTAAGATAAATATAATTTTTTATTTTGGCTCATATGTAATTTGTTCAATTAAATATTCACTTCAATTTAAGACCATATATATAAATAAATAACGATTTCGTGAATTTTATATTTTAGAAAGCACATCCACTACTTTAGTTGTGTTATTCAACACTTAAAACCTATTATTCAAATAAAATTATTGAAATAAATTGAACAAGACAATGAATTAGATAGAGAATTGAAGATATATAATAACCATTCAAATAATAGTCATGTGTGGGAGTCACGTGAACTTAAAACAATTATTTTGTTTATTTTCACCTGATTATTTTTCTTTTTTCACTTGGATTCAATGAACCAAAGCAAATTATAGATTGACAAATTCAATCTTCTTTTTTCTTCTACTCCAAGTTGTAAGTAGTTACTTACAATTATTTAACAGCTAGCTAGCAAGCTTCAAATATACGCATTCATATTGAATTGTTAAATTCATGTCCTTACTCCTTACACGACAAAATAAATATTTTTTACAAATGAAATAATATTACGTTAAAAAAGTAAGAAAATTTCAATATATAATTAATATTTTTTTACAAATGTGATAATTTTTAACTTCGATAGAAAATTCATTAAATGACTAAAATAATTTTAGTCACACTTAATACCATTCAAAATCTGTGCTCCAATTGAAAACAATACAAATTAAAAATTAAATAACAATTTAACTAATTTTATTTTGTAAGGTGGACTCATTTTCGTCATCCATGTTACCACTTAAAAACAATTTATATAGTGAGAAAAAACAAAAAACAAAAAATACAAAATAAATTATAAAATTGTTGGTAAATCCGTCAATCATATATCAACATTCCTTCTTCGGCCATAATTGACTATATACTTAATTTAAATGTTTTCCTTTCCATATAATTTAAAGGTGATTTTTATTTGATTTTAAAGTTAGTTTTGAAGAGATTTGATTCTCAATTAAAATAAAAATTATAAATATGAAATAATACTAACTTTCTACGTTAAAAAAATAATGCCCAAATGTAGGGGTGTTTATCGGTTCGGTTTTCGGGTTATTTGAGTTCCTCAGTTCGGTTTATTCGAATTTTTATTTTTTTTAGCCAATTCGAAAACCGAACCGAAATCGAATAAATTTTAATTAAGCCGAACCGAATTCAAATTTGATATTCGGTTCGAATTTCGAATAATTCGAATTCAAACCGAATATCTCAAAATAATGTTTTGAAACTAGAATAACTCAAAATAAATTGCACTAGTCAAGAATCTGTACCGTGGCAGGGTACTATTCTACCACTAGACCACTGGTGCTTTTGTTACATTTTTTTATTATTAAATCTTGAGTTTAAAATATTCTAATTTGATTATTTTGAATTTTTTTCTTAAGCTAGGCTTGGAAGAATAAATAATAAAAAAATAAATTCGGTTTTCGGTTTGGTTTTCGAGTTGAAACCCAAACTAAAAAATCAATTCGAAAACCGTATTTGAATTCGAATTGGTTTGAAATTCGATTCGAAAACCGAAAACCGAAAATGAAATTCGAATTCGATTTATTCGAATTCGGTAAATTCGAATTCGGTTCGGACCAAATATTGAACACTCCTACTCAAATGGTTAGGATTGATTTATTTTGTTTTAATACAAGGAACTCGCTGTCTTTTTCTAATAATGTGGTTAACCGTCTCCCAAACATTTAAAAAAAATTAAGAGAAATGATTGGGGGAGAAAATTTGGTAAGGGAATAAGAGAGAATGACGTTGCGGCAATATTATTGGCTGAAAAAAAACAAATAATTTCTCTCTTTTCTCTCTTTCCTCTCACTTTTCCCTTTTTCCAACCAATGAGGTGATGTCAAGTCATTCCCTCTCTCATTCCCTCCCTCAAATTTCCTCTTCCAATCACTCCTCAAAAATTAATAATAAAAAGCCCAGATTTAATTAAACTTACTTTTACAGAGAGCCCAACATATAAAGCGTAAGGCCCATAAACTGTTGCAGCATAACCTATTAACTTAAGCCCATATCATGTTCATCCAAACCTAGTTTTAAAGCAACCCATTAAAGTTATTTGAAACTAATATTTAGTTACAATTACAATTAATATAAAAAATTATCAAAATAAAAAAAATAAAATAAAATCAATTTTATTTTCATTCAATATAAAAATGTGATTGAAGTATATAAAAATAATAAAAAATGGGTGAATTTTTTTAAAATTACCCTAAAATAAATTTTGTTGATCTATTGTTTTTCACCAAAAATATGTTTTATTTCAATTTCTTACCAAGTTTGTAAAAAAAGACCTTTTACAAATGAGAAAAACAAATCTATTAAATAGTAGATGAGAACCATCTAATCGATCATATACAAATTTTATTTTTTTTCAAAAAATGCTAAAAGTGCTAACTAGGAGTGGATGAAATTATTATAAAAAGAAACTCATTCCATTTTAATAGGAAGAACCAAGTATTTTTTTATTAGAATCACTAATTAGTGAATTGACATTTTATTTGCATTTTAGAATAAAACATAATCTTTTATAATATAGATTAAATCATTATAAGATCTTTTCTAAACTACACTCAAAGTCACAAAATGAGTTTTTATTTTTACACTCAAATTCACTCTTAAAATACCTTTTAACCATTCTCCTTACAGAAATCATATATGCGAGTTTACGCTATTCACAAACTCAATATTTTTTATATTTAGTTTTTTATATATATTTTATTTTTATCCTATATTTTTTTACATATCATAAATAAATTTATAATAATAAAAAATATTAATAAAAAAACAATTTTATTAAAATAAAACACAAATAAATACTCAAAATAAAAATTATATTTCCCACAATAAATTAAAAGTATAATATAAATAATAAAAAATAAGGACAGTCAATGAAAATAAGATTAATAATATGTTAAATTAACCCCCTCCTCCAAGATTATTTAAATATTACAAAAATATATCCGTTGTGAATGAATCTGGTTGAACTTAATTTTAAACTATTTTTTTTTTAAATGCGTGTTTGTTCAACTTTAATAAAATAAATGCTCAAACATTCATGGAACTCAAATCTTACAATAAAATTTTGTTTTCTTCCTTAATTTTGCAATAAATAATGATCGCTACTTCCAACAACAATCGGACAACGTAGGCAGCTTGAAATATCTCAAATACAAAAAATAACATCAGTTTTCGTATGTTGACGTATGGTGTTCCAACATATGCCACATATATGTATATTAAAATTGGAGAGTCTACTGCAATTGAAAGCATGAAAATATTTTGTTGAACTGTAGTTGAGATATTTTAAAAGATATTTTTAAAGGCCAACAACATAAGCTATTTTTAGACTTCTCTATATTGGTAAGAAAGCTTGAATGTTAGGCAGCTTAGATTCCATGCATTGGAGGTGAAAAAAATGTCATATTGCATAGGCCGGGCAACATGCAGGTAGTGGAAAGCTTACGATCATTCTTAAAGTTGTAGCATATTATGATCTTTGGATATGGCATGCGTATTTCGATTTGCCAAGCACCAACAACAATATAAATGTGCTAGAGTCATCTCATCTGTTCTAGAATCTAACTCAAGGTATTTCTTCTCTAACTCATTTTGTAATCCAAAGAAAAATATAACATAGGCAATATTTTGCAAAATGGTGCAAGCAATTCATGAGCCACGTGGTCTAAAGAAAAATATTTTGCAATGAAACAAGAAACATATAGAAAGAACGTTGAACGTGCATTCGGAGTTCTTTAATCACGTTTTGCAATTGTAGTAGGACCAATACGATTTTGGAGAAAAGAAGTGTTGCATGATATAATGACTACATGTATAATTTTTCTAACATGCATTGTTGAGGATGAACGTGACCTTGGTGCACTTATTGAAATTGAAATTGAAATGAAAACGATTTCACCGGAGTTCGAAATGGTGATAGATGAAAATACTCGATTTCGGTACCAAAAAATAAGAAATAAAGAAGCTCACATTGCACTTCGTAATGCATTATTTGATCACTTGTGGGAAAAGTACACCGATTCCGATAATTATTACATTATCTATTTTATGTGTACGAAGTACTTTTTTAATAATGTTTATTTTGATGTAAATTTTGTTTTACTCGTTAAAAAAAAAGTTTTTACTTTTAATTAGAAATCAGACTTTATTAAAAAGTTTAACAGAGAGCTTTTGTATAAATAAAATTCATACTCTTTTTTTTATTAATACTAATTACCAATACCAAGATTTTGAAGAAAAATTGGATATACTTGAAAAAACCTCATTCTCGCCAAAAATAAAATTTTTTTTGCAAGTTTCCCCGCAAAAAGCTCTCCACGCCTACTCTTAGAAAGAGCACTATTTTTCTTTAGTTAGGTAGTTCTCCCGACTGTAAGACCTTTATGAGTAAGGGGAAGAAAAGGCCGGGGAAAGTTTATTGGCAACAGGGGATCCTTTCTCACCCGGACCTACCTACCCTATGTATTCGAGGGGGAGGCTAAAACCGAAAAAGACCTGGTTCCACACATATAAGACAGGCAGAAGGTATGGGACGACCAGTTCACCACGGAAAGAAAATTGGATCCTATATTCCTCTTCTTTAGAAGATAAATTCGCAGTGGTTCCTGTTTGGAGAAGAATCAACAGAATAGCTAATAGCATAAAAACAGATCCAAGTAAAGTATAAAGGAAATACATCATTTCAGTATCTTGTATAATATTCTTTCCCTAGATCTAATTTGTAGATTTCACCCCTATCTATTTCTTTTCCTTCTATTAAAATTTTTTGTATCTAATATTAATTTAAACTTCAATTCAAGTTTCGCAAATGTTAGTGTAATTTGTGCTTATTTAATGATGTTTAATTTGTCATTTAATAATGTTTGTTTTGATGTATTTTTATTGCTCATATGGTATAATTTGCGTTATTATTGATATTTAATTTATCATTATTTTCTCTAATTGAATGATAAAAAATAAGGGGTTCAATTTGTAAAGTTGATACATATATAGTATTAAAAAAAGTTAAAAACTTGGTGTAAAAAGAAATATTTCGATAATATTGTACAAATTTGAGAACGAATTTTTTACTTTAAAAGATATATTATTATTTGATGTGATACATAACTGCATTTTAAGTTTGAGAATAAGATTTTAAATTAAAAATAGTCTCAAAGGAATTTTAATTAGGGTTAAGGGACGAACAAAAGAGGATTTCAAATGGTGTAAACATGAAAATCATCCTCACCCACCTAACTTATTGAAAATATATAATCGACCCAATATCCTATATATCTAATTAGGGGTGTTCGTCGATTTCGTTCTTGGGTTATTCGTGTTCTCTGGTTCGTCTTTTTAATATATTATATAATAAAATTCAATTTTCGATTTATAACATAACTCGAAAATCAAATCAAAATCCTTATAACATAACTCGAAAATCAAATCAAAATTCTATTAATTTTAATTTATTCGAAGACAACAAATAAATAAATTTGAATTCGGTGAAATATTTCTTTCAAACCAAATATATCGAAAATTTCGACTAAAGAAAAACCGGCCTTAGAGCTTTTAAGTCTCATTGGTCTAAGCAACCCACTAAGGAAAATAAACCTAATTTGAGGAGATACAGAAAACCCATGATAGATGAACATCAACGACAATCAATCACAGTCCATAATCTGGACTCAGATTGAAAGAAAATGTCTTCTTCTTCTCCAACAGAGAAAGAATTCCAAACTTTCCCTACTTCAAATCCACGCCTTTATGCTTCGTCATTCCATCGAATCAAACCTAAAACTCCTCGCAAAGTTCATCTCCACCTGTTCTTCAATCCCATTTACCGGAATCCTCCATGCTCGTCGTCTCTTCGATCATTCCCTTCACAGAACCGACAATTTCATTTGCAACACAATGTTAAAAGCTCATGTAGATAATCGTCAATTCAAACAATGTATAACACTGTATCAACTCCTCAGATTTGATTTAACCGGATTCATACCTGATAATTACACTTTTTCATCTTTGGCAAAAGCATGTGGATTGAGTAAAGGTTTCTGGGAAGGTCAGGAAATACATAATCATGTTTTGAAACTTGGGTTTTTATCGAATTTGTTTGCATCAACTTCTTTGGTAGATATGTATTCGAAATTTGGATCGATGAATTATGCACATAAACTGTTCGACGAAATGCCAGTGAGAAGTCAAGTTTCATGGACTGTTCTTGTTGATGGGTATGCAAGAAATGGAGATTTAATAACTGCTAGGAATATATTTCATCAATCCCCGGCAAAAGATTGTGCATCATACAATGTAATGATCGATGCTTATGTTAAGATTTTAGACATGGATTCGGCTCGTTACTTGTTCGACGAAATGCCTGAAAGAAATGTCGTGTCTTGGACATCTATCATTGATGGGTATTGCAACCAAGGTGATGTTAATTCCGCGAGATTATTATTCGACACGATGCCGAACAAGAATCTATATTCGTGGAACGCGATGATCGGCGGGTATTCTCGAAACAAGCAATCGCGCGAAGCTTTAAGATTGTTCGATAGACTGGAATCGTGTTCTTGGTTTGAACCAGATACAGTTACCATAGTAAGTATCCTTCCGGCCGTCGCTGATTTAGGCGCGTTGGATTGGGGTATTCGTCTCCATTGTTTCGTTACTCGAAAGAAACTCGACAGAGCGACAAATGTCTGCACAGCGCTCATAGACATGTATGCTAAATGCGGTGAAATTGAGAAAGCAATAAGAATTTTCAAAGAAATGCCGGAAAAGGAGTTAGCCACTTGGAACGCATTGATAAATGGATTGGCTATAAATGGAAAAGCAAAAGAGGCATTAGAGGTTTTCTCGAACATGAAAAGAAATGGATTTATCCCTAACGAGATAACATTATTAGGTGTGTTGTCGGCTTGTAACCATTCAGGTTTAGTTGAAGAAGGAAAGAAGTGGTTTAACGCGTTTGATGAATTTAATTTGAAACCGGGGATAGAACATTACGGTTGTTTAATTCATTTATTGGGGAAATCGGGTTGTTTAGAGGAAGCCGAGAAATTGATTGAGGAAATGCCTTATGATGTTAATGGTGTGGTTTTGAGTTCGTTTCTTTCGGCTTGTGGATTTGCTAAAGATGTTGAAAGGGTGGAGAGGATGAAGAAGAAGGCTATTGAAATGGAGCCATGGAATGATGGGAATTATGTAATGTTGAGAAATTTGTATGCTGAGGAAAGAAAGTGGAATGAAGTTGAGGAAATTAAAGGATTGATGAAGAAAAAAGGTGCAAAAAAGGAGATTGGATTTAGTGTTATTGAAGTGGAAGGTAGAGTTTTGGAGTTTATTGCTGGAGATCAAATGTATCAAGAAGAAGAAACAATGATTTTTTTCATTTTGGGGAATTTGTTTTTGCATATGACTGATTATGGTTCTTGTACTTAAGTATTATACTTGGAGAATGAGATCATTATTATTATTTTTTCATTTGTACCATATTACCTTTTAAACCCTTAAGTAAGGTAATTCAACTTTTTAAAAGTCTAAATTATATGAGTTTGATTCTCAACCTTGTGATTCTTAATATACTAAACGTTATAGGTTTAATTCTCAAACTCGACTTATTGTGTGGAGATCAGGCTAGCTTGCTACCTTAAAAAAAAATGACACATTTTAATTATGCTATCTATTTTCAATTCAAATTATTCTGTTTGAGGACCGAGATTGGAAAAATATGGTATTTGTATGTCATTGTTTTAAACACAAATAAATAAATATATAACTTCATTAATATATCTAAATTATAAGAGTTTAAGTTTAGATTGTATTATGATTAGTCGTTGTAGTATGTGTCACAAAGAGGTTAAATCGACAACTCGTTTAATGTTGCATTATCAAAGAGTGACTAATATATGTAGTCTTTTGTGGAATATTACTGAGATTAATTAGGTAATGTTCGAGTATTTGAGTCGTTATTGGGAGGTTTAGATTGATACGGCTGACATGATAAGTCTACATAATTGGGTTATCATTCAAATTATTTCTTAGTGAACTATCTAGTTGGAGAGAAATTGTCAAATTTTAAATGATCGCAGTCATAATACTATAATAGTATTATTACGGCACTTTTTGATATATATTCCGAAAAACCAGTATAATCAATCGGGGGAGTTAATCGATCTTCTTGATGACCTACTAGCTCGATAATATATTTATAATTTTTTTATGTTCATATTTATTGTTGTATGAACCATTTTAAAAAAAAAATTAATATATTACATTATATATACCTATCAAAAACATAATTTTATCATAATTATTTTTAATGTTATTTTAAACCGATTTATTTTGGAACACTAAATTCGAACTAAATTTATTCAAATTTAAATATAAATTGGATATAATTCAAATAACCCAAACTCAATCTTTTGTTATAATTTTTTTTTCTGAAATTTATTTGTATCTGAACTAAATTTATTAAAATGTATTTTCTTTGTATTGATTATTTTTTTTATTTTATCTTTAGCCATTAAACATTATTTAGTGATCCTGAAACATTTTCAGAAAAATAAATAAAAATAATTAATGCTACAATTTTGTTCAAAATTGAAAGAAAAAATCATTAATGATCTGAAATATATTATTGTTTGGGTGAATTAGAAAATCCTAATCTAATCCAAACTCAACCAAAATAGCTTGTCCAAATTACCGAATCAAATTTGGTTCGGTTTGAATTTCAGATCAATCCTCCTCTACGTTTGTCGCCAAAACTTCGTCGCTAGATCTTTGTCATCGCCATGTTCTATTGCAAATGCATAATTCAAAGCAATTAACAGAAGAAGGATCTACTAAGGAGCCTTAATTAATAACATCTAAAAAGACATTTCCAGTAATAATATTATAACTTACCTTTTTTTGGCTGATACTAACCAACACTATTCTTCTCTGATTTCTTCATTTGGAGATGCCCATTCCATCAGCAAGAAACTTTGCAAGATTATTCACAGGCTTACATGAATCTCTTTGAACCCTACCTCGAGATCTAATCTTAATCTTCGAAAGGTAATCAGTCGCAATCCAACAGAAACTAAGCATCACTCGTTTTTCCTCATTGTCGCTAGTATTTTGCCACTCCAGTGACATCTTCACCCAATTCAAATGGTAAGTCACTTGGTACCAAGCTGATGCCTTTCTCTCGTAAATCGAATTCTTCTCATCAACGGAAACAATATCAAATTCTGGACCGAGATTCTCAAACTGTTGCCTGAATTCCTTCCTTAGTGCACTATAAATATGTCTCAGCTTCTCCTGGAGGTCCCCTCGTTTTCTACTGACATATTTTGGCATAGACCATATATGTCCAGTTACTATCTCTTCTTCCCTTGTTACTTTATATTGGCTGAGAAGTGCACTCAATTTCCCATCATAAGAGCATTTCAGTTTCAACGCTTCCTCAATGAATTCTTCTGATCCAGATATTTCAAGTTCTTTATCGTATGGGATGTCTTCCAGATTAAACGACATGTCTGAACATGTCTCTATGTCTTTCTCGTACACATTCTTAACATGACGATACAATCTTCCTATCACTTTCTTTGACTTATAAGTTTGAAATTTATCCTTACCCATGAAATCTGGGTACAATTGAGGTCTTAATTTGTGAGGCATTGTCACAATCTTCCCGGTTTTGGGAAAATCCACAGCTATTGCAGCAAGCTCAGCCAGCTTTATGCATTTCTCATCTTGTGCTCCGTATTCGCTCATGTCTGCATGAACTACGTGCGAGTTGCAGATTGCACCCAAGCTCTCATTCACCATGTTATGGGTGAAAAAGTTAATTATGTCCTGATCGAAAAAGAAAGGAAAAGAATATCACATGACAAATAATAATATCCTTAACAATAAATGAGTAAAATTGTAACAAGTATAACATCTATTTAGTAAACAATTAATCATGGATAATACAATTACAAACAGATCAAGGATGATGAAATCTACTTCAGAGTTTTTATTTCTGTGCCGAGCAAGGAGGAAGGTAGAATGTAAATCGCACAAAAAAACATAAATATAAGAAGGGCAAGAATAATGTATGAGGCATAACATATAAAGTAATTCAAATAAAATACAACCAATTCCTACTAAATTTTTTCTTTGCTAGTTTTTGCTATTGAAAATCCTATCTTCTGCGTCTTTGATCTTACAATTTATGGTGCCATAAAGCATATATAAAATATATTATCAAACAAATAAAAAGTATCATTTTTTTTCTTTCTGTTTTTACAAAAGCCTGAAATGCATACAAATATCATGGCCTGAACTGAACCATCACAGAGTTCAAACATGCTTTCAGAAAAAAATATGAAAGATGAGACGAAGTCAAGATATGAGGAAAAAACCTTTTGAGTAACATCGCGAGTTTGCACTTTAATTGGCGGTGGCTCATAATCCATTGGCGGCCAACTCCTCTTAGAAGGAGGAATCAAATTTTCGTCCCATGTGACAAAGTAGAGATCCCCATCAAGGTCACTTCCGGAAGCTTCATTAGTGTGTGGCCTATCTCCCTTTTGAGGAAAAATCAAACAATCGTATAAATGATGAAGCTCTGGGACATCAACTGCTTCCAAAATCCGTACATCTCCAGGGTGAAGACATGGGTTCTTTGCTATCACCACTAAGCCTGTAATAACATTCAGATTCTTTTTTGTCTCACAGAACTTATCTCCATGATTGATGAAACAGTTCTCCAATGAAGGACTTGATATTTGAATAAAGCATTGGCCTTGTTCAAGTATGCCCAGCTCATCCAAGCAGCCCATCAACCACCTCCCTGATTCAACAAAGATTCTGGTTTTTTCTCGAAGGCCCCAAAGCTGTGCAGCCCTTACACAATTTAGTATCCCACGTAAGTGAGGTTCAGTTTGAGGCATGAAACCTGAACTTAACATTATGGCGGCAGTATTTCCTTGATCAGTGCATGATGTTGTAAGAACATCAAAAGCTACATCCACATCCACCAGCATCTGGTCTAGCTTGTAAATCATCAATTGTTGCATATTCCAAAAAACATCGTCCGCCACATCCAAAGTGGAGAGCAATGTGATTATTTGCCGGTTAAGGTAGCCAGGCTGGAAACGAGTCCACGAGCAGATTTCAAGCATTGTATGGTTTGATTCGAACTTGATCATACTCGGCCTTAAAGAAAGTCGAATGCCATCATTTTTCCCAGGCCAAGATGCAACCACCCCTTTGCAGCCTGCATATCTAATCTGGTAAGCAGAAGGAGGGTTCACTTTCAACTGCAACTTCTCTGCAACTTCCATGGCAAGATCAGGAGTTATCATACCTATGCCATCAGAGAAATTATAACCATTCCTCTCAATGTCTGGAAGCTCATCATTAACTTCGTAGGGTAGAACTTCAATAGTAGCATAAGTGGATGAGAAGCACTGCCCCATCCTAGCCGCACACTTTGCAACATTTTTGTTAGAAAACCTTCCCATCCAACTTTTTATGATCTTTGTAGTAATCTTGTCCTCGGCGAAGAACCATGCAGAACGGTCGCGTAGTTGATTGGCGGAGAAGGCCAGAAATGAGTATCTACGACCACACAAATAGAACCCATCAGACAAGATGCTCTTAATCCGTTTGAATATTGAAGTCTTCTGAGCAGAAAAAACTCCCGTTAACTCTTTAACTATTGGAGCACTATAATAATTAAGAGCATTTGAATTGAGGGTCTGCATGCCCTCATCCATGAACATCACCCTCAGGAAACGGTCGGAAACATCTTTATAATTCCGCAGGACTCTATTTGAAAGTTCGACAATTGGAGGCAGACAATATGCTTTGACTGGAGTGATCACTAATCTCCTAATTTCAACAACATCTTCTTGAGATTTTGGACTTTCAAGTAGCTTCGGGTTTCTGATTAACCATCCTACAACAGCTCTTAACTTCTTAGCAGCATCAAAAACCGGTGACCTATATGTATATATGTTCTTCAGAGCTGCAATGCTGACATCCCGAGAATGCATTCTCAATAAGTCAAAGAACTCAGCAGACAACTGATGTTGACTTATAATCCCCTTATGCACAACAGCATTCACCAGAAATAGCACATCGAAACTGAGACCTATCTCATAGTGTATGCAAAAGAAGGGATCTATAAATGGCTTACCATAATTGGGTTCATCTCTTATCATAAGCCTCCCTCTTGTTGGTCCCTCTTCATTGGGTACACTCTGCTCCTTAAGATATTCTATAATTTTACTCAACTTCGACCCATAACGAGGTGGAATTGAAACTCGGTAAGTATTACACCTACCAACAACACCACTAGCTGTAAAATCAGAAGTGCGTATCCAAGGATCATCATCGTCCAACAAATCTAGTGGAACTTGTTCTTCAATATCATCATCAGCTGTTCTGTAGTAGATAGATGGAGAAGAAGCCAGCTGAAGAAGGATAATCAACGAAGAAATGTCTCTATACTGTTTGACAATAATAATTTCCCTTATTGAAAACTCAGCTTTAAAATTGCATTTTATCATAACATGTTGGCCAACATCCTCCATAAGGAATACAGTATCCATAGTGATAAGGAATCTGCACATTGAGTTAAATGGATCCACAACAAAGTCAACAGAAGCAGCAGCCGGCGCTCTCCAGCCTGCCCAAAACTCGTCCTTCTGTAATAGAACTCCAATCTCAAGACCAACACCAGGCAACTTAAAAGGATCAACATTCCTCCTTCTCGCATTCAAGCTGAAAGGATTCTGAGGCCCCATGTTCATTCTTAGAGGCCTTCCAGATAATGATAGCTCCCCACGGGCAGCTGCATTTAATGCATCCTCTGCAGAAGTTGGATTCGCAAAATGCAGAAAAGCATGGGGTTCAATCTTCTCTCGTTTGTTTGTTATATTGATCTTAGTTTCATGACGAAAGTCAGGATAAGATTCTGGAGGGGTTGAAGATGTTTTCAATCTGCATCTCCAAACAATTCCAATATTCTCCTCAAAATAGTCAGACAGTATTTTAGCAGTAACATGTTGATCAAAACCACCAACACTTATTTGAGTCACCACCATAGCCTTGTCGCATTCTGTTGAATCCATTCTCCGCACCACCACTTACACACTAGGGTTATTAGCTCCAAGGGCAACCCAACTCGTCAAGATATGAAACCAGTATTTGCAGACAATTATGAAGAGAAAAAATTAGGAAGAAAAGCATAAACCTGCTCCACCAATGCCATACTACTTCGATCTAAGAGAATTATTACAGCCTGGTAAATAATAAACTTGATCAAATCAGTCTAATGACATTAAAGATTGTTAACTAAACAAATGAAAGTAAAAACCTATGCAGGTACATTCATGGAGATTTTCAACATACCTAAATGCAGCCGGTATTTGAGAACCTGGTACATTCATCTTATAGAAAACTGATCTTTAATAGCTTCTACTTGTTTTTGTCAGGCAAGGTCGTTGTAGTGAGAGAAAGTTCAATTAGACATACAAGCAAACACAGAATTAGCAGAAAAAAAAAAGTTGTAATGATTACGGAATCCTGTTCCCAAATTAACCTATTAATATTTGAAATTCATTTTTTTAAATATCCGATATTTTTTTCATTTATTCTTAAACTAACCTAATTATTATTTAAACTAGCGTTTTCCTAGCCCCGAACCCAAATGAAATGAATCACAAAAAGAAAGATAAAGCAATTTGGGTTTAGAGTTGCCTCACGATTTACTCTTCCGAAGACCTTCTTAAATTCAAGTCTTTGGCTAGTTAATTTTTTTTTTTTTTTTATGGTCTTTTAGCATTTTAATATTTTTTTTATAATTTTTGAGATGCTTATTTTATTGGGTCTATGCAAATGTTGCCAAAGTACTACCAACCAGGACGGTTAATTCGATGCTACATGACTGTCGTAGTTCTTTGTTTGAATCATGGTCTCTTTTTTTTATTTTATTTTTATCTTGGATTTTCTAATCTAGTGTGGTTTTCTATTTTTTTTGTCTTTTATTTTCCAAATATTTCATGAATTAGGCTCTAAAATTGACTAAAATGCATTTCCCCTAAGTTTAGATTACATGTCGTCATGTCACAATCAAGTTCGTAAGATATTAGAACATAACACCTTGATCAAACAATAAATGCATAAGACGTCTAGAATTCATACAATCATCATCTTATCGTCGAAAGATATTAGAATTTCAATCATATGATCCTAATCATGCCCTATTATTTCATCATCACAATCATATCAGATTTTCAACATAATACTCATCAAATCCATTTCATCACCATCATCAAATCAAATTTTGCAAATAAGCATCACAGCAATTCCAACTAACCAAACACCTCAATTAAATCTCAAACAAATATAATGTAAATTTCATTTCCAATTCAATTTCAAAAACCACCATCAATCAAATAAACAATCCATTAACAGTAATGAAACACCCTACAGTCTAATATCAAACAAACATTGCTGATTCATTTTATCATAATTTGCACTCCATCACAGTGAATACTTAATCAAATCATCAATTTCAAGCTCAAGCAATCAATTTCAATCATGCATCATGCTTTAACTGTTTTGATAGAAAATACAGATTAAATAAAATTCATACCTAACGTCTGGAGATGGAGATTGCTCCCGATTGTCTACTTCAGCGATAGAGAAGACGCCGAAGATCTGCTCCAGGAAGAAACAACGAATGAATTTTAGTTGCCGGCTTCGTCGTCTGGAACAACGGCAACTTCCGCAGCAAAGAGAAGAGAAACTCGTACGAAGAATTCGTCGTTTAGTTCTCTCAACCTCTAGAATCTTTCTCGGTGGAAGTGCAAAACTGTGAAGAAGAGAAGCTTCGATTGAGCTCTCGGTCTCTCGCTGAAGATCTGGATTCAGAAACGGCGAAGGAGAAATCGGAATCCTCGAGATCGCCGAGAAAAATCCTCTTTCTCTTCTCTCGCCCTTCTCTGTTTGCGAAACCCTCAAACCCTTCTACTTGATTTTAGCATGTAATGTTCCCGCTCTTATCATCCAAACAAGGGTTAGTTTGATTATGTTTTATTTTATTCACTAATCATTTTAAGTGCATTGTATAACATTAACTAATTTGTTATTCATTGATCTTAAATAGTTCACATCTCTATATACATAAAAACAAATGAGCAAACACAATGAATTACTAGAAAATTTTCAAACGAGTTCTAAGTCGGGGACTCGGGATTCGGGAGAAGGTTACTCGATTGAGTTCGGGATTGAGAGTATGCCAAACCCGGATAGCAGGCTATATTAATATATAAAAAATGTAACTGTATCAGGAGCTGAGTCAATCGAAAGAAGGGTTTCTGAATTAGCTGAGGGAACCGCTGGATTCCTCTATCGGCGCACTTCCCCCTGTTGGCAATGTTAGTGTTTGCGATTTTGCTTTTTTGGGCCATATGAAGAAAGAGGTCCAGTCGAGCTTCTTTCTCCTGCATTGATAGATAAGAAAGAGGGCTCCCCCTTGAACAGACTCAACAAGCTCAATTACATCGACCCTGCCTCTACTCCAGAGGTGTACTTTGTATTGAGAAACAAGAAGAGATTTATTAAGAGAAGGATTTATCCGAGAGAAAATCTTAACAGTTACATCCAATTACAAACTACACGAAAGTTGCTCCTTTTTCATGGGGATTTACCCCATGTTGTGTTGTTCTTAAAAAAGAGCATCACCGGTCTCGCCTTGAGGTGGTTTACATCTCTCTCATGTCTTGGGAACACCTATCTCGTGAGTGAAGGGGTATCCTGGGCTCTTTGACTTTGAGGAAGGCTAAAGTAGACCAGTTGATAAATGTTATGGATAAGTGGGTAAGTCCACTACTCGTGGAGGGGCCTTTCCCCACCATAAATTGCATGGCCTTCTCGAGACCATCGTCGGAGATCGAGATGCAATTTTGACAAGGTGGTCCAAGTATCCAAGGGACCCCGCCTCTTTAGAGGGGATTTCTTAAGTGAATAGGCCAGGGGTTTTTTCTTCTATCAAAGAAAGCTTATTCTGAAGCTTCTTCCATGTCGAAGACACGGGTTCGATTCCCGTAAGGGATAGGTACTCATTCTCGGCCGCTTGAAGTTAGTGTTCATTGCTGAGTGATCGCTCGGCTAACGAAGAGAGAGCCCTTCGAAAGTAGGTTTACTTATACAGGCCTGTAAACAACAATGAGCAGCTATTTTGCTTGATCAGAGGATCGTGTGAAAGGCTTGCGGATCTCCCCCCTTTTTTTTAAGGCAAGATAGCGCTCTTCTCCCGAAGTGGAAAGCGGAGAAAACTGCTGTAAAAGGTGCCTTCCTTCCCTCTCAAATGCTTACAAAAAGGTTTCCCGGGCCCGGGATAGCATTTTATATCTTCCTCAATTTTATATAATTCTAAAGGACTCTTGAATATTGCACCGGTGCTGGAAAAGATTTGACTCTGACCAGCGCGGTTGTTCGTATTTCATTTTCTTCTTCCTTAGACTTAAAAAAAAGCACTCACTGAGTAAGGAATCAAAAAGATTCTCTTTTGCATTTCCGCTGCCCGCGTTGTTATAGGTCGTTGGGCGGCCGGAAGGAAAGATATAAACTGAGTGCCATTTGATGAGTAACTGAGAACAAAGGAGAGGGATATGAAAAGAATAAAGTAATGAAAGAGGAAGTCATTGCTAGTAGTAACGACTTGTCACGATCCATTGGTTCATATAGAATCCATGTCCTACCTACCCTACCCTAATTTTAGTATTTTCAACAGTCAAGTCAGTGGTAATTTTACTAGTAGTTAACCACTGATGATGAATCAATTCCTTCATTTTCAGGTTTAGCACTCCTTCATTTTTAGGTTTAGCACAGTCCTCAACCACACGGGTGGTAGATAAGGTCGAACTAGATCAACCCTAGAGACTTAATAAGTTTCCGGGAAAGATAATAGGATTAGGAGGCTTCTTATTGGTTCTACTGCATTAAGACTTAAAGGTGAATTTTCACGATGTTCATATCAATACAATGAATGAATAAAGACACTTGAGTATTCTGTAGTTTAGGGAATAGATATTTTATTTTTCATGCTTAAAAAATACTTAAAAAGTTATTTGTATTTACCTCCGATCAAATTTTCAGTGGTGACGGACGTTAACATAATTTTAAGCTAATAGTGATTAAAAAAATTATGTTTCTAAAAGGTTTGATTTTTTCCATAATTTTATAAGTTACACTTTCAATAATAAATTAAAATATTTTATGTATTAGGGGAATAAAATTAGGGTTGGAAAAGGTTCCTAAAAATATGAAATAACGAGAATGAAAAATATAACAAAAATGATAACGTTTTGAAAATGAATATTTTTAATTACTATGAATTTTTGTAACGTCAACGTTGATTACCAAAAAAAAGGTAAAATTTATTCCTAAAACACATGTTAGTCAAGTCTCTTTATTCCTACAATAAATATATATCATTTATTTTACTATTAACCACACTTCACATCAACATCAATTTTTTAATAACAAACAAATATTTCATGACTTTATATTTTTCTTTTATTTAATAATAAAAAAATATTTTTCTTTCCTCACTTTTCATCTTCAACATTACTCTTTTAACTTAAAAATTCAAATTAAAAAAAAATTGAGATTCTGAAATTCAAATTAAAAAACATAAATAAATTAAATAGAAACAATTTTGATTATACTTTTAGACAGAAAGCCCCAAAATATGAAATATAAGGCCATAAGTCATTGGAGCATAAACCATTAAACCTTAGCCCATAGCCTGTTTATCCGAACCTGGTTTAAACATTAAAGCATAACCCATATTCATCTGTTTTTTATACAAATGAGAAAGAAAAAAAAATCATGATAGTGATTTTGAGTGACTTACAAAAACAATTAAGCCTATGTTAATTTATTTAATTTTTAACATTAATATTTATTTCTTAAAAGAAAAAATAATAATTATTATTTTGTGGAAAAGTGATAAAAACTGTGTTTTATGTCATAATAGATATGATGATGGAGAGATGAGAAATTTGATTTGCCCTATCCAGGAAGAAATTCGGTCTATTTTTCTTGTACGATTGTTTTAATTTTTGATATTAACTCGTAATCTTTATATAAATTTTTATTTTAAATTTAGAAAGTTAGTACAACTCAATATAATAATTATCTATATTTTAACTTAAGTCGTTTTAAATGAGAATCGAACTCGTATAATTTTGTATATGTATTTGTTTAGTTGACTTATAAATTAAACGTATTTATACAATAGATACAATTTTAGTGTTAATTGTGCATCAACCTATTTGTGAACCAAATGAGAAATATAAACTTCAAAACTCAAAGCTACAACTTTATAAAATTTAGATTATTTCTCATGTAATTATTTTCACATTGTTTTATTATATATTTATAACTTCATTAATTCACTAAGATATTTCATATATAAGAGTTAATATCTAAGAGACCAACGAACACATATTTGATTCTCACTTTAAACGTCTTAAATTAAAGTGGTGACTCGAGAATAATACTATTTCTGTAAAACCGAAGGGACAGGAAGAAAATCTTTTTGATGTAGCGATATTGATTTTGGGGACCCAATTTAGCATTTGTTTAACACGAAGGAACAAAAGGACAAAACATAGTCACATTTGTTTCAATACATGGTAACATTGCTTTCCAAATCTACAACATCATCATAATCAATTGACCCTTTATTTATACTATTCATTTGATAAAATCTTAGAAACCCATCTTATTAAATGTGTGAGAATCTTCCTATTCACTAAGTTTGTTTTGGGACATCTTTGGACTTATTTTTTAAAGTGAATTATTTCAACATTTTATTTATTGTGTTTTATGGGGACATTACTTTTGTTTTTTTGGGTAAAGACAAGTAATGATCTTCTTTCTCTCCTAAATATTATACTAATTTAGTTATTAAATTGTCTGTTTCATCCTTAAAAAAACATTTCAAGTTAAATACTGCTAAAATATACTATTATATTCTGAATCAAGTCTTGATAAAAAAAAAACATTTTGATAATATGTTATCAAAAAAAAATTTAAAAAATTCTAAGAGGAGTTACAAACCCATAATTCTCAGGTTAAGTGACATCCAAAATAGACAAATTAAAAACAATATTTTGTTTTATCAAATTTAATTTATAGGACTACATTGAAAGCAAATTAGTAATCAAAATAATTGAAGCTATCATATGGAAGACTAAAAGTATATGAAAACAATTAGTAAGTCTTACAAAAGCATATGATGATCATCAAAAATGCTTCAGACAAGATTGATCGTATACATATATCAAATGTCACACAAATAATATAATCAAAATATTATAACAATCGCAACAAAGTGAAATTCACAGTAATTCAAATAAATAAGAAAAAATCAAGTGAGGCAATAAGATGACAATGGAATGTAACACCAATTGGTCAAAACGACTATTCGAATACCAATGAACCACATATTTATAACCAACCAAGTCAAACATCCGAAGTCTTGGAATAGATCTGAAACTGCAACAACCGGATTAGGGGAAGAACTAGGGTCGGTCCTAAGGTAAGCCCAGCAAGCTCTCGGACTAGGACAACTCACTTCCCTGGGAACCATTTAATAAAAAATATAATATATTAAGTTAAATTTATTGATTTTTAAACATAAAATGTTATAGTAGAGTAGTGAAGATAATTGATAATTTTTATTTGGTTATATGTTCAAATCTTAAAAAAAAAAAAAATTATCAACTCTGTAAATTAAGAAAATAAATAAATAAATTATATTTATACTTGGATTGAGATAGCCCAAAATTTGAAGTTGGCTCTAAGAAAACCTTACTCCGATTGAGAGAAGATCAAACATTTTTAAGTCAAAGCT
This sequence comes from Impatiens glandulifera, assembly GCF_907164915.1. Lineage (NCBI taxonomy): Eukaryota > Viridiplantae > Streptophyta > Magnoliopsida > Ericales > Balsaminaceae > Impatiens > Impatiens glandulifera. Next base: position 63,792,904 of record NC_061864.1, read on the forward strand.
CATAATCAACATAAAATCGTTGCATAAGAAAATTAAAAAATCAAGAAAAAAATAAAATGAAAATGATTTATTTTATAGGATTCAAGAGGAGTGCACAATTTTCTCTCAAAGTACTTTATGGCTGGCCCTAAGATGAGGCCAATTATGCATCTAGGACCACCCCCACTCACGGATACCCAAAATAAGAAAGTGTCACCCAATAGTACAAAAAATAAGAATAAAAATAATAAGATTTGAATTATATATTAAAATATGTGTTAACCTAACCTTTAACCCACTCAACTATGTTATATATATATATATATATATATATATATATATAATTTATATATATCTTTTTTTGGTTAATAATAATAAAAATTTATTTAGAGTGTGTTTGGTAACTTAAAATTATTATTATAATTAGAATTTGAAGATCTAATTCCAATTCTAAGTTTGATAAAAATTTTAATATTAAGAATTATAATTCTAATGAAATTCAATTTAAGATATGCTTGGATGGGTGGAATTAGTTGAAATTGACATTAAAATTTTAATTTCAATTTCATGATAATTGATATTGAATTATAATTTAATTCATATATTTGAAAAAATTATAAAATTGTAATTCAATCTCAATTCTTATGTTTGAAAAAAAATATATAATAAAAATAATTTTAATATATATTATATATTTTATTAAAATATTAATTTAAAATAACCAATTATGATAGCTCAAATGTAAAAACAAAATTTAAGTTTTGATTTTTAATAAAAAAAAATATCAGTTTAACATGTTAACTTCGTAGATTTAAAAAATATGTATATTTATTCATTTTAATTTTATAAATTCAAAAAAAAATATCGGTTCAACATGTTAAATGAAAAGAAAATATATTTATTAGTTTAAAATGTTAACTTATTAAATAAAAAGAAAAAAAGGCATCAATTTAATATTTTAACATCTTAAATTCAATATAAAAATTAGGCCCTAAAAATTATCTATCGAAAACTTTAATAATATTTTAAATGATAAAATAATAAGTTATTTTGTTTGAAAAATATAAAATAAATAAAATTTGAAATTATAATTCCGAACTAAAAAGAGTATATTTGAAAATGATAAATTATACTAGATTAAATTACATTCAAATTCTAATTACAATTTTAATTCTTAATATTTAAAGTTTTATACTTAAGAATTAGAATTGACCCATTAGTATAATTTTATATTTCTCAATTCCACTTTTTTAGTTTGAAATTATAATTCCTTTTTTATTTATTTATGTTTTTTCAAATTTATTATTTTATCATTTAAAACACGATTAAAATTTATAATCTTAATTTAATTTTTGAATTTAGGATAATAAAATATGGCCGATTTTTTTTTTTTTTAATTTAGTATATATATATATATTAATTTAGGAACTAATATTTTATTTTTGAATTTAAATAATAAAAATGTCGAACCGATATTTTTTTAATCTTGTGAATTGATATTTTGCTTTTGAATTTAAGAAATTAAAATGTTGAATCAATCTTTTTTTTTTAATCTATAAAATTAATATGTTTAACTAATATTTTTTTAATGAAAATAAATCTTAAAAAACTTTATTATATTATTTTTTTAAATATAAAAATTGTGATTAAATTATAACTTTATAATTTTTCCAAAACTAAAGTAGAAATGCTTTGTCACACGTTTGAACCTAAGGACGAGGTCTCCATTAACTTGCTCTAAAAAGCTCGGTGGTTTGCCATGTTTTTTTTTTTTTAATTACACAATAAAATAATACTTAGAAAAGCATAAAATCTTAATATGATTATGAATTGTCCCAATCATCATTGAATGTATTCCTTTTCTTTCTTTTCCTCATTTCTTCTTTGTTTTTTTTTCTTTGTTTTTGAAGAATGGTACAAATGAAAATGGGGTAAAAGGTATGGATGGAGAATAAAGTTAGGTCGAAAGTAACTGAAGGAATCAATGAGTGAAAAAAAACTAAAGGAATCCGATGAAGGAAAATTAAAGGCTTGTTTGATGTTGGGTTATTTATGTATTTTTATTGGGTTTTTTAAAAATGTTGTTTTATTAAAAATAAGTTATTTGGATTTTTAGTTAATTGAATTACGATAATTCTCTTTTATATTTAAAATAAAAAGAGTATTTTAGACAGTTAAAAAGAAATAAGATGTGATATTTATATATATTTTAAAACACCAAACCAAACTAGCTCTAAAGTGCAAAAGCTGGTTCTGGTCATCCATTGATGCTCCATCAAAATATTAAAATTTGTTTTAAAATTTTACAATATTTGTTTATTATATATTTATTACATAATTATCCAAATAACCCAACAATGACAAAGGTTATTTTCGTACCAACAAAGCAAATACTGAAAATGGCATATCACCATTTCTTATTTCTTTTTTAATTTATGAATAATTTAATAAAAGATTTAAAAAAAATGTTACATCAAATCATTTTCTTTTACAAGAAATTATTTTTTTTAATCAAATCCTACATCCATGGGAAAAATATAATTGAGGTAGAATTTTTTTTTTTAATATAGATATTAACTAGTTTCACTGTTCATATTATGACATTCATTTCAACTTCAAACGTCTTACGAAAATTAGACCTATAATCTTTTAATTATAATCTTTTAATTTGTAAAACACAAACTAACTTAGTTAAGGTAAAAATACTAATCAAAATAAAAAAGATCGGTCACCACAAAAATATAGTTAGAGCTGGTCTATCATTCTCCCACTTTATCACTATGTTCAAAATACATTATTGGAATAAAATTATTATTCTTATATAGTTTAGTTTGAACTAAGATAAAAATACTACAAATTATAATATATAATCTCTTACAAATTTAATTTATTTTAAAATATATAAGTATAAAATAATTTATTAACTTATAAGTAGTGACAAACAAAAATTTTAAGAGTCGACCTAAGAGGTTAAAATGTCACAAATTCGATTAATATAGAAAACGTTTTGAATGAAAGTACATGACCATAGTTTATGGCAAATGGAGAATCCAATATTTTCCCTTATGCTATAAATATTATAAGTATTACACTATTACGGGTAATAATAGAACATATTAAGCATATTAATCGAACCGATTCACGAATAAACTTTTTAAAATAAAATAAATATACGAAATCTAAAAAGTAATGATAATATTTGATTTTATCTAATATTATTAAAAATAAAAAAATAAGACAAGAAAATCTATTAAATTTAACAAACTTTTTAAAATATTACTTTATTTGCAACTTTATAAAATAAAATTCATATATATATATATATATTTTGTAGAATCAGAAACAATATCTTCAACTAACTATCTTTCAATATAAATTATTATTCCTTTGAATAGTTTTCACATGTTTTATAACTCAAAATAATATTTCTATAGTAGTGGTAAAAACTTGTATAGTCAAACACAAGTCAATTAATCTATTAATCAAATTATAATTTTATGACTTGTTTATTTCAATTAATTTGCGACACAATTTATTGATAAAGACATATTTTGAAAATTCTCATTACTAAAAACATCAATTTTATAATGCTGGAGTTGGATCTCAAACAATGTATTTCTTGTTCACTAAAATTTTTAAATAATACTTTTCAACCAATTTATAAATATTTCAACTTTAAATGATTTGTATTTATAAATACGAACAACATTGTACTCCAGTCAACACCTTAAAACTTTGTTCTCTTTTTAGAATAATTCTCAATATTTTTAAATAATAAATAATAAATAATAATATAAAAATTCGAATTATAAACCTTTACAAATCCTATAATATAAAAAAATATATGTATTAAATATAATTTTTAACTTGAGTTTAAATGAGATATTATATATTATAATTTTTTTTGGAAATATTTTATTTTATTATGATAGATATTCGAATGTTAATTTAAATGAATTTTTTTTTTTAAAACGTAAAATAAGATAACGGATTAAGTTGGTAGCCCGCAAACACACTTAACTAGGCGCAGAACTTGCCGTTGACGGACTCGAACTCGTGAACTTAAGGTTAATATCCAACTCTTATTACTACTAAAATCTAGATTAGGCTAAAAAAAAGGATTAAATAAAATAATATTTTATCTGGCTTTGTTGGAAGTAAATGGTTTTTTTTTTATCATAAACTTAGTATATCACTTTAGTAATCTAATCAATCTTTTTATCTATTAAAATATTAAAATTATTCTTTATATTTTTTAATATAAATTAATTATTATATAAAAATATAAAGAGAAAGGATAACTTTGTCAAAATAAAATAAAATTAAAAACCATTTTTTTAGCTTTAACCAAATAAGGGTTTTTCATAAAATCCAAACGAGACTTTACTTAGATATATATTTATAAATTTGTTAAAGTTAATTTTTTTTTTCAAATTCAACCCAAATCTAACTCCATAGAGCGTTTTTAAATGTGATATGTAAAATTAATTTATCATAAATAATGTTTATATAAATATTTGATATTATTTATATATCTTTTAATGAATTTATAATTTATAATTTATTTTGGTTTTATACAGTCACACGGTTCTCTTTTTTGGGATTTATTTAAATTATTTTTACTTTTTAAACTATTAAACCCAACCTAAGAGGAAGTTGTAATAAAACCAACCATTACAAAGTAAATTATAACAAAATGTTACATTTTAATCAAACAGGAAAAAAGAGTAAAAATTTTATATCATTAAGGAAAAGAATTTTTAGTCAAAACTCAAAAGTATATCAAGTGCCTTACCTACATATCTTATAAATATTTTTAAATTCCGTGTTTGAATCCTAAAATAAAATAATAACCAAATCTAAGGAGAATTGAGTAAATGTGATTTAAATATTTAAAGTGTATTAATTTATCAATTTTTTAATTTTTTTTAAAGATATTTTAAGTGAGAATCGAATTTATAATCATAGTGTTCTTAAAACCACTATTTAAATTAATTTATTAATACTAAACTGGGATAAATCCAAAAATTAAAGTTATGATGTGTTTTTAATTTTTTTTTAAGATGGACTTAAATAAAAAAAATTATAAATAAATTAGTGGATAAATGTGTTTGATGTATTTTAAAACTAAATAAGTAAAAAGTGAATTAAATTAAAAAATTAAGAATTATTTAACCTTTCTATTGTAAATAATGTATATCTGTCCATAATACTGACCAAACAAATTTATCTAATAATATATTTTTTTTAAAGATTAATCAATGTATTATGTAGTTTAAACACAACAAAATTAAACATGTCTTTAAGAAAAATGAAAATTAAGAAATTAACAAGGATAAATGTCTTGATGAAGAACCATAAACTCTAGCCGATTCCTCGAACTTTCAATAACGAGTTCCATAATATTAACATTGTGAATGATATGAATCGATCGAATACAATAACTAAAAGTCAGTTAGACAATCTATAAAAAAAAAAATAAAATTTTTTCGTAAGACCTAAGATTTCAACATCGTCTCATCTTTAACCAAATTCTTTCAAAAACCATTGACTATACAATCAAAAATCAAATACATCCTAAATATGTCGCAATTTTGTTTTATAAAATTCTAAATTTATCCCAAATAAAATTATATATATGATAAATTAGTAAAAGCATGATGTTGATATTGATATATGCATGATTCTTCTTTGTTTCTCTCTTTTTATGCATAATTACAAATATTTTATCTCTCCACTCTCTCTTCCACCTTTCTTCCTTTTTCCCTAAATACGCATTACTCATTGGATTCTCTGTTATCAACACACATTTCTCGAACTGATGATGAAGATGATGAAGATGATGACGATGATGAAGAAGAAGATTAGATCAACTCGGAGCTGAGTCTTGCGCGGCAGAAAGACAGCTGAATTTTGGAGAATTGTTCTTTCCAAAGCTGCATTGGTGGAGGTAAGTTGCAATTTCTGTTTGAACTATGAAGGTTTATCAATGGCGTCAGTAGTAGACCTACGGTAGTAGGTGTTTGTTGATGCACTACACTGTTCGTTTATAAGATGAAATTGATTTCTGTTTTCTTCAGTGTGTTAGTTTCTACTGTCCTTGTCTCATAGTGGAGTTATTGGTATACTGCTTTTGTCGATACTTTACACGGTTGATTTCTACATCGATTGAGCTAGATTTTGATTCTTTTCCGTCCTTATTTAGTAATTTATGTTCAGAGTTGATGAAAGTGAATCTTCTTTTGGAAATTGATGTTACGCTCTTCAGATTTGATCTGAACTGATTTTGTAGATAGAGAATTGGAATTTGATTATTGTGAATTCTTATAAGATGATTTCTTACTGATTGATCCTCTTGCATGTGTAAAGAATCGATTAAGATGGATCATAGACGAAGTTGGCCTTGGAAGAAGAAATCTGGAACTGAGAAAGCAGTTGCTGTCTTAGAAGCTGCTGCTGATGATGCTTTTCCATCATCAATTGGTTCTCAGAAAGAACAGGTAAACTGTAGCTTTGAAGATGAAGATAGATTCAATTTCATGAAGAACATGCTGAAATTGTCTTCTTATAAACAGGATGACTGTAAGAAACCAAACTACATTCAAATTTCTATTGAATCCTACACACATCTAACTGGATTGGAAGAACAAGTGAAGAGTTTAGAAGATACTATAACAGAATTAAACGAGGAACTATCTGCTTCCCAATTAGAGATAGCCACAAAGGAAACCCTAGTGAAACAACATTCTAAAGTCGCTGAACATGCTGTTTCAGGTTCACCATTTGATCTTTTCATACAAAATTTTCACTATTTGCTAATTCACTTACAAAATTTACAGGTTGGGAGAAAGCGGAAGCAGAGGTTTCTGTTCTGAAAAACCATCTAGAATCTGCAACACTGCTGAAACTTGCAGCCGAAGATCGAGGATCGCAATTGGATGGCGCTCTGAAGGAATGCATGAAGCAGATACTTAACTTAAAGGAAGAACATGAACAAGAACTGATCGACGTAGTTCATTCCTACAAGAATGAGTTGGATAAAGTACGTATCGAATTAGAAGGGAAAATATCGAACTTGGATAGAAAACTTGCCAAATCCGAAGCGGAAAATGCCACTCTCTCGCGATCATTGCAGGAACGTTCAGACTTACTGATCAAGTTGTGTGAAGAGAAATCACAGGCCAATGCAGAAATTGAAAAACTGAAGGGAAATATCGAATTATGTCAGAAGGAAATGAATTCGTTGAAATATGAACATCACATTGTCAAGAAAGAGCTGGAAATCCGTAATGAGGAGAAGAATATGAGCGTGAAATCTTCGGAAGTGGCGAATAAGAATCATTTAGAAGGAGTCAAGAAAATAGCGAAGCTTGAAGCGGAATGTCAAAGGCTAAGAGGCCTTGTTAGGAAGAAATTGCCTGGTCCAGCTGCACTCGCTAAAATGAAGTTAGAAGTCGAGAAATCAGGAAGTGATAATAGAGAAACTACTTCAAATGAGTTTCTAACCGAAAGGATCTTCACAATTGAAGAAGAAACGAAAATGCTTAAAGAAACTCTAGCAACACGAAACAGTGAATTACAGGTTTCGCGGGAGAAACTTCAATCATTAGAATCTCGAATCAAAGAAGATGACAACAGGAATGCATCCATTGGAAACAACTTGATACTAATGGATGATTTCCTAGAGATGGAGAAACTTGCTTATTCAACTAACGAAGAAATAACAGCTGCAATTTCTCAGATTCATGAATTTGTGTCTGTTCTGAATAAAGAAGCTTCTCATAAACTCATTACTAGTTCAAAATCGAACTTGGTTGATTTCGTTATCGACCTTTCACATGTCTTGTCTAAGGCTAACGAAGATCATTTCAATGTCCTTAGCTACAAGAACAATGAAACAACTTCTTCTGATTGCATAGACAAGATTGCTTTACCTTCTCCAATTGATGACTTGTCTGATCCCGACATTCCAAAATGCTCTTTTGAGGAGTTTCAACAATTGAAACTTGAAAAAGAGAAGCTGTTAGTGGATCTAGAGGCCAACAAGAATCAGTTGATTGAAGCAGAACAAATTCGGGTAGAAATTAAATCTCAACTAGAATCTTCTCGAAAAATGAATGGATTGTCTGAAACACAACTTAAGTGTATGGCCGAGTCCTACAATGCACTTGAGAAACGCGAGGAGGACTTAAAGACGGAGGTGAAACTTCTGCAGATTAAAATTGAGAGTATTGATAATGATCTTCAAGAGGAAAAGAGAAATCATCATGATGCTTTGGCAAGATTCAAAGACCTTCAAGAACAATTACAAAGGTTAGCTCCATATCTTTGTTTATATATGTTTACTCATTCTTTGTATTATCTACAAGTTTCCCCATTAGGAAATGTTTCCACATGCAGAAACATATAACCATTTTTGTTTATGTCGACTAAATTTTATTTCCAAACGTTTTAGAAACAAAAATGATTTGAAATGAGAACCTACTAACGTCACTCAATTGGAAAAAGTTTGGCCTAATAACGCTCTAAGTTGAAGTGGGGGCAATTTGCTAATATTTTATTGTGTCTTTTTTATTTAAGGATGGAGAGCTCTGTAGCTGAAACTGAAAGCAAGAATCAACAGGTAGGTCCTATGAACTCTCAGTCCTTATTGATTACTTGCTATTTATAATTAGTGATGATAAAAATGGCTAGAGCAAAAAAAAAGATTATGATTTCTTAAATTTTTTTTGGATAAGTTTGTGAAAAAAATGAGGCAAATATTCGAGTAATCGAACCTATATCCGAATCAACCTTTCCGTTGAGATATATGGTTGGGTATTCCGTTGAGATATATGGTTGGGTATGGATATCTAACCGCATTATTTTTTTGAATACACTTCTTGTCATAGTTATTTGAAAAAAAAAGGCTTATGGAAGCCCAAATCTCTGGACTATCCCGGTCACAATGGGTTGTTGTGTTAGTTTATGTTATACCTTTAATTAAAATTATGTATAAATTTTAAAATTACGTGAATAAAAGAATTAGAATTTGAGAACGAAGAGAAAATAAGAACTCTTACCAAGCTAAGAGCATTTCAGAACTAGTGGAGAAAGATAAAACCCTAGTTATTAGGTGTAGTTTCTTGACTACACCTAACAACTAAAATTGTATTTATATACTCTATTAATAACCATCATTTTATTCTCAACTCACTAAGATAGTTCAAGTGAAAAGAGTGAGTTCGATTCCCACTTAAAACACTTTAAGTTGAAGGGCAGGTCAGGTCATGACGGTGGGGATCGTGCTAGCTTCCAACAAAAATAAAAATTAACTGTCACTCTATTCCCACAATTTATTATAACCAATAGGCTTATTAACCGCATACTTCAACCATACTATTAGGCTTCTCAACTGTCTACTTCCGCCATAAGGCATTAGTCCTAACACTTGGCTACGAAAATAAAAATAAAAATAATAGGGGGCAATAAGTTAGTCACTTTGGTAAGCAATAAGCATAGATTTGTTCTGTTTTTTTCTTTTCATTTATTCACTTCTAAATGGTTGAACATCAACAGGAAAAAAACATAGCTGCTGCATCAGAAAAGTTAGTAGAATGTCAAGAAACCATATTTCTTCTTGGCAAACAGCTAAAAGCTATGCGTCCCCAAGCTGATTACATGAGTCTGAAACACCACATGCTATCAGAACAAGAACCAATTTCGCAAGATATCGAATTCCCAATCGAGACTACTACCAATTTTTATAATCAATCTTGCCATTCAGACGCTGAAATAAGCACATCACCTGTTAATACTAAAAGGCAGTCAAGACATCGAACTACCAAGTCTAGTTCGTCTTATTCATCGTCCATCCCAACACCCGAAAAGCATTCGCATGGTTTCAGCAGATTCTTTATGTCCAAAAGCAAGTATGACGATTGAACTTAAAGTTAAAAGATTTTGTTTGGTAATATATGGAAGTTTTATTATTGTGTATATGTTGTGGGAGATTGAACAATGGGAAGACAAGATTTATGTTTGGTTTTTGTTTTATGTTTTAGAATTTTAAATGGATTGCTTCTCTTGAAGATTAATAATTCAGAAAATAAAAATTTCTCACTTTTTTTTATAAATGATCATATTTATTCAATTGTTTGGTAAGAGGTTAAAACATAATTTAGACTCTTTCAACATTATAGTGTATACTTTTTTTTATTGATTATATATTTATTATTTTTTGGATTCTGAGATTAATTTTTAGATAATAATAATTTTTGACATGTTTGAAAAAAAAAACAGTTGTTTGGTCAAATGTGATGAAAAAGAAGAAACCAAAACATAAGAAGCTTTATCATTTAAACAAAAAAATGAGTTCAACAACAAGCTCAAAATATTTTTAAATATATCTAAAATGTATTTTATTATATTTTAATTTAGATTTGTTAGCTAAATTTAAACACCTCTTGTGATTAAGAAAATTCAAACTCTTTCAAATAAGAAAAACAATTACTCCTTTACCTTTCTTATTTAACTTTTTATCCAACTAGCATTTAGCCCGTGCATTTGCACGAGTAATAATATAAAAATCGTGAAAAAAATTACAGATAACATTTTTTATTTTATTTTTAACCGTTTTAAGTTTATGGGTGAGTCAACCCACAATCCGACACAAGTATTCATTTACTCAACATCATTATATATTAGTTAGTTAAAAAGTTGAACTTATATTAATATTAAAACGTCCCACGTTTATCAAATTTGGTGTTGAATTTAAAATATAAAGTCTTTGTAGTCTAGTTGATTAAAAAGTTGTATTTGTTTTGTTAGGTTGCAAGTTCGAAACATATCTCTAGCATTTTTAATTTTATTTTTAACCGTTTTAAATATAAAAACGGGTCAACCCACAATCCGACCCAAATATCCAAATTAACCACAACTTTCGACCCGGCAATCCGGACGCTTTAAAAATTAAGCATCATTATATATATATAGATTAGTAGTTAAAAAGTTGAACTTATATTAATATTAAAACGTCCCGCGTTTATCAAATTTTGTGTTGAATTTAAAATACAAAGTCTTTGTAGCCTAGTTGGTTAAAGAGTTGTATTTGTTTTGTTAGGTTGCAAGTTCGAAACATATCTCTAGCATTTTTAATTTTATTTTTAACCGTTTTAAATATAAAAACGGGTCAACCCACAATCCGACCCAAATATCCAAATTAACCACAGCTTTCGACCCGGCAATTCGGACGCTTTAAAAATTAAGCATCATTTTATATATATATATATATAAAGACAAGATTTATGTTTAAGCATCATTATATATATATATAGAGATTGAACAATGGGAAGACAAGATTTATGTTTGGTTTTTGTTTTATGTTTTAGAATTTTAAATGGATTGCTTCTCTTAAAGATTAATAATTCAGAAAATAAAAATTTCTCACTTTTTTTTATAAATGATCATATTTATTCAATTGTTTGGTAAGAGGTTAAAACATAATTTAGACTCTTTCAACATTATAGTGTATACTTTTTTTTATTGATTATATATTTATTATTTTTTGGATTCTGAGATTAATTTTTAGATAATAATAATTTTTGACATGTTTGAAAAAAAAAAACAGTTGTTTGGTCAAATGTGATGAAAAAGAAGAAACCAAAACATAAGAAGCTTTATCATTTAAACAAAAAAATGAGTTCAACAACAAGCTCAAAATATTTTTAAATATATCTAAAATGTATTTTATTATATTTTAATTTAGATTTGTTAGCTAAATTTAAACGCCTCTTGTGATTAAGAAAATTCAAACTCTTTCAAATAAGAAAAACAATTACTCCTTTACTTTTCTTATTTAACTTTTTATCCAACTAGCATTTAGCCCGTGCATTTGCACGAGTAATAATATAAAAATCGTGAAAAAAATTACAGATAACATTTTTTATTTTATTTTTAACCGTTTTAAGTTTATGGGTGAGTCAACCCACAATCCGACACAAGTATTCATTTACTCAACATCATTATATATTAGTTAGTTAAAAAGTTGAACTTATATTAATATTAAAACGTCCCACGTTTATCAAATTTGGTGTTGAATTTAAAATATAAAGTCTTTGTAGTCTAGTTGATTAAAAAGTTGTATTTGTTTTGTTAGGTTGCAAGTTCGAAACATATCTCTAGCATTTTTAATTTTATTTTTAACCGTTTTAAATATAAAAACGGGTCAACCCACAATCCGACCCAAATATCCAAATTAACCACAACTTTCGACCCGGCAATCCGGATGCTTTAAAAATTAAGCATCATTATATATATATAGATTAGTAGTTAAAAAGTTGAACTTATATTAATATTAAAACGTCCCGCGTTTATCAAATTTTGTGTTGAATTTAAAATATAAAGTCTTTGTAGCCTAGTTGGTTAAAGAGTTGTATTTGTTTTGTTAGGTTGCAAGTTCGAAACATATCTCTAGCATTTTTAATTTTATTTTTAACCGTTTTAAATATAAAAACGGGTCAACCCACAATCCGACCCAAATATCCAAATTAACCACAGCTTTCGACCCGGCAATTCGGACGCTTTAAAAATTAAGCATCATTTTATATATATATATATATAAAGACAAGATTTATGTTTAAGCATCATTATATATATATATATAGAGATTGAACAATGGGAAGACAAGATTTATGTTTGGTTTTTGTTTTATGTTTTAGAATTTTAAATGGATTGCTTCTCTTAAAGATTAATAATTCAGAAAATAAAAATTTCTCACTTTTTTTTATAAATGATCATATTTATTCAATTGTTTGGTAAGAGGTTAAAACATAATTTAGACTCTTTCAACATTATAGTGTATACTTTTTTTTATTGATTATATATTTATTATTTTTTGGATTCTGAGATTAATTTTTAGATAATAATAATTTTTGACATGTTTGAAAAAAAAAACAGTTGTTTGGTCAAATGTGATGAAAAAGAAGAAACCAAAACATAAGAAGCTTTATCATTTAAACAAAAAAATGAGTTCAACAACAAGCTCAAAATATTTTTAAATATATCTAAAATGTATTTTATTATATTTTAATTTAGATTTGTTAGCTAAATTTAAACGCCTCTTGTGATTAAGAAAATTCAAACTCTTTCAAATAAGAAAAACAATTACTCCTTTACTTTTCTTATTTAACTTTTTATCCAACTAGCATTTAGCCCGTGCATTTGCACGAGTAATAATATAAAAATCGTGAAAAAAATTACAGATAACATTTTTTATTTTATTTTTAACCGTTTTAAGTTTATGGGTGAGTCAACCCACAATCCGACACAAGTATTCATTTACTCAACATCATTATATATTAGTTAGTTAAAAAGTTGAACTTATATTAATATTAAAACGTCCCACGTTTATCAAATTTGGTGTTGAATTTAAAATATAAAGTCTTTGTAGTCTAGTTGATTAAAGAGTTGTATTTGTTTTGTTAGGTTGCAAGTTCGAAACATATCTCTAGCATTTTTAATTTTATTTTTAACCGTTTTAAATATAAAAACGGGTCAACCCACAATCCGACCCAAATATCCAAATTAACCACAGCTTTCGACCCAGCAATCCGGACGCTTTAAAAATTAAGCATCATTATATATATATATAGATTAGTTAGTTAAAAAGTTGAACTTATATTAATATTAAAACGTCCCGCGTTTATCAAATTTGGTGTTGAATTTAAAATATAAAGTCTTTGTAGCCTAGTTGGTTAAAGAGTTGTATTTGTTTTGTTAGGTTGCAAGTTCGAAACATATCTCTAGCATTTTTAATTTTATTTTTAACCATTTTAAATATAAAAACGGGTCAACCCACAATCCGACCCAAATATCCAAATTAACCACAGCTTTCGACCCGGCAATCCGGACGCTTTAAAAATTAAGCATCATTATATATATATAGATTAGTTAGTTAAAAAGTTGAACTTATATTAATATTAAAACGTCCCGCGTTTATCAAATTTGGTGTTGAATTTAAAATATAAAGTCTTTGTAGCCTAGTTGGTTAAAGAGTTGTACTTGTTTTGTTAGGTTGCAAGTTCGAAACATACCTCTAGCATTTTAATTTTATTTTTAACCGTTTTAAATTTAAAAACGGGTCAACCCACAATCCGACCCAAGTATCCAAATTAACCACAGCTCTCGACCCGGCAATCCGGACACTTTAAAAATTAAGCATCATTATATATATATATATAGATTAGTTAGTTAAAAAGTTGAACTTATATTAATATTAAAACGTCCCGCGTTTATCAAATTTGGTGTTGAATTTAAAATATAAAGTCTTTGTAGCCTAGTTGGTTAAAGAGTTGTACTTGTTTTGTTAGGTTGCAAGTTTGAAACATACCTCTAGCATTTTTAATTTTATTTTTAACCGTTTTAAATTTAAAAATGGGTCAACCCACAATCCGACCCAAGTATCCAAATTAACCACAGCTCTTGACCCGGCAATCCGGACACTTTAAAAATTAAGCATCATTATATATATATAGATTAGTTAGTTAAAAAGTTGAACTTATATTAATATTAAAACGTCCCGCGTTTATCAAATTTGGTGTTGAATTTAAAATATAAAGTCTTTGTAGCCTAGTTGGTTAAAGAGTTGTATTTGTTTTGTTAGGTTGCAAGTTCGAAACATACCTCTAGCATTTTTAATTTTATTTTTAACCGTTTTAAATTTAAAAACGGGTCAACCCACAATCCGACCCAAGTATCCAAATTAACCACAGCTCTCGACCCGGCAATCCGGACACTTTAAAAATTAAGCATCATTATATATATATAGATAAGTATAGTTGTCCCTCTGAGTTTTTATCCGACAAGTATAGTTTTGCATCCATTTACACTTGGTGGATTTTTTTTTGTTACCCTAGGTTAAATTTAAAAATTTAAAAAAAAATAATAATTGTTTATTGTGATATTTAAATGAATAACTAAATAAAAATTTCTTGAACTAATAAATTTAAATAAATATTTATTTTTTTATTCGATGGATTGTCTTAACCCGATTACTGGCACTAGTAAAAAATCGATCTTTACCGACGGTTTTTCCCGAAGGTTTTATAAAACTCTCCTAAATACTCCCGAGAGGAGTAAATCTTTCGGTATTAAAAATAGATTCCGAGAGGGGTGTAAAACCTTCGGTGTTATTAATTATTACCGAAAGTTCTTTGTAGAACTTTCGGTTTTTACATTCCCAAAAAACCAAGAATAATTCTAAGTGTTGGATGTAGGTTAATTGCGAAGGTTTTTACAAAAACCTTCGGTTTTGCAATCCCGGAGATTTTTAATTGCGAAGGTTATTCAAAGAACCATCGGTTTCACCTTTTTTGAAATTCTCTTTTGCGAAGGTTTTCCAAAAAGCCTTCGGTTTTGATTCAATTAAAAATAATTATAAGTTTGGTAATGGTTATTTCCGAAAGGTTTTTAATAAACCTTCGGTTTTGACTAATATCAAAACCGAAAGTAATATGAAAACCTTCGGTATCCACCTCTATAAATACAAACCCTAACCCTTTTCTTTTTCATTCCACTCTCTCCTTTCTCTCTCTTCCGCGCCGCAGCCGCCGCCTCCTCCACGCCGGTTCTCTTCTCGCGTTCAGGTTTGTTTCATTTGTTTTTTTTGTTGTTGTTTATTATTAGATGTATATTTCTTATAATGTAGTTTATATATATTATCTAGATTTAGGCTAGTTTAAATTATTTGTTTGTTTCATTGATTTATGATGGGTGATTCATGGAATAGTCTTCGGCGTACACCGGAGAAACTGCCTCCGTGTTACTAGAATCTACTAGCACAAACAGAAATCGCGGCACGTGAGGAAGAGGTGAGACAGATGACGCTGGAAATTGAGCAAATCCGATTGAGGGATGCGGAAAGAGGCCAATTGCTCAGTGAAATTAAAGCGGACAGGGCCAAAATGGCCCAGAGATTAGAGAATCTCGAACAGGAACTTGTATTGTTGAGGAGTCGACTGAATCAACCACCCCCTCCTCCCACCCCATCTAATAATTTCTAGATTAATTATGTGTTTATTTGTTTTTCCGTACGAACGATGACAATATTTTTATGTGTTTTGTTTTAATATTCATGAATTATTATTATTATGTTTGGTTTGGTTTGGTTTGGTTTGGTTTTAATATGTTGTTAATGAATTATGTTATTTTTGTTTACTTTTCACCTTTTTTTTAAAAAAAAAACAGCATGGCCAAAACCGAAGGTTTTCAAATAAATCTTCGGTTTTGACCCTCTGTTAAAAAAATCTAAAAAATTTCTAAGTATGGGGAAGGGTAAAAACCGAAGGTTTATTTGAAAACTTTCGGTTTTGACCCTCTGTTAAAAAAATCTAAAAAATTTCTAAGTATGGGGAAGGGTAAAACCCGAAGGTTTTCAAATAAACCTTCGATTTTGACCCCTGCTTAAAAAAATCTAAATAATTTCTAAGTATGGGGAAGGGTAAAAACCGAAGGTTTATTTGAAAACCTTCGGTTTTGACCCTCTATTAAAAAAATCTAAAATTTTTTTACGGGGAAAGGTAAAAACCGAAGGTTTATTTGAAAACCTTCGGTTTTGACTCTCGTTAAAAAAAATCTAAAAAATTTCTAAGTATGGGGAAGGATAAAACCGAAGGTTTATTTGAAAACCTTCGGTTTTGACCCCTGCTTAAAAAAATCTAAATAATTTCTAAGTATGGGGAAGGGTAAAAACCGAAGGTTTATTTGAAAACCTTCGGTTTTGACCCTCTGTTAAAAAAATCTAAAAAATTTCTAAGTATGGGGAAGGGTAAAAACCGAAGGTTTATTTGAAAACATTCGGTTTTGACCCTCGTTAAAAAAAATCTAAAAAATTTCTAAGTATGGGGAAGGGTAAAAACCGAAGGTTTTCAAATAAACCTTCGGTTTTGACCCCTGCTTAAAAAAATCTAAATAATTTCTAAGTATGTGGAAGGGTAAAAACCGAAGGTTTATTTGAAAACCTTCGATTTTGACCCTTCCTAAAAACATCCTGTTTAAGGTCAGGACCGAGAGGTTTTTTCAAAACCTTCGCAAATTACAATAAAAACCGAAAGTTATACTATTCACTTTCGGTTTTACCACTTCCTAATTTGTTAAATTATTTTGTTTTAAACCAACTAATCTAGACTCCTAGCTAATATAATCAAGCGTGTGTTATATTTTAAAAATGAAGATTGTGTTTGATGTTAAAATCTTTATGATTGTGTTTGATTATATAAAGAAGTGTATATGTATGTTTGTGTTTGATGATCATATGAATGTGTACAAAGTTTGATCATATAGATTGTGTAATGTTTTAAGGTTATCAAATGTGTTAAAATAATGGTGTTCAAAGTCATTAGAAAGTTAAAAACCAATTAATTTAACAATTTGTGAAATTATAATTCCGAAAGTTAATTGTAAAACTTTCGGAAATAATCATCAAAACCGAAAGTTATACAATTAACTCTCGTTTTTATCTAATTAAATTAAATTGTACACATTTCAAAACCGAGAGATTTAGACATATCTCTCGGAATTTAATTGATCAAAACCGAGAGTTATATGATTAACTCTCGGAAATTAATTAAATGATCAAAACCGAGAGGTAATCATATAACTCTCGGAAATTAATCAAATGATCAAAACCGAGAGTTATATGATTAACTCTCGGAAATGACCTTTAAAAAGAAAACAAAACCCGCTTTTTTTCTTTCTTCTTTCCCCGTTTTATATCTCTCTCCCCGACCGATTCTTCTTCCGCTTCTTCTTCTGCGCCGCCTCCTGCCCAGCCGCGTCCTCCAGCCTGCAATCGAAGACGAAGCCGCGCCGCCCTCCTCCGATTGACGCCGCCGGTTATTGAAGAAGGCTTTCCGCCGCCAGGTCGCTGCCTCCGCTTGGATCGACGACGCCGCTCGCTGCCTCCGCTTGGATCGACGACGCCGGTGATTGAAGACTCCCGCCGTCGATTGAAGACAGTCGCCGCCGCCTCCTGCTGCCGCCCTCCGATTCAAACTACAGCCGCAAAGGTTAGTATGATTTTAGGTTGGATTTTGGATTTTAGGTTAGATTTTGGATTTCAGGTTATATAGGTCTGATTTTGGATTTTAGGTTAGTTTGATTTTTGATTTTAGGTTTGATTATAGGTCTGATTTTGGATTTTAGGTTAGTTAGATTTTTAGATTATAGGTCTGATTTTGGATTTCAGGTTATATAGGTCTGATTTTTTATTTTAGGTTTGATTATATTGGTTTCATTATATTAGTTTGATTTTAGGTTAGTTTATATTGGTTTCATTATATTAGTTTGATTTTAGGTTAGTTTGATTTTAGGTTATATTTTTGATTTTAGGTTTGATTATATTGGTTTTATTATATTAGTTTGATTGATGGTTATTCAGTTTGATTTTAGGTTAGTTTATGTTTTGATTATGATATATTTTGTTTGATATGATGATTATTTGGTTTGATTTAAGTTTGATTTATGTTAGTTTTTATTTGATTATATATTATTTATGTTATATTATGTTAAAAATATGTTTGATTTAGGTTTTGTTTGAATTATGTTTGATTTAGATTTGATTTTGGTTATTAGATTTAGTTTGAAAATGTTTGATTAATGTTAGATTTAGGTTATATGTTCAATATTTTGGTTAGATTTGGTTTTTATATTGATTTGTTAGATTAGGTTTGTTAGATTATATTTTGTTTGGTATATGATATATATAGTTCGAACTTTCGTGGATTTATGTTAAATTTAAGTTAGAGAGTATGGTTTGATTTTGTCTGATTTTGGATTAGGACCGTCCGTCTCTTGAAGATCGCCGAGGTTATTCCACCTTCAGCTGCCTCCTCCACCGTTGCAGCGCCTCTCCACCGTCGCCGGCACAACTCCTAAAAAAGGTCAGTTTTTAAGGATTTTTATGTTGTTAGGATTATATTGGATTTTAGGTATGAATTGAATTGTTTGAATTAGAGTTGATTATGTTAGATTTGGTTTATGTATGAATAAATTAGATTTTAGGTTAGAATTGCATTGTTTGTATTATATTGGATTTTAGGTATGAATGAAATTATTTGAATTATGTATGATTGAAATAGTGTTTGACTAGGTTTGATTAGTTTCAAAAATTGGTTAGATTAATGATGATTGGTTACTTGAATTAGGCCAGATTATGTTGGATTAGAATTGATTGCTTTGAAATGTGTATGAATGAAATAATGTTAGATTATAGGTATGCTAGATTTAAGTTACATTCATGTTAGGTTTTATTATTGTTTGTTTATGTGGAATATTGGTTGGACAATGTTAGATTAAATTGAATTTTGGTTGGATAATGTTAGATTAAATTGAACTTCGGTTGGATAATGATAGAATAGGTAGAAATTATGTTAGCATTATGTAAGCCTAATTATTTTAGACAAATTTAAGTTAATAATAATGCGGGTTGTTTTCCATTTTATTAGAAATAAAAGATGGATGACCTTACGTCGAGATCATCCAGATTACGAGGAAGGTGTTGACAAATTCCTCGAGTATGCAGTAAGGAGTACACGCCGACAAACCGTGAAATGTCCCTGCGTGAAATGCTTGAACACGTCGTTTATGGAAATAGATGAAGTGAAGACTCACCTCATCGTTTATGGAATAAATGTTCATTATGAGTATTAGTATTTTCATGGAGAAAAGAGACGTACTACTCAAGTGGTTAATGACGATGTCGATGAAGATGCCGATGACTTCGATGATGACGACGACGATGATCAGTCAGAGGATGCCGTGCCGAAATTCAACGATGCGAGACAGGAGATGAATAATACAGTTAATGAAGAGGTCAATGAAGAACGTTATATGCACGAATTTATAAACGATATATTCCCCAACGTTAATGACGTCCCGAGCAACGATGAACCAGTCGAAGATGCGCATAGATTTTATAAATTGCTTGATGATTGCAAACGGCCATTGTATGAAGGTGCTCGAATAACGAAATCATCGGCACTACTGAAACTACTTCACATAAAAAATGTATGTCAATGGACGAATTCTTCGTTCGATATGTTGCTGCGTCTACTTAAAGACTACATATTACCGATTAACGCTCAATTGCCAAACTCATACTACGAAAGTAAAAAATTCATTACTGATATCGGGCTTAAATATGACAAGATAGACGCATGTAAGAACAACTATATGCTATTTTGGAAGGACGACATAAATGAAGATTCTTGCAGAGTTTACGGTCTTTCAAGATGGAAAGTCGACCAAACAAGTGGGACAGTTCTAGAGAAGCAAAATGGAAAATTCATTCCAAAAAAGGTGTTGAGATATTTCCCTTTAATACCAAGACTGCAAAGACTATACATGTCCTCAAAAACGGCTCCAATGATGAGATGGCATAAAGAAGGAAGAGTTGATAGTGATACGTTGAGACATCCCGCTGATTCCTTAACTTGGAAGACGTTTAATGAAAATTATACAGATTTTGCTTCAGAATCTCGAAACGTAAGACTGAGTTTATCAAGCGATGGGTTTCAACCATTTGAAATGGGAAAAAATCATACAGTGTTTGGCCGGTTATTCTCGTTCCTTATAATGTGTCACCCACGACTTGCATGAATTCTAGCAATTTCATTTTATCTATGTTAATTCCGGGTCCAAAGAGTCCGGGAGATGCAACGAGTCTGAAACTATGTCATACTACAGAGTTTTAACGGATATAATCGAAGTACAATACTATTCTCACAAACGAGTTGTTTTATTCAAGTGTAAGTGGTTTGATACACACTCAGGGGAACTAGGAGTGAAAGTGGATAAATATGGCTTCGTAAGTGTAAATGTAAACCGAATTTTGAAAACCCAAAGTCAAGACCCGTATATTTTAGCGAGTCAAGCTAAACAAGTATTCTACGCCCCTGATATGTCAGCCCGACCCGGTTGGAAGATTGTGACAAAAATAAAACCGCGGTTTACAAACATATAGTTCAGATTAATTAATTAGGTAGATTTATGTTTTTAACTTTATATTCATTCTTATTACTACTTTATTTCAATTATTCACTCATTTTTATTAATGGTGTGAATTAAGAATGTCTGAAGGTCCTAAAACAATTTGGAAGAGTATGAGGAAGACACCCAAGAAATTGGATAAAAGCTACCAAAACCTACTTGCCCAATCCGAGTCCTTAAAGCTCCGAGGATCGTCTTCTAGAGACCAACCACCTATTGTTGTGGTCCCGATAGCTACTGCGCCTCCCCCAACAGACGAGGATGTTGAGGCTAGTGAGCTCCAAGAGTTTATAGAGAGCACGTTTACTGATATGGTGGATAGCGATGAGGCTGAAGACGAGGGTCTCGAGGAGCCTATCGAGGAGGAGGATGGCGAGGAGGAGCACGGTTCCACTCCCGACCCATCATCGACAGGTAACTCGTTTACAAATTAGTTAGTGTTTCAATTGATTGACATATCTAATTATGATTTTAATAATTTTGAAGAATCTTCTGCCCGCAAGAGACGGGGGAAGAACAAGAATATTGCGCTGTCTAAGAGGGTAGCGGGGACAAGGATTCCTCTTACGTTTAGAGAGAAGGATGGGAGGCCAGGCGGTATAGACGTGGGAAGAACACGGTGGTCTAGACATGTGGGGTCGATTATTCGGGACCCCGCAACCGTCTCACACCGTCTTCTAAAGTGGAAGGCTTTAAGTGCAGACCAATTGGATTCACTGTGGACTGCTATCAAGGTAATACTTATTACTTGATTATACATTACGTCATTAAATAATTATTTTTAACATTTGGATGTTATTTTTTTATGGATCCGTTCGAAACTACTAATGGTGATATTGAGTCTTTTCGAAAAACCGGATTGGGACACGCCAATCAGATATGGGATAGATGGCGGTCGGATTTGAACAAGACATATATCCGCGTCCACAAAGGAGACGAGGCGGCGGTATTGGCTAATCCTCCATCAGACTACGATCGAGATGATTGGGAGTTTGTGTGTCGCAACCATTTCTTCACAGAAACATTTATGGTACGGTTTCATAATTCAAATAAAAGTTGATATTAATTAATCTAACTTCATTTTTTATTTCAAATACAGAAAAACAGTCGTACAAATATGAATAACAGGAAGAAGCTGAAATTCCCGCATCGAATGGGAAGTAGACCGTTTGCACAAATTGAAGACGAGTTGGTAAGTACATTATTTGTAATAACTTAATCTAAAGATTGTTATTAATTATATAAATCATTTATTTCAACAGGCGATTGAAATGGGACGGGCACCGTATGTAATTGAAGTATTCAAGAGGACCCGTACCCCAAAACCGACAAAAAAAAACCCAACACCCGTCTTGGACGAACACGTGCAAGAGAAAATTGTAAGTGAATTGAATATGCCTAGTTTTTTATTATAGAAATGATATTTTATTTGAATTGTGCAGGTTGAGATGGAGGAGGTTGTTAGTAACGAACCGGGAATATCGGATTTTGAATTGACGGAGAGGGTGTTCGGACAACAAAAACACGGGGTAGTGTTCGGAATGGGATCAGGCGTCCGGCCCACACACTTTCGTGAGGATCGTCGAAGTGGAAACAGTTCACAGCGAAACAATGAGCGATTGTTAGAAGAGAATCAAATAATGAAGCTCAAGCTGGAGGAACTAGAGAAGAGGGATGAAGAAAGAATGCGCAGAATGGAAGAAATGCAAGCGGAAAAGGAAGAAATTGTGACAAGAATGGAGAGGGAGAAGTTAGAGATGAATGCGAGAATGGAGAGAATCGAATTGTATATGAGGCAACAACCACCTCCTCCCCCCACAAGCTAAGGTTGATTCGATTCAAAACATGTTTTCATTAGTAGTTGTGTCAATTTGAATTTATAACAGATTGTTCGAATTATTAGTTTGATTGTGAATTTTGTAATGATAATGATCATTTAATGTGATCGTTTAATGTATGTGACATTTCTTTTATCATTGATATATTGGTTTGGCTGAACAGGTTTTGGTTGCGAGGTTTGGTTGCGAGCAAAATAATCCGCACATTTTTAAAAATTTACGGGAAAAAACCGAAAGTAATATTGAAATCTCTCGGTTTTTCTTCAAATGGAAAAACCGAAAGATATTAGAAAACTCTCGGTTTTCTCCGTTTGAAGATAACCGAGAGTTATTAAAAAACTCTCAGTTTTTACACAAAGAGAAAAACCGAGAGTTATATGAAAACTTTCGGTTTTCCTCTTCGTGGAAAAACCGAGAGTTTTCAATATTACTTTCGGTTTTCACCATTACAAGAAAACCGATAGTTTTCATTTAACTCTCGGTTTTCTTCAATTGGAGAAAACCGAGAGTTATATGAAAGCTCTCGGTTTTTCCACGAAGAGGAAAACCGAAAGTTAAATGAAAACTCTCGGTTTTCTCCATTTGAAGAAAACCGAGAGTTTTCATTTAACTCTCGGTTTTTCCACAAAGAGGAAAACCGAAAGTTTTTCAATTACCTTTCGGTTTTACTCTAGGGTATCTAAACCGAAAACTCTACAATATCTCTCGGTAAATGCCCAATTGTTTTTAACGAAAGAGTCAATACCGAGGGATGGCGAGAGTTACCAAAACCTTCGGTAATGTGTCTATACCGAAGGTTATAGGGTCAAAACCGAGAGTTTTTACTCTCGGTTTTGACCCCTTTTTCACCAGTGTGGGCTTAACCCATGACCGACTCGACCTAGACTTTAGGTGCCCAGACACATGCCTTTCGTCTTGTGCACGGTCTACTATTCACGTTTGCAAATCCAGGTAATAAATTATTGGTTTGGGGTATAAAAAAGGAATCGAAACCAAATGTCTATACTAGAACTGAAGTATCTCAGTCAGCCTTTCTTAGATCATGCGTTCGATCCCTGAGTGTTTTTGCGTCATATGTTTAATCCTAAAAAGGGAATCGAAACCAAATGTCTATAATAGAACTAGAGTATCTCAGTTAGCCTCTTTCCGATCCTATGTTCGAGTCCGTCCGGTTAAATTGATTGAGTGTATTTGCGTTACATGCTTAATCCGCGAGAAAAAAAAAATTGAAATAAGTGAATACTTTGACCATGGAGTAGATAAATTAAAAAAAAAAGAGAAAAGTTTAGAGAGGAGAGACACTAAAAATGTGTCCTTAATTTTTTATTAATAATTCTTTTCATATATATTATTTATTCCTTTATAACTTTTTTTTTTGTTATTCATTTTATTATTTTAATTAATATAATATTATATATATACATTTATTATATAAATTTATTAAAGTATATAATTTGTTTTTTTTATGTGTCATTAACTATTCAAAATTATGTTAAAGTTTTATTATTGGATCAAAATTATATTTAAAGGATAAAAAAGGGGAAATTTGATAATATGACCCTAAAAATATGAGTATTTTGATTTTTAACCTTACTAATTAAGTTTTTGTTTTTTAACCTTTTTTTATAAATTTTTCCAATTTTACCCTCAATAACCTTTTTATGTTTTTTATTTTTTTTTCTTTTTTATTTTTTTTTCTTTCTTTTCTTTTCTTTTCTTCTTTTCCCCCGCTTTCCCCTTTCCCTTTTCCCCCCGACCGTTGCACTCCCTTCTTCCCTTCCGTTCTTCTTCCCCGTCACCTCCCTCCCCAGGTCTTCTTCCCTTCCATTCTTATTCCCCGTCAGCTTCCGTTTCTCCGACGCCAAGATCCGCCGACGTTCGCCAAGAAGCCCAACCCTTCCAGCCAGCCTCTTCGTCGATCGCCAAGCCGAACTTCCAGCCAACGACGATCGCCAAACTTTGGACGATTCTAGCCCAACGATTTGAGGTTAGTTTAGGTTTATTATTTAGGTTTATTGTTTAGATAATCTTAGTTTAGTTTAGGTTTATTGTTTGAAATGCTGAGAATGCTGAGATTGATATAGTTTGAAATGCTGAGAATGTTTGTGAATGGTTTGTGCATATTTGCTTTGCATGTTTTGCTTATTATGAATGCTAAGAATGGTATAGGGTTTTAGGGTGGTGAACATTACAGTTTTAGGGTTTTAGTTTAGGTTTAGGGCTTGGCGTGGGGGTTGGTCGTGGGGCGTAGGGATTAGGCGTGGGGGTTGGGCATTGGGCGTGGAAGGTGGGCGTGGGGCGTGGGTTTGGGCGTGGGTTTTGGGCGTGGGGGTTGGGCTTGGGCGTTGGGCGTAGGGGCTTGGGCGTTGAGCGTGGGGGCTTAGGCGTGGGGCGTGGGCCTTGGGCGTGGGGCGTGGGCCTTTGGGCGTGGGGTTTGGGGCTTGGGCGTTGGGCGTGGGGGCTTGGGCGTGGGGCGTGGGGGTTGGGCGTTGGGCGTGGGCCTTGGGCGTGGGCGTGGTGGTTGGGCGTGGGCCTTTGGGCGTGGGGCATGGGCCTTTGGGCGTGGGGCGTGGGCCTTTGGGCGTGGGGTTTAGGGCTTGGGCGTTGGGCGTGGGGGCTTGGGCGTGGGGCATGGGGGTTGGGCGTTGGGCGTGGGCCTTGGGCGTGGGCGTGGGGGCTTGGGCGTGGGCGTGGGGGCTTGGGCGTGGGCGTGGGGGCTTGGGCGTGGGGCGTGGGGGTTGGGCGTGGGGGCTTGGGCGTTGGGCGTGGGAGTTGGGCGTTGGGCGTGGGGGTTGGGCGTTGGGCGTGGGGCTTGGGCGTGGTGGTTGGGCGTGGGGGTTGGGGCTTGGGCGTGGGAGTTGGGCGTTGGGCGTGGGGGTTGGGCGTGGGGTGTGGGGCTTAGGCGTGGTGCATGGGGCTTCAATTATTAATATGATTTTATTGTTTTTGATCAACCAAACATTGTGTATATGATTTTAATGACTGTTTTTGCAGATGGCACCAAAGGAAACCATTCTCAATGATTTTAATGGCCGTGTTTCATGGAAATCGACCGGTCCCAGCTTGGCAAAGATAAAGGAGAGGTTTACTCACCATGATCTTTTGGATAGGGCTTTGCAGACCCAATTCAAGTCTATATTCCAAGCCCCGACATTATTATTTTCAGGAACCATACTCCATCAGATGCTTATCAGAAAAGTCAGTTCAAATTCGAAGGAGATAAGGTTCTTGGTCAAAGGTAAGGAGGTCTACTGGGGCATGAAGGATTATGCATTGGTGACAGGCCTCAACTTTGGCAGATTTCCATTGGTGGAGGAGGTTGAAGAATGTCCACCCCTTGTCCTCAAATATTTTAAGGGTAAAAAGGATGTTAGACTAAAAGAGCTTGAAGACATTTTCGTCGGATGCTCTGATAAGGAGGATTCATGGAAGATGGGGCTCATATTTCTCATTTACCAGTATCTGTTCGCATCTGATAACAGGAGGAAGATAAGTTTGAGAATCTTTCACATGGTGGAAGACATGGAGATGTTCCTCCAATTTCTATGGGGAAATGTGTCCTTCAGAGCTACCCTACAGGGTATTGACAAAGATATCAAATACCTCCGTGGATTATATCTCTCGAAGAAGAAAAACTGGAACAAGAAAGGCATATGTGATGTCGCTTATACTATACATGGGTTCGCACTAGCATTCCAAGTGTGGACCTATGAGCTTATCGATACATTCGTCCCCAATTTTGCTGAAAAGACATTAGAAGATGATCTTACAAGCCCAAGGATAGTGCTCTATAAATCTTTTAGGAGTTATACCGGACCTGAGGTATCTACAGCCATCCAGGAGTGCACTGTTCGAAGAAAAATTCACGAGTCTGCGGAGGAGAAGCGGATGTACTCTAGGGACGACTTTGAAGATATGACAAACAACATTTATGATGAATTCTTTGGATGTGATACGAGGAAGAGAAAGATTGAGGTTTTTGAAGAAGAAGAAAAACATGAAAGGACTCCCAAACCGCCGACCAAGAAGAGTAGACATATTAGTCCCAAGGTCCCTGAAGTTAGTGGTGAAACTAGCCAAGAAAGCTCCTCTCATTAAATCCCTTCTGCGACGACTCCTATTCCAACCGTGTCTACATCTTGTGCACCAAATCGAGTGTCTCAAGACTTAACTGCCAAACTTGATGTGCTGACAAATGTTGTGAACGAGATTAAAAAGGATGTGAATGAGATTAAAAGTGAAATCAAGCTCATGAAGGACAATCAACAACTTATAATCACATTATTGGGGCAAAGAAATGAACAAAAGAATGGTGGAGGAGAAGAAAAAGAAGAGGCAGGTACTGCTGCAATTGATACTGAGAAGAGGACGACAAAGAGGAAGAATAATAATCTTACACTTGTTGAGAATAGAACGAAGAGGAAGAATGATGATGTTGATAATGAGAATAGAACGAAGAGGAAGAATGATGAGTTGATGAACTCTAAGAGGAAGAATGACGATAAGATGAAGAAGACTGAGGATGATGATGAGATTACAAGAAAGAGGAATGAGAGGAAGGAGAGGCGAGAAAGGGTGGCGATTTTGTCAAAGAAGAAGATTGATGATGAGTTGGCCAAGAAGAGGAATGCTGAGAAGTTGGCCAAGAAGAGGAAGGCTGAGAAGAGGAAATCGAAAAAGGTACACACCCACACGCCTAAGTCTCACGCCCCACGCCCAACACCCACGCCCCACGCCTAATCCCTACGCCCGACGCCCAAGTCCCACGCCCCACGCCCAACGCCCAAGCCCCCACGCCCAACGCCCACGCCCCACGCCCCACGCCCAAGCCCCCACGCCCACGCCCAAGGCCCACGCCCAACGCCCACGCCCAAGGACCACGCCCAATGCCCAAGGCCCACGCCCCATGCCCAAAGGCCCACTACCCACGCCCAAGGCCCACGCCCCACGCCCAACCACCACGCCCAAGGCCCACGCCCAACGCCCAAGGCCCACGCCCAACCCCCACGCTCAAACCCTACGCCCAACCCCCACTCCCAACGCCCAACCCCCACTCCCAAGACCCACGCCCAAGACCTCAAAATGTATATTAATCTCATTTCATTTTTGATTTTGCAGAACGATGAGGAGGAGGAGGACGAGTACGAGGACGAGGAGACTGAGGAGGAGGAGACTTTGGAGAAGGACGAGGAGACTGAGGAGGAGGACGAGGAGACTGAGGAGGAGGACGAGGAGACTGGGGAGGAGGACGAGGAGACTGAAGAGAATGACGAGAATGACGGGCAGCAGCAAGGGCATGTTTACAAGGAAGACCAGATAGATCAAATACCCTACAAGTACAAGTTCGAGTTTGGAGATCAACTTGAAAATCATGTTGACCGTCATTCACATGAAACTCGAATCTGTTAAGCGGATTAACGGTGTAGAATCTGGCCTTCTCGGCTTGTTCACGTAAGTACTTTTCATAATATTGAGATAAATGTTCTGTGTGGTTAGAAGCTTTTTCTCTTCTATCATGAAACCATTCTTGTAGTGTGATTCGTAAATACTCAGCCAATGTTTATATGGGATATTTCCTAGCATTTATGCACTGACTATTAAAGCTCTCAGCGTAATTGCTTGTCATTTGATTGTATCGTAAACCAGGAAAAAATGCACGACTCCATCTCTCCACTCATATCTCTTCCAGATAGGCAGCAATACGAGGGTCCTTGGTCTTGATCTTGTCAAAATGGAGTTGAAACTTTGGCACTATATATGCGCGTGAAGCCATATCAAACTCATCGTGGCAGTTATCGGTTTTGAATTTGGCCATAATATTCATTTTGATGTGGTATGTGCATGCAGCATGATGTGCTTCTGGAAAAACAGCGGACAAAGCATTGGCAATACTTGGGTGTCTATCAGATACGAAGACGAGATCCAGGACTAATCCAATTGCCACTCTTAATTGTTGCATTAAATATGTCCAAGAGTTATTATTCTCCGAATCAACAACGCCAAAAGCAAGGGGAAATAGTTGTTCATTAGCATCCAATGCAATCGCAATCAATAATTGACCTTCAATCTTGTGTTTAAGAAAACTAGCATCGACGGACAATACTGGACGACAATACCTGAAACCTCTGATTGAGCAGCCTAGAGACATGAACATATATCTGAAATGGCCATGCTCATCCGTCTAAATGTCAGTTATGGTACCTGGGTTATTCTTCGCCAACATGAACAGGTATGATGGCAATTTTCCATATGGTTCCTCCATTGTTCCTCGCACTGCCATTAATGCTTGTTCCCTAGACCTCCAAGCCTTATTATATTTCAGCTTAAACCCATAATTTGTCTGCATGTCTTTCATTATTTTCTTAGGCATGTGGTCATGGTGATGGTCCATATACTTACGTTTGATGCACTCCGCAATTACCCATGATGGTGCTTGCCTCACATTCTCTTGCCTCGTCAAAATTGAGCATGTGTGTACATTTAGTAATTTTCGAATCTCAAACATCTCTTAAAATTTCCCTTTCACGGCACGCAACCTCCACTTGCAATTCTCATTCACACATTTCACAAACCAAAGAGCTTTTGTTGACTTTTTGATTTTGAATTCAAAATAATTAGCCATCGCATATCTATGCACCCTCAATTGAAGTTATTTTTTGTTCTCATAAAACGTACCCACTTCCAATCCGTTTTCAAGGGTTAATTGAGCATGTGTTTCAACCAGGATTGGTTCCTCAACATTGATGGATGTTTTCCTCATAGGGGAAGTGGTTGGCCTGGGTTCAAAAGGGGGGGGGGGGTACTAGCAACCAATTCACTTGGATGAAGAAATGGGACTTGTTGTTCTTCATTTACTGCATTGTGTATGTCATTTTGGGGGAGTGGATCTTCATGCTCAAATTCAGGAACCTCCTCTCTTTGGATTTCATCCGTTGGGTGTGAAGGTTGTGACTTCTCTAGTAAAGATACACAAAGAGGAGTGTTTTGCTCTTGGTGTGAAGTCGAAATATGTTGCACATAGAACATCACATCTTTATCACATCGGATAACAGCAGGAGGAGCTCTTTTAAAAAGACAATTATACTTCACTTTCAACACTAAATCATATCTCACTTTGTCCACACGAATAACATCATAGACGATTTCAGTTAATTCTTGATACGTAGTATTTCGGGATAGATGCACACCTACTAAAGAATTTGCTTCAAAAGAACTAACACCTTCATCATCTTTCAGCCACTCACCATCATATAGGACAAAACAACTAACATATAAATTGGAATCTGCAATTGATAGAAATTTAAATGTTAGTGTAGAAAAGAAAACCTACCATAAATGGATCGTTGGGCTTGGGCGTGGGGGGGGGGGGGGCGTGGGGGTTGGGCGTGAGTCTTAGGCAAGGGGCGTGAGACTTGGGCGTGGGGCGTGGGGGTTGGGCGTGGGTCTTAGGCGAGGGGCGTGGGGGGTGGGCGTGGGTCTTAGGCGAGGGGCGTGAGACTTGGGCGTGGGGCGTGGGGGTTGGGCGTGGGGGTGGGGCGTGAGGCGTGGGGTTGGGCGTGGGGCGTGGGGAGTGGGCGTGGGGGTAGGGCGTGGGGGGTGGGGGTTGGGCGCGGGGCGTGGGGGTAGGGCGTGGGGCGTGGGCTTTTGGGCGTGGGGCGTGGGCCTTTGGGCGTTGGGCGTTGGGCGTGGGGCGTGGGCCTTTGGGCGTGGGGCGTGGGGGTTGGGCGTGGGGCGTGGGCCTTTGGGCGTGGGGCGTGGGCCTTGGGCGTGGGTCGTGGGCCTTTGGGCGTGGGTCGTGGGCCTTTGGGCGTGGGGCGTGGACCTTTGGGCGTGGGGAGTGGGCGTGGTAGTTGGGCCTAGGGCGTGGGCCTTTGGGCGTGGGGCGTGGGCCTTTGGGCGTGGGGCGTGGGGCGTGGGGCGTGGGGCGTGGGGCGTGGTGGTTGGGCGTGAGGAGTGGGCGTGGTGGTTGGGCCTGGGGAGTGGGCGTGGGCCTTTGGGCGTGGGGCGTGGGCCTTGGGCGTGGGGCGTGGGCCTTGGGCATGGGGCGTGGGCCTTGGGCGTGGGGCATGGGCGTGGGGCATGGGCCTTGGGCGTGGGGGTTGGGCGTGGACCGATTTTGACAGCATTTCGTTTACGTAGCATTTCCCAGCATTTCAACAATAACATTGACAGCCATTCAACCATAACGTGAATGAAATGAGATTGATAGAAATGAACGTACCCATTTAGATGTTGGTCGGTTGTTCTCGTCGCGGGGTCTTAGTTGGGTCTCAGGCGTCACGGAGCTGTGTCGTTGGCGGTGGCGGTAGTTGGTCTCCCTCGGACTTCGGTGGCTGGCAGTTGGGGGAAGGGAGGGTGGTGGGGTCGCGGTGGAAAGGAAGAAGAAAGGTGATTGGGGGATGTTTGGAAAATGGGGGACATGTGGGGGATGGGGGTGGAGGACCAACGGGGGAGTGAATGAGAGGAGAGAGGGAAAGGAAGGAAAAGAAAAGAAAAAAAAATAAAAAAGGTTATTAAAAGGGTAAAATAGGAAAAATTTATAAAAAAAAGGTTAAAAAACAAAAACATTATTATGGAGGTTATATTTCAAAATACCTTTGTTTTCAGGGTCATATTATCAAATTTCCCGAAAGAAAGGGAATGGGGAAAAGAAGGAAAAGGAAAATAAAATAAAAAAATAAAAAAATAAAATAAAATGAGAAAAGGTTAGTAAGGGCAAAAATGGAATTTTTTTATAAAAAAAGTTAAAAATCAAAATGTTTTTTTTGAAGGTTAAATATAAGAATAACCCACTTTTGAGGGTCATATTATCAAATTTCCCGATAAAAAGTATGCAATTTTAGTATTACTATTTAAAGGATAAAAAGTATACAATTTGAGTATTACTAGTTAATAAAACTTGAACAAGTACAAGCCCACTAGATTATAAATCTGTCTAGACTACAAAATTAATCTTGTCCATAAAAATAATTTGATCCTTAACCTTAATAATAAGTTATTTTATTTATTTTCGGTGACTATTACATTTGACATTTTAAATTAATATTCTTTATTTTAGTATGAATCAAAATTAGATTTTCGTACAATTATGTTTTTAAGTAAAAATTATTTATATTTTAAAACAAAAATTAAGAAATATTTAAGCAATTGACTAAAATAAAAAAATATATATATACAAAAACATAGAATTGAAACTTCAAATTTAATTTTAATTCCATCAACCATCCAAATGTGTTATCAAACACACCCTTATTGTGTTATATTGAGTTACACCTTTTTTTTTTTTAATTATTTTTTATCACTTAAATTTTATCATACCAAAAAGGCCAGGGAGAAATTAAGAATATTTAAGAGAAGTCAAGCAAACTAGAAAATTTCTTACACAAATTAGGTTAATCTTGAAATTAATTGTTATAATTTCAAATCGATTCAAACCATTTGCAAAAGTAATTAAGAAAAGGGGTGGATATTCCTGGTTGAATAATATATATATATATATATATATATATATATATATATATATATATATATATATATATATATATATATATATATATATATATATATATTAAAATATATATTTGTGACTTTTGTAAAACTTTTTTTAAAACATTTTTAATTATCAAATAGTTATCACAAATAATAAATATAATAAATTTAATATGTTGAAAATATAATATAAATATAATATATATATATATATATTATGATAATATTTTACAGATATATTATATTTATATTATATTTCTCTTATTAGATTTAATATATATTATTTTTATATTATATCTCTAATATATTAGATTTATTATATTTATTAATAAATACAACTTAATAAATATATTATATGATATTTTTATTTATAAATTAATTATTTTTTAAAATAAAAATCTTATTTAGGATAACTTTCTTAATGCAAATATATATATATATATATATATATATATATATATATATATATATATATATTTTTAAAATAAAGATGATAATAAATATTTAAATGTTGAAAATTGATATACTTCTCACAAAATATTGGAAAACATTCATTTATAATTTGATCACATTTTCTTTATTAAGATCATAACTATAAAATATATTGAAAATTTTAAGTTTGTTGATAATGATTTATGTTCATTTTGTCTAATATAAAATAAAAGTGACCACATTTTTCTTATAGTGTTCTTAACTTATGTTCATTTTGTCTAATATAAAATAAAGTGTAAATTTTTTTGGTAAAAAATTTAAAAATTATTAATATATAATGATAAAATAAAAAATAATAATTTAAAATAAAAAACATTTTAATATTTTAATTAATTAATTATCTGATGTGATAAACTTTTTGATTATTTATTAAGGATATCCATGTATTTTACTGATTAAATTATTTGTTTTTTTTTATCAGGGTCAATTTTAGATTTTAGGTCTAATTTTTTAAATTTTACAATCGGATACTTTTATGGTTAAAATTATACAAAATTAAGTTTTTCTTAACGATTTCAAATGTATTTCAAATGTCGTTAACTTAATATTTAAGTGATATTTATAAATAAAAAATCAAATCACTAATTTAATTATTAAATTTAAGCAAATTTAGGATTTTGAATATCAAATTTTAAATAGTCAATGGTTAAAACTTTTAATTCGCTGAAATTCGATAGTTAAACTAGTGACATTAATTTTTATTTATTTATAAATGTCACGTAGATATTAAGTTAACGTTATATAAAACTGTTAAGACAAACCTCGTTTTATATAACCTTAAAAATAATGAGTCCTAAATTTAAAAAAAAATCTCTGAAATTTCAGTTGATGTCAATAAAGAACCATTTCTCCATAAAAATGACTAATATTATTTAAATATCTTCCTCTCTTTCCTTACATCTCTCCTTTATTTATATTTGAATAATATTTTTGAAATCCATCATATATTTTCCTACTTATTTTTGAAATCCTTCATATATTTCCCTACTTACTTTTCATTTATTTATAGTCGCATTCTCTATCAATTGAAGTTAGTAAGAAATTATTTGATTTTTTTCTCGTATAATAATGGTTAAGTCGGATATTAGGTATGATATCTTAATTTTAATATTATTTATTTTTATATTTAATGGAATTCATTCAATTGAAGGAATGAAAATGAACGATGATAAAAAGATGATTGTCAACAAAGTAGAAACCCCATACATCCTAAAAGAGGGAGACAGTCCTAAAGGTGCCGGTCACAACCACGGCCCGATACGCTCGGTGATCACTTAATTCTTATTTAAATTAAGTCAAAAGTTTTGTATTTTTATCTAATTAATTTGATATGAATAATAATAATATTCTTTAATCATAAAGAAAATCAAAGTAAAAAAATGATACAAGTTAAATAAGAAAACATGAATGGTATAGTTTAAATGAAAATTTTATAGTTTGTTAATTTTATTAAATCTTATTTTGGTTTTCGTGTCTCACACTTAAGCAAGATAACATTTGAGAAAGTCATTTCATCAACTCATTTTTATTGCTTGTATTTAAAAGAATTTAATTTTTTTTAAAAATATTTTCTTTTTGTGTTTAAAATCAAAACATAATTGTTTGAAAAGCTAATATTTCTTAGTGAAATCTTTTGAGGTTCTAACTTGGATTTATTCATATGCGTTTGAATCTCACTAGTTTTAGTATTTTTTCTATATCGTATCATAACAAACATAAACACACAATTATAAACAAATGAGTACGATTCTTAGATCTAGTATATAAATTAGAAATTAGGTTAATGTATTAGACACATGGATATAATTTGAATAATTTTCCATTAAAAGTGTAAATATCGTATTTTTAATAATTGATCAACTATTTTGTGGCAGAGACCATCTATTTGGGTGAGAAAATGAAATATAACACGATGTTTTTTTTATGTGTAACATAATTTTCATTTGTGAAAGAAATTTGGTTGATTTGTTAAAGATGGAGTATTGCTTGTGAGGAAGTCATTAGTTTAAACAATTTTAAATTGGCGTAATTTATTTTTGTAATTGTGGTAGTGGTTGTTGTATTCCGTTCTTCATTGTTGTCGTTTATGTCTATTAAAATTAAGTTTGGGGTTTTTCTAGCTTTATTCAAATAATAGAATCTCAAAGACATGTTTATACACATAACATTTTTCTTTCTTAATTTCTCAATAAATAAATTAGATGGCAACTCTAAACGAGAGGAAATTAATCTAATTTTATTAAATCCTATTAAATTGTGTGAATTCCTCGTCTCACATTTAGGTGAGACGACTTCTGAGAAAGTTGTTTTTTTGCCTCGTTTTTAGGAAATTTAAGATAAACATAAGTTACGGAACTTAATAATATATTCATACAATTAAAAATGAATTATATGTTATATTTCAATTTGGTCCATCATATTTGAAAAAAATGTAAAGCATTGAATTATAAACTAATCGATTCGAGATTTTTTTGAGAATTCAATAATTTTGGAATTAATTTCAGATTTGTTAATTTGTAAGATGACATTCATAGCTAGTCAAATTCATGGTAAAGGATAATTGTTACTAAGTTTTAATTAAAATTGGGGAAGAGGAGATAAGTTTCTTCAAATATTTGTCTTCATTTCCAATTTGCCCAAACAATCTGATTTGTCTTGGGCTGACACTAATTTTCAGGACATAACTGAAATAAATAAAATCAGACAAATAGGGTGACAATAATCTGCTATACTTCATTAATATTGCAATATGAATATACAAAATCTAAGAAAATAGGAACAAATTTATCTTTAATAACATTAATCAATATTTACTTTTCACATTTGACCTAATGCAATTATCTTACAATTCATCTTTTTGCAACAAAATTAAGTAAAAATAAATTTATCTAGAGTTTGATCGGACTAACAAAAGTAAGTCGTCTAAAAATACATTTTTACTGTTTTGTTTGACCATCATATAAATACAGATTCTTTCTCAAGAAATAAAAAAAGACTAATATTTTTCAGATCACTTTTCTAACATCATTTCGATCTCATGAGAGGGCGACAACCCTTGAGGAAGTGATCGCCTCACAAGGAAGAAGTCACTTTGTTTTAAAACCTGACCAACACATTAGTGTGACGCGAATAGATCCTCCTCGTGCTTCTTAAATTCATATTTAAACAAAATAATATCGTAGTTTAATTCTTGATACAAAACAAAACAGTAATCTCTTTTCTAGAAATTAAAGTAATAAAAAATACAAATTTATTAAGGGATTTTTTGTAATGTATATATTATGTGTCAAATAATGTTTAAGAAAATAATTTTTGAACTTTAGAGTTTGTGATTTGTTTTTTCGTGAGAATCAATAAAACAAATATTTTGCTCGTTTAATATTTTCGGTGATTTAAGTCGAGATAAATTGTATTTTTTATTAGGGTTTTTTTGGTAAGCCTAAAATTGGTATTGAAATTAGAGAATTATAATTCCAATAGAATTGGATATACTGTAATTTTTATAGTTCTTAATTTATTTTTTAGGTTATAATTGTAATTTCATTTTTTTATGTTTTTTCAAACAAAATAATTTAATATTTTATTATTTAAAACATGATTAAATTTTTTAATCAATATTTTTCTTTTTAAATTTAAGATTTTAAAATATTAAACTGATGTCTTTTGTTTCAGTAAGTTAATTTTGAACTGATATTTTATTTTTGAATTTAGAAAATTTAAATTTCGAACCAATATATTTATTTTTAAATTTATGAAGATAGTGTTGAACCGATACTTGTTTAATAAAAAAATTTAAAAAAATCTTTTTAACATTTGAATTATCTTAATTGGTTATGTCAAATCAATATTTTAATAAAATATATAATATATATTAATTTTTATTTTCAAACAAAAAAATTGTGATTAAATTACAATTTTATAGTTTTTTCAAACATAGAAATTGAATTGTAATTCAATGTAAAATTTCATAAAAATGGATTAGAATTATAATATAATTTCAATTCTAATTCCACCTGTTCAAATATACCCCTAAGAGAGATTATAAATTTTAAAAAGTTAAAGTCCACCTTAGTCAAAATATCTATATCATTTTCTATAATCTATACTAGCATTGTGTTTCATTAAAAGTCGACTTAAAAATCAAAATGTCACAAGTTTGATTACATCTGAAAACGCTTTGTGTTGAATCAAGTCCATTATTGTGAGGATCATGTGTTAAAATATAAAATAATATATATATGTAAAATATTATCACAATTTTATAAATTGTGATAATATCATTAATATATTAATTCCCTTATAACCTTAATATAATGTTTATATAATAAATATATATAATTCAATATAACAATTCAAAATAATTTCCCTCTATTTTAACACCCTACTAACTTTTCTTAATTTAAAATAATAATAATAAATTTTTTTATTAAAACGACAAAATAAATGTATTTGATTTCAATAATCATAAAAAAAAAAGACAATATGAAAAGACGAATTAATTAATTGATATATTTTTCTGTTATTATTATTATTATATTAATTTTTTTTATTGAAAATAACGAAACGGGCTGGTTTGATGCCAAATTGGGCCGCTGCAGTTAGAAGATCACTAATTAGGCCTCATCTGAATTTTGTACATAATGGATCAGTAATTGGCAAACAAAATTATCTATTTCTTAAACAAAGTATGAATAGGTTTATATAAGAATTTCATTGAAATACTCAAGTGACAATAAACTACTATACTTCCTTATTGCAATATGAATTTACAAAATCTGAATAAATTGAGACAAATCTACATCTAACCTTCATAAATATTTACTTTTCACATTGACCTAATGCAACCATTTTTATTTTTTTAGATTTTTAGAAGGCTGAGTTTCGCTTCTAATTCGGAGTGCGACTAATCCTCGCGGGTTAAACACATAACCTGCAAATCTACTCAACTAATTTAACAAGACGAGCGGAACTTATCGTTTGATGGGCTCGAACGAGAACCTCAAAGAGACTGGGGACTTGGGGTATCACATTCTCTTACCACTAGGCTAGAAGAGAGGATTAATGCAATCACTTTTATTAATAATTTTAATAGTATATTATAAATAAAATTATATATATTTAGAATGGTTAATTTTATTAAAATATTTTAAACTATAATGATTGTCACAAATTATTTAAATTATAATTTATATGAATTGATTAATATTTACTTACTAAATATTGAATTAATTATTTTAAATAAAATATATTATAAATAGGTTTATATAAGAAACATAAATCAAGAAGGCGATATCGGGTTGAAAAATTGTATTGAATGGAACAAAGTACTAACATTCAAGCACCTTTGGGCTATTAAATGTAAACAGGATTCACTTTGGGTAAATTGGGTACACCCTCGATTTATGAAACGGGAAACAACTATTTAGACGAGCGAAATCAAGGAGGGTATGGGATAGTCATTAAAAAAAATTTTAAAACTCAAAAGCAGCATTACTTCGTTATTTGACATTCGGTTGAGGAACGGTCGGGACACGCTATTTTAGCATGACCCGTGGTTCGAAAATCAGCAAATCATTCTCAAGGAGAAATTCAGAAACGTTCGAATTAAAAGGGATTGCAGGACTGTTACGATCAAGGAAATTAGAGACGAGAATTGGAACTTACTTTTAGAACGTATTCCTGAGGGGAGGCGAGTACTCGAGCACCTTAATAGTTAATAGTATATAGTTTCACAATAGAGTTGACTTGCACTCATGGAAAGCTGAGGAGGACGGAATACTATATATATATTAATTTTATTATTAAAAAATATGTTTGTGACTTTTGTTGATAATATTGTTTAGAAGAAATTATTTGATATTAAACGATTGTATTTGACCAATGTATTTACTGTAATAGTCGTAACTCCAGTTGAACTCTGCTCCAGAGTCAAAATCTGAAAGGACCTAATCAAAACCCTCACTTCAAACATTTGATCTATCATCGAACTATCTATCGATACGTCAAACAATTGATAAATCCTAGCCTGCATCTTAAGAGAAAAAACTAATCAAAATTATAATTTTATAGTGCGATAGAAATAGAGCCTCAAAACCCGCCAGATACATTTTTGGGTTATTTTGCTACCCGATCAATATGAGAGGCGCATATATGCCACTTTCAACTAACTATATATTAAGCATAAATTTGGGGGTAAGGATCTGCTGTCCCAAAATATGTTCCACTTGCTGTCTCATTCATCAAAACAACATAATTTTTTGATAAATTAGACAAATAAAAAATTATATATATGAAATAAACCCTAAATCCTAAACTCTAAACCCTAAATTCTAAACCCTAAACCCTAAATCTTAAATCCTAAATTCTAAACCCTAAAAAATTATATACATATGACATTTTATTTTAATATTTAATTTTCTTTTTCCTCTTTCCACACTCTTCTCTCTCCTATGAGACAGCAAGTGGAACATTATTTTGGGACAGCTGATCCAAAGCCTAAATTTGGACCACTAATTTTGTATTTGTTTTTGTGGTTGAACTTAAATTGTTCTCAATTATATTATATTCATTTAATTTGTTTTAAATGAAGAAGTTATTTTTTTTTTTAATAAAACAACTATTTTTAATTTTATTTATAGCACACTAATCTAAGCAATTCTTTTCTTCTTAATATTTGTATAACATTTACTATATTTTTCCAATAGCAACAAATAATATAACCATTCCTAATTTTTCGTCTCTATAGATCTTATTTTTAGTGAAATAATTTTATACTTTAAAACAAAAATTAAGAAATATTTAAATAATTGACTTAATTGAGAAAACCATTATAAAATACATTAGAATATGTTTGGATGAGTGAAATTATAATTAATATTAGAATTTCAATTTCATGAGAATTAATATTGAATTATAATACAATTATTATGTTTGTGAAAATTATAGAATTGTAATTAAATCTCCATTCCTATTTTAGTAAAAAATAATATAATAAAAATATATTTTTTATATAATATATATTTTATTAAAATATTAGCTTGACACAACTAATTATGATAACTCAAATGTTAAAAGATTTTTTTAAGTTTCGATTTTCATTAAAAATATCGGTTCAACAGGTTAAATTCTTATATTAAAAATAAATATCGACATTTTAAATTTTTAAATTAAAAATTAAAATATCGATTCAAAATGTTAAATTACTGAATTAAAAAAACACATCGGTTTAATATTTTAATACACTAAATTGAAAAAAAACATATTATTTATTGAAAATATTAATCGTGTTTTAAATGATAAAATGATAAGTTATTTTGTTTAAAAAAACATAAAAAAATTAAAATTTAGAATTATAATTTTGACTTTAAATGAATAGAATTGAAAATTATACACTAGATTGAATTCTATTGAAATTATAATTCTAATTCCTAATTTTAAACGGTCTACCAAACTTTAGAATGAAATTGAACCCTCTAATTCTAATTCTAATTCTAATTCTAATTCTAATTCTAATTCTAATTCTAATTCTAATTCTAATTCTAATTCTAATGTCAATTCTAGAGTTACCCAACACACCTTTAAACAAATTAAGTTAATCTTGATATTAATTGCTATAATTTTAAACGAATTCAAACAATTTGTTCTATTAATTTTGAAAAGAAGTAAATATATATTGTGTTTTATATTCAAGAAACTAACCTAACACTTGGGATAAGACAACTTATGTAGTTGCATAGGGCTTTTCAATTTTTAATATTTAATAGTATTATATTATAATTAATTTTTTTTTTCCTTTTTTTTTCTCTTATTTAATATTAAATTTATATTATACTATATATATATATATATATATATATATTTATATATATTTATCTCTATTTTAATTTCTTATTTCTTATTTTCATTTTCGTATTATAATATATATTATATTTATATTAATTATTAAAAATTAATTTTTTTTACTAGTTTAGGGCCCACAATTTAAGTTTGCATTGTGCCCTAAATTGCCAACCATGGTAACACCTCTTCAATTTAAAGTATTTTTAATTACTTAGAATCAAATAAGTGTCATTTAACCTTTTAAACATAATTTTTTGACGATTGAACTATGAGCTATTGAATATTCTTTATTAAATAATATATATATATATATATATATATATATATATATATATATATATATATATATATATATAATATTTATAATAATGTAACCCATATTTGTGATAACTATTTGTAAATTAATCGGATATATTCTATGATAATTTTATTTATAAAACAATAGTATTTTAAAATAAAAATCTTATTTGAGACAACTTTCTTAATCCAAATGTAATTTAAAAAAAAAAATAAAGATGATGATAAATATTTAAATGTTAAAAATGGTTATACTTCTCATAAAACATTGAAAAACATTCATTTTTAATTTGACCACATCTTCTTGTTAAGATCATAACTATAAAATATGTTGGCAAAGTTTGTTGAGAATGACTTATGTTCATTTATATAAAATAAAAGTTTGACCACATTTTTCTTATAGTACTCTTAAATTATGGTTGCCTAATTACCCAAATTTAAGCACTAGGAATGGCTTTTGAATAATTCTAGTTTGCTTAAGTTTGTTTTTCCAAAAAAACTTTCTTTCCAAATATTCATATATATTCATTAAAAATATCATTTAAGTAGAATATTAAAAAACATGATACGAGAAAATGAAAAATTATAAAATATGAAAACAAGAAAAGAATGAAACACGTTAGCCAAGATTCTTGAGAAGAACAATTAATTATCCGATCGATTCCACTAGTTTTCCAAAACGAATATAAAAAACATTTATATTGTGAATGATACGTATTAAAACCAAACTAAATAATTCACTAGAAAATAATATGGATGTTAACTCAAATATGTAAGTATGTTATATTAGTAACCTCAATCAAAAGTTCTTAATAATTAAAGTGAACAAATTGTTAAATCTAATATGTATAACCTAGTCCATATTAAGTTCAAATATATTTATTTAATCCATAATTCAAAAGAATACATATTTGATTTGGATTAATAGATTAAGTATGATTTGGATAAATTAATTTAACATTTTTTAATTTAATTGTATAATAATTTAATTTATTTATTTTACTAATTAATGTTTAATATGTTTAATTCATTTTCTTCTATAAATCACTTAATTATAAAAAATATATTGTAAAATTTAAATAATACATCTTGTTATATATATTTTTTTAAAACAATAAATAAATTTGTTTCTCTTAATTATGAAAAAAAGAGTAAAAATAGTATTATATTAGGGTGAATTATTTTGACAATTCTAATTCAATTCTAATTCAATTCAAAATTAATTAAACACAATATCAATTCAATTTAAAATAGTTAATCCAAATTAATATTTTAGATTCAAGATTTGATCAAATTTCAAATTAATCCGTTAAATGTTAACCCTAACCACAACTATCCAAATACTTGAATATAACCTAGTGAATCTTAGATATACTTTACAAAAGACTCCACATACTAGTTAGTCATTAACAATATAAAAATAAGTGAGTATATAATTTTAAATTCTTGTGACACATAAAACTTACCATAATATAATATTTTTTTATAATGACACAAGAATTCTAAGTAATGCTCCTAAAGAATCAATTGTCTCCAACAACATACATAGATCTTTTTCAATCCACAAATTAATCTTTTGAGTTTTAGTCTCACTAATGACACATTTTTTCACACCATCATTGATTTCATAAATGTTCAAAACAATATTTTTTTCAATTATAAATAAAATTTAATCGGATTAGATATATTTTCTCTTTGGTATATACCAACGTGGTAGATCATTTAGTTTTTTAGTTAACAACGTAAGAACTTGAGTGAAAAATATAAAAAAGATGTGTACACATATTAATTGTGACTATTCTAGTTTTTGTTGGAAGTTGGTTTTCTGAGTTCTACCAAATGTATATTTTTTAAAATTAATTTCAGATATATTCATTAGTAATATGATATTTTATAAATAATAAACCTAAATGAAAATTATTACAGTATTTTAACTAAAATGTCACATTTTGGTACTATATTTTAAACAAAATAAGAGACCTAGTTGAGTATCTAAAAATCATCCTAAATGAAAATTGTTACTATATATTTTAATCAAAATAAGAGTAGGGTGATAGTCTAAAGCTTCACATTTTTATTGGGATTGAGATTTTCAAAAAAATGTAAAAAATATTGATGGATGATAATTTTGAGATTGTTAAAAAATATTGATGGATAATAATTTTGAGAGAGTGTAGATTTGTTTTGGTAAAACCTAAAAAGTATTAATATATAATGATAAAATAAAAAAAAATAATTATTTCAAATAAAAAATATGTAATAATTTAGTTAATTATAATTAATTGAATAATGTAATAAATGTTTTCATTATTTAATATGTATTTTATTGATTAAATTGTCAAATTTAAGTTTTTTTATTAGAGATTTTTGGTTTAATCTTTTAAAACTTTTTCATCATTTTTTAATGTTAAAATTATACAAAACAAAATATATCTTAACGATTTCAAAATAATTTAATATTCATGTGACATTTATAAATAAAAGATCAAATTAAGGTTTTTAATACTGAATTTAAAATAATTGATTTTAAAACTTTTAATTTGTTGAAATCTAGTAGTTAAATTAGTGAAATTCATTTTTATTTATTTATTTATAAATGTCACATAAATATTGAGTAAAAGTTTTATAAAATTATTAAGACAAACATAACCTTTGTTTTTTATAATTGTAATAATAATAAGCCCTAAATTTTAAAATTCAAAAAAAAAAAAAAAAAAAAAAAAAATTTAAAATTTCAATACCCAAATAAAGAACCACGTATTTTATTTTATATATTAAATTTCATCAATAAAAATGACTAATATTATTTAAATATCTTCCCCTCTTTCCTTACATCTCTCCTTTATTTATATTTGAATAATATGTTGGAAATCCATCCTATATTTCCCTACTTATTTTTTAAATCCATCATCATATATTACCCTACTTATTTTCATTTAATTATAAGTGACATTCTCTATCAATTGAAGTTAGTAAGAAATTATTTAACTTTTTATCATATAATAATGGTTAAATCGGATATTAAGTATGATATCTTAATTTTAATATTATTTATTTTTATATTTAATGGAATCCATTCAATTGAAGGAAGGAAAATGAATGATGATAAAAAGATAAACAATGTAGAAACCTCAAACAATATCCTAAAAGAGGGAGACAGCCCTAAAGGCCCCGGTCACCAATTTCAACCGGCTACACCCGCTGCACCCGCTGCTCCCGCTGCTCCCGCTACACCCGCTACACCCGCTACACCCGCTACACCCGCTACACCGCTACACCGCAGGCTACTGTTTTGTTCACTTAATTCTTATTTAAATTAAGTCAAACCTTTTGTATTTTCATCTTTGATAATAATAATAATAATAATAATAATAATAATAATAATAATAATAATAATAATGTTCTTTAATCGTAAAGAAAATAAAGATAAAAAAATTATACAAGTTAAATTATAAAACATGAGTTAGAATAGTTTAAATGAAAATGTTAAACTTCATTCACTATATATTTTTTTTGTTTAAGTCCTGGTTTTCGTCTGACACTTAGGCGAGATAACATTCCAGAAATTCGTTCATCACCACGTTTTTATTATTTGTATTTAAAAGAATCCAAAAACTAAAAAAACCAGTTATTTTTGTTTTAAAAATTAACAAAAACTAATATTTATTAGTGGAATCTTTTGAGGTTCTAACTCGATTTATTTATATGCGTTTGAATCTCATTAATTTTAGCATTTATCCTATATCGTATCATAATAGACGTAAACACATAATTATAAACAAATGAGTACGATTCTTAGATATATGATATAATTTCTAAGTTAATGCATTAGACACGATGATATAAATTGAATAATTTTCTATTAAAAGTGCAAAAAAATTGTATTTTTAATAATTGGTCAATTATTTTGTAGCAGTGACCATCTATTCGGATGAGCAAATGAAATATATCACGATGTTCTTTTTATGTGTAACAAAATTCCCACTTGTAAAAGAAATTAGTTGATTTGTCAAATATGGATT
The DNA here is from genome assembly GCF_907164915.1 of Impatiens glandulifera. NCBI lineage: Eukaryota > Viridiplantae > Streptophyta > Magnoliopsida > Ericales > Balsaminaceae > Impatiens > Impatiens glandulifera. The sequence continues at coordinate 63,837,884 of NC_061864.1, forward strand.
ATTGCTTATTAAGAAGTCACTAGTTTAAACAATTTTAAAATGGCATAATAATTTTGTATTTGTGTTTGTGATTGTTGTTTGAATTGTTGTATTCCCTTCTTCATTATTGACGTCGTTATGTATTTTAAATTCAAGTTTAGTTTTTTTTAGCTTGATTCAAATAACTTATGTCCATCTTTTTTTAATGAAATTACACTAATTAAGTCGTTTTTCCAAAAAAAAACAAAAAAAAACATTGAACTTTCAAATAGAATCTCAAAGATATGTTTGTACACGTAACATTTTTTTTCTAATTTCTCGATAAATAAATTAGGTGGTGACTTTAAAGAGAGAAAAATAGTCTAATTTGATTAAATCCTATTTTGAATTCCTCATCTCACACTTAGGTGAGGCGATTTCTAAGAAAGTTGTTTTTTTTCCTCGTTTTTACGATATTCAAGATAATTATTATAAGTTACAGAACTTAATAATATATCCACACAATTAAAAATGAATTATAGGTTATATTTCAATTTGGTCAATCACTTCGTTCTCGAGATTTAGAAAGAAGGCAAGACATTGGAGTATAAACTATCGACTCGATATTTTTTCGACAATTCAATAATTTTGGCGTAAACAAACAATTTTTCTTTTGAATTAATTTCAGATATGTAAATTTGTAAGATGACATTCATAGCTAGTAAAATTCATCCTAAATGACAATTGTTACTAAGTTTTAATTAAAATAGGGGGAGAGGAGATAAGTGTCTTCATATGTTTTTCTTCATTTCAAATCTAATTTCTTGGGCTGACACTAATTTTCAGGACAAAACTGAAATAAAAAAAAAACAGACAAACTAGGGTGACAATAATCTACTATACTTCATTATTGCAATATGAATTTACAAAATCTAAGAAAATAGGAACAAATTTATCTTTAATAACATATCAATATTTACTTTTCACATTAACCGAATGCAATTATCTTACAATTCATTTTTCCGCAATAAAAATAAGTGAAAATAAATTTATAATCTAGAGTTTGATCGGACTAACAAAAGTATGTTGTTCTATAAACAATTTTACTTATTTGTTTGACCATCTTGATCTTATTAATACAAATTATTCCTCAAGAAATAAAAAAAGACTAATATGTTTCAAATTTCCTTTCCAAAATCATTTCGATCTCATGAGAAGGCGAAAACCCTCGAGGAAGCGTTCGCCTCACAAGGAAGAAGTCACCTTGTTTTAAAACCTTCCCATCACAATAGTGTGACGCGAAAAGATTGTAAAGATTGTATGGCCATTAAATTCATATTTAAACAAAATAAAATTGTAGTTTCATCCTGATACGAAAACAATAATCTATCATTTAGAAAATAATGTAATAAAAATACAAATTTATTAAGAGATTTTTTGTAATGTATATATTATGTATCAAATAACGTTTAAGAAAATAACTTTTGAATGTATTTTAGAGTTTGTAATTTGTGTTTTTTTTTTTTTTTTTGTGAGAATGGATAAAAAAAATAAAAAATGCAGGTTTAATATTCGATTATTTAGGTCAGGATAAATTGAAATTTTTATTGAGGATAAAAGGCTAAGTGGCTTATGTGGTGGGATAAAATTGGCCTAAATAATAAGACCGAATTATATTGATTTTGACTCTAAATGATTAGAGTTTCAATTTTAATGAAATGATCTTCATTGACTTCTTTGAGCTTATAGTGTTCTTCAAAATCTCGAGTTATTGGGATCAGATGTGTGGTCCTTAAGGATGTGCGATTTTTATAATAGAGATTAGAAATTTCAAAGACTTTAAGTCCACTTTATTTAAAAAAAAGTAAAAGTAAAAAATAAAATAAAATTTATATCAGGTTTTATACTAACATAACCTGTTTTTAAATAAAAGGAGACTTAAAAGACTAAAATGTCAATGAATTGATTAAATTCAAAAGTATATTGTGTTGGAGCAAAAATCATTATGATTGTGTGTCATACTAATTTTCCTTAATTCAAATAAAATATAAAATAAATTTATTAAAATATAAAATAAATATATTTGATTTCAATTATCATAAAGAAAAAGACAATATGAAAAGACGTATTAATTAATTGATATATTTTTCTGTTATTATTAATAATATTTTTTTTATTGAAAATAAGAAACGGGCTGGTTTGATGCCAAATTGGGCCGCTGCAGTTAGAAGATCACTAATTAGGCCTCATCTGAATTTTGTACATAATGGATCAGTAATTGGGCAAACAAAACTATCTATTTCTTATACAAAGTATGAATAGGTTTATATAAGAATTTCATTGAAATACTCAAGTGACAATAAACTATTATACTTCCTTATTGCAATATGAATTTACAAAATCTGAATAAATTGAGACAAATCTACATCTAACATTCATAAATATTTACTTTTCACATTTACCTAATGCAATCATTTTTAGTTTTTTAGATTTTTAGAAGGCTGAGTTTCGTTTTAATTCAGAGTGCGACTAATCACCGCGGGTTAAACACATAACCCGCAAATCTACCCAACTAATTTAACAAGACGAGCGGAACTTATCGTTTGATGGGCTCGAACGAGAACCTCGGAGAGGCTGGGGACTTAGGGTATCACATTCTTTTACTACTAAACTAGAAGAGAGGATTAATGCAATCCTTTTACTAATAATTTTAATAGTATATTATAAATATAATTATATATATTTAGAATGGTTAATTTTATTAAAATATTTTAAACTATAATGATTTTCAAATTATTTTATTTTAAATTATAATTTACATGAATTGATTAATATTTATTTACTAAATATTTAATTAATTATTTTAAATAAAATATATTATAAATAGGTTTATATAAGAAACTGAAATCAGGAAGGCGGGTTGAAAAGTTGTGGTTGAACTTAAATTGTTCTCAATTATATTATATTCATTTAATTTGTTTCAAATGAAGAAGTTTTTTTATATTTTTTTGTTAATAAAACAACTATTTTTAATTTTATTTATAGCACACTAATCTAAGCAATTCTTTTCTTCTTAATATTAGTATAATATTTACTATATATTTCCAATAGCAACAAATAATATAACCATTCCTAATTTTTCGTTTCTATAGATCTAATTTTTAGTGAAATAATTTTATATTTTAAAACAAAAATTAAGAAATATTTAAATAACTGACTTAGTTGAGAAAACTATTTATAAAATCTATTAAAATATGTTTGGATTACATTAAATTACAATACAATTCTTATTTTTGGAAAAATTATAAAATTGTAATTAAATTTCTATTTCTATTTTAATAAAAAATAATATAATAAAAATATATTTTATTAAAATATTAGTTTGACACAACTAATTATAATAACTCAAGGGTTAAAAGATTTTTTTAAATTTCGATTTTCATTAAAAATATCGGTTCAACAGGTTAAATTCTTATATTAAAAATAAATATCCACGTTTAAATTTTTTTAATTAAAAATTAAAATATCGATTAAAAATGTTGATTTCTTAAATTAATATATATATATATATATATTAGTTTAAAATGTTAAATTACTAAATTAAAAAAATACAACGGTTTGAAAACATTAATCATGTTTTAAATGATAAAAAAATAAGGTATTTTATTTAAAAAAACATAAAAATAAAATAAAATTTAGATTTATAATTCTGATTTTAAAAGAATAGAATTGAAAATTATAAAACTACAGTACACTATAGATTGAATTCTATTGAAATTATAATTCTAATTCCTAATATTAAAGTCTAACTTAAGATTAAGAATGAAATTGAACCATCCAATTCTAATTCTAATTCTAATATCAATTCCAGAATTACCCAACACCCTTGAACAAATTAAGTTAATCTTGGTATTAATTGCTATAATTTTAAACGAATTCAAACAAATTGTTCTATGAATTTTGAAAAGAAGTAAATATATATTGTATTTTATATTCAAGAAACTAGCATAACACCCGGGGCCATTTTAATGTAAGGCAACCTATGCATTTGCATAGGGCCTTCCAATTTTTAATATTTAAGAGTATTATATTATAATTAATCTTATTTTTTTTTATTTTTTCTCTCATTTAATATTAAATATATATTATACAATATATATATATATATTTATCTCTTTTTTAATTTCTTATTTTCGTATTATAATATATTAATCATTTATAATAATTAATAAAATTTATTTTGTATTTTTTACTATTTTAGGAACCAAAATTTAAGTTTGCATTGAGCCCTAAATTCTCAAGGCCGGCCTTCATAACACGTCAACTTCTCACCACTTCAATTTAAAGTATTTTTAATTACTTAGAATCAAATAAGTGTCATCTAATCTTTTAAACATAATTTTTTTGACAATTAAACTATGAGTTATTGAATATTCTTTATTAATATATATATATATATATATATATATATATATATATATATATATATATATATATATATATATAATGTTTATAATAATGTAACCCATTTTTGTGATAACTATTTGTAAATTAATTGATATATTTTATGATAATTTTATTTATAAAATAATAGTTTTTTAAAATAAAAATCTTATTTGTGACAACTTTCTTAATCCAAATATAATTTAAAAAAAAAATAAAGATGATGATAAATATTTAAATGTTAAAAATGGTTATACTTCTCATAAAATATTGAAAAACATTCATTTCTAATTTGACCACATTTTCTTATTAAGATCATAACTATAAAATATGTGGCAAAGTTTGTTGAGAATGACTTAGTTCATTTTGTCAAATATAAAATAAAAGTTTGACCACATTTTTCTTATAGTACTCTTAAATTATGGTTGCCTAATTACCCAAATTTAAGCACTAAGAATGGCTTTTGAATAATTCTAGTTTGCTTAAGTTTGTTTTTCAAAAAAAAAAAGTCTTTTGAAATAATTTCATATATTTTCATTAAAAATATCGTTTAAATAGAATATTAAAAAACATGATACGAGAAAATGAAAAATTACAAAAATATGAAAACAAGAAAAAAATAAAACATGTTAACCAAGATTCTCGAGAAGACAATTAATTATCCGATCGATTCCACTAGTTTTCCAAAACGAATATAAAAAACATCATAATAATATAATTGTGAATGATACATATTAAAATACTACGATCATTGAAGGTTTACGGTTTTCTATATTAGTCGCCTCAATCAAAAGTTCTTAATAATTAGGGGTGAACAAATTGTTAAATCTAATATGTATAACCCAGTCTGTATTAAGTTCAAATATATTTATTTAATCCTTCAAAAGAATACCTATTTGATTTGGATTAATAGATTAAATATGATTTGGATAAATTAATTTAACATTTTTTAATTTAATTGTTTAATAATTTTATTTATTTATTTTACTAATTAATGTTTAATATGTTTAATTCATTTTCTTCTATAAATTACTTAATTATAAAAAATATATTGTAAAATTTAAATAATACATCTTGTTATATATATATTTTTTAAAACAATATATAAATCTGTTACTCTTAGTGATGAAAAAAAGAGTTAAAATAATATTATATTAGGGTGAATTATTTTGATAATTCTAATTCAACTCGAAATTAATTAAACACAATATCAATTCAATTTAATATAGTTAATCCAAATTAATATTTCAGATTCAAGATTCGATCAAATTTCAAATTAATCCGTTAAATGTTAACCATAACCACAACTATCTAAATACTTGAGCATAACATAGTGAATCTTAGTCATACTTTAAAAAAGACTCCACATACTAGTCACACATAACAATACAAAAATAAGTGAGTATATAATTTTAAATTCTTGTGACACATAAAACTTACCATAATATAAAATAACACAACCGTTAACTACATAGATCTTTATCAATCCACAGATTAATCTTTTGAGTTTTAGTCTCACTAATGACACATTTTTTCACACCATCGTTATTTCATAAACGTTCAAAACAATATTTTTTCAATTATAAATAAAATTTAATCGGATTAGATATACTTTCTCTGAGGTATATAGCAACGTGGTAAATCATTTAGTTTTTTAGTTGACAACGTTTCAATAAGGGAGAGTTTCAGTAGAAAATATAAAAAAGATGTGTGCACATATTAATTGTGACTATTTTAGTTTTGTTGGCAGTTGGTTTTCTGAGTTCTACCAAATGTATATTTTTTTTAAATTAATTTCAGATATATTCATTAGTAATATGATATTTCATAAATAATAAACCTAAATGAAAATTATTACAGTATTTTAACTAAAATGTCACATTTTGTTACTATATTTTAAACCAAATAAGAGACCTAGTTGAATATCTAAAAATCATCCTAAATGAAAAATGTTACTATATTTTTATCAAAATAAGAGTAGGGTGACGGTCTAAAGCTTCACATTCTTATTTGGATTGAGATTTTCAAAAAAATGTAAAAAATATTAATGGATGATAATTTTGAAATTGTTATTTAAAAAATATTGATAGGTAATAATTTTGAGAAAGTGTAGATTTTTTTTTTTGTTAAAAAATTAAAACGTATTAATATATAATGATAAAATAAAAAATAATAATTTAAAATAAAAAATATGTAATAATTTAGTTAATTAATTGAATAATGTGATAAACTTTTTCATTATTTAATATGTATTTTATTGATTATATTGTCAAATTTGAGTTTTTTATTAGAGATTTTAGGTCAAATCTTTATTAATTTTTTGAGACTTTTTTATTGTTAAAATTATAAAAAACAAAGTTTGTCTTAACGATTTCAAACGTCGATAATATTTACGTGACATTTATAAATAAAAGATCAAATCAAGGTTTTGAATACTGAATTTAAAAAAAAATGATTTTAAAATTTTTAATTTGCTGAAATCCAGTAGTTAAATTAGTGAAATTAATTTTTATTTATTTGTAAATGTTACGTAAATATTGAGTTAACTTTGTATAAAATTATTAAGACAAACCTAACCTTTGTTTTGTATAATTTGTTTTGTATAATTGTAAAAATAATAAGCCCTAAATTTTAAAATTCTAAAGAAAATCTCTAAAATTTCAATACCCAAATAAAGAACCATGTATTTTTATTTTATGTATAAAATTTCATCAATAAAAATGACTAATATTATTTAAATATCTTCCTCTCTTTCCTTACACCTCTCCTTTATTTATATTTTAATAATATTTTTGAAATCTATCATATATTTTTCTACTTATTTTTGAAATCCATCATATATTTTCCTACTTATTTTTCATTTATTTATAAGTGGCATTCTCTGTCAATTGAAGTTAGTAAGAAATTATTTGACTTTTTGTCATATAATAATGGTTAAGTCGGATATTAGGTATGATATCTTAATTTTAATATTATTTATTTTTATATTTAATGGAATCCATTCAATTGAAGGAAGAAAAATGAATGATGATAAAAAGATAAGTGTCAACAAAGTAGAAACCTCAGGCAATATCCAACGAGAGGGAGACAACCCTAGAGGCCCCGGTCACCGTTTTGATCCACCAATACATAAACCGCGGGCTACTCTTTTGGTCACTTAATTCTTATTTAAATTAAGTCAAACTTTTTGTATTTTCATCTTTGATATGAATAATAATAATAATAATAATAATATTCTTTAATCATAAAGAAAATAAAGGTAAAAAAAATTATACAAGTTAAATTACAGAACGTGAGTTGGATAGTTTAAATAAAAATGTTACTTTGTTAACTATTTTGTTTTGTTTAAGTCCTATTTTGATTCTCGTCTCACAATTAAGGCGATATAATATTCCAGAAAATCGTTCATAATCTCGTTTTTATTATTTGTATTTAAAAGAATCCAAAAAATGAAAAATAAAAAAATCAATTCTTTTTTTGTGTTTTAAAAACAAAACATATTTTTTTGAAAAACTAATATTTATTGGTGGGATGTTTCGAGGTTCTAACTTGATTTATTCATATGCGTTTGAATCTCATTAATTTAAGTATTTATCCTATATCGTATCATAATAGACATAAACACATACACAATTCTAAACAAATGAGTAGATTCTTAGATCTATGATAGAATTTCTAAGCTAATGCATTAGACACGTGGATATAATTTGAATAATTTTCTATTAAAAGTGAAAAAAATCATATTTTAAATAATTGGTCAATTATTTTGTAGTAGTGATCATCTATTTGGATCTATTTGGGTGAACAAATGAAATATAACACGATGTTCTTTTTTATGTGTAACAAAATTTCTATTTGTGAAAGAAATTTGTTGATTTGTCAAAGATGGAGTATTTCTTATAAGGACGTCACTAGGTTAAATAATTTTAAAATGGCGTAAAATTTTTGTATTTGTGTTTGTTATGGTTGTGGCTGTTGTTTTAATTGTTGTATTTCGTTCTTTATTATTGACGTCGTTATATATGTATTTTAAAATCAATTTTATGTCTTTTTTTAGCTTGATTCAAATAATTTATGTCCATTTTTTTATTTATTTAATAAAATGATCGTTTTTCCAAAAAAATAGAAAATAAAATATTGCACTTTCAAATAGAATCTCAAAGATATGTTTGTACACCTAACATTTTTCTTTCCTAATTTCTCGATAAATAAATTAGGTGGCGAATCGAAACGAGAGAAAATTAGTCTAATTTTATTAAATCCTATTTTGAATTCCACATCTCACACTTAGGTGAGATGACTTCTAAGAAAGTTGTTTTTTCGCCTCGTTTTTATGAGATTCAAGATAATCATAAGTTACGGAACTTAATAATATATTCACGCAATTAAAAATTAATTATAGTTTATATTTCAATTTGGTCCATCACCTCGTTCACGAGATTTAGAAAGAAGGCAAGACATTGGAGTATAAACTACCGACTCGATATTTTTCCTAACAATTCAATAATTTTGGTGTAAACAAACAATTTTTCTTTTGAATTGTAAGATGACATTCATAGCTAGTAAAATTCATCCTAAATGACAATTGTTACTAAGTTTTAATTAAAATAGGGGGAGAGAAGATAAGTGTCTTCATATGTTTGTCTTCATTTCCAATCTAATTTGTCTTGGGCTGACAGGACAAAACTGAAATCAATAAAATCAGACAAAATAGGGTGACAATAATCTACTATACTTCATTATTGCAAATATGAATTTACTAAATCTTAAAAAATAGGAACAAATTTATCTTTAATATCATATCAATATTTACTTTTTACATTGACCGAATGCAATTATCTTACAATTCATTTTTCCGCAATAAAAATAAGTGAAAATAAATTTATAATCTAGAGTTGGATCGGACTAACAAAACAAAAGTAAGTTGTCCAAAAAAATCAATTTTACTTGTTTGTTTGACCATCTTTATCTTATAAATACAAAGTATTCCTCAAGAAAGAAAAAAAGATTAATATTTTCAAATCTCCTTTCTAACATCATTTCGATCTCATGAGAGGGCGACAACTAGGGGTGAGCAAACGGGTAAACCCAACCCGTATTACCCAACCCATATTCAACCCAAATTAAATTTACCCAACCCATAATTCAACCCATATTATTTACTAATATGGGTTGGGTAACCCAAATTATTTTTTTTTATTTAACATGTATTTGACTCATTTAACACATTTTTATTTGTTTAACACGTTTTTCACGTTTTTGACATTTTTAATACGTTTTTCACACGTTTAACACGTTTTTGACACGTTTAACACGTTTTGACACGTTGAACACGTTTTTCATGTTTTTGGCATGTTTAACACGTTTTTGACACGTTTTGACATGTTTTTTCACGTTTTCGACACGTTTAACACATTTTGACACATTTTTGGCACGTTTGACACGTTTAACACGTTTTGACACGTTTAACATATTTTTCATATTTTTGACACGTTTCACACGTTTTTCACGTTTTTGGCACGTTTTGACACGTTTAACACGTTTTCGACACGTTTCACTCGTTTTTCACATTTTTGACACGTTTAACACGTTTGACACGTTTGACACGTTTAACACGTTTGACACGTTTAACACGTTTTGACACGTTTAACACATTTTTGACACGTTTTTCACGTTTTTGACACGTTTTTCACGTTTTCGACACTTTTAATACGTTTTCGACACGTTTAATACGTTTTTCACACATTCAACATGTTTAACACATTTGACACGTTGGACACTATTTTCATGTTTTGACATGTTTAACACATTTTTAACACGTTTGACACATTTTTCACGATTACGACACATCTAACATATTTTGACACATTTTTCATGTTTTTGGCACGTTTAACACGTTTTGACATGTTTAACATGTTTTTCACGTTTTTCACATTATTAACACGTTTAACACGTTTGTAACATGTTTAACATGTTTTCACATGTTTTTCACGTTTTTGGCACGTTTAACACGTTTTCCTCATTTTTGGCACATTTTGATACATTTAACACGTTTTTGACACGTTTAACATATTTTTCAAAATTTTGACACGTTTAATACGTTTTCACACGTTTAATGTCAAACGTATGAAAAACATATTAAACGTGACAAAACGTGTTAAAACTTATCAAAACGTGTTAACGTGCAAAAAAAATATGTTAAACATGTCAAAAATATGTTAAATGTGTAAAACGTAATAAAATGTCAAAAACGTGTTAAACGTGCCAAAAACATGAAAAATGTGTTAAACATGTCAAAAACGTATTAAACATACCAAAATATGAAAAACGTGTTAAAGTGTGAAAAACGTGTCAAATATGTCAAAAACGTGTTTAACATGTGAAAAACGTGAAAAACATATTAAATGTGTGAAACACGTGTTAAATGTGTGAAAACGTGTTAAACATATCAAAAACGTGTTAAAATGTTAAAAATGTATTAAACGTGACAAAAACGTGAAAACCATATTAAACTTATCAAAAACGTGTTAACGTGTTAGTTATCTTAAAAACGTGTTAAACGTGCCAAAAACGTAAAAAAAACGTGTTGTATTTGTCAAAAATGCGTTAAACGTATTAAACATGTCAAAAACGTGTTAAACATGACAAAACGTGTTATTAGTATGAAAATGTGTTAAACATGTCAAAAACTTGTTAAACGTGCCAAAAACATAAAATGTGTTAAACGTGTGAAAAACATGTTTTAAATGTGAAAACGTGATAAAAATATTAAAAACGTGTTAAACGTGTGAAAATGTGTTAAACATATCAAAAATGTGTTAAAATGTCAAAAACGTGTTAAACGTGCCAAAAACGTGTTAAACGTAAAAATCGTGTTAAACGTAAAAATCGTGTTAAACTTATCAAAAACGTGTTAAATATGTTTAAAACGTGTTAAACGTGCCAAAACGTGAAAATCGTGTTAAACTTATCAAAAACGTGTTAACGTATTACATATGTTAAAAACGTGTTAAACGTGTCAAAAACGTAAAAAAACGTGTTAAACTTGTCAAAAACGCGTTAAAGTATTAAACATGTCTAAAACGTGTTCAACGTGACAAAAACGTGAAAAACGTGTTATTAGTGTGAAAATGTGGTAAACATGTCAAAAACGTGTTAAACGTGTCATAAACGTGAAAACGTGTTAAACGTGTCAAAAACGTGAAAACGTGTTCAACGTGACAAAAACGTGAAAAACGTGTTATTAGTGTGAAAATGTGTTAAACATGTCAAAAACGTGTTAAACGTGTCATAAACGTGTTAAACGTGTCAAAAACGTGAAAACGTGTCAAAAATGTGAAAACGTGTGAAAAACGTGTTAAACGTGTAAAAAACGTGTTAAACGTATGAAAAACGTGTTAAACGTGTTAAACGTGTGAAAAATGTGTTAAACGTGTGAAAAACGTGTTGTAAGTGAAACGTGTTAAAAATATTAAAAACATGTTAGATGTGTGCAAAACGTGTTAAACGTATGAAAAATATGTTAAACATGTCAAAAACGTGTTCGACTTATAGTTGGAAGATGATTAGTTTATATTGGATTAATAATAGAAAATTAAACTAAATTTATATAATTTGGGTAATTTGGGTAACCCTAACCCAACCCAAATTAAACTCAACCCATACTCAACCCAACCCATATTAACCAACCCAAATTAATATTTTGGGTTTGGGTTAGGGTTGGGTTTGGGTAAACCCATATTATGCTCACCCCTAGCGACAACCCTTGAGGAAGTGGTCGCCTCACAAGGAAGAAGTCACTTTGTTTTAAAACATGCCCATCACATTAGTGTGACGTGAAAAGATCGTATGGTCCTTAAATTCATATTTAAACAAAATAAAATTGTAATTTCGTCTTTGATACGAAAACAATAATCTATCATTTAATAAAAATATAAATTTATTTAGAGATTTTTTTTGTAACGTATATATTATGTGTCAAATCACGTTAAAGAAAATAACTTTTGAATATATTTTAGAGTTTGTTATTTGTTTTTGTTTTTTTTTTGTGAGAATGATAAAAAAAAATTGCTGGTTCGATATTCGGTGATTTAGGTCAAGATAAATTGAAATTTTTATTAAGGATAAAAGTCTAAGTGCTCATGTGGGGGATAAAATGGGCCTAAATAATAAGATCGAATCATATTCATTTTGACTCTAAATAATTAGAGTTTCAATTTCAATGAAATGATCTCCATCACTTCTCTAAGCTTATAGTGTTCGTCAAAATTTCGAGTTATTGGGATCGAATGTGTGGTCCTTAAATATGTGTGATTTTTATAAGAGAGATTAGTCTAAAATATCTGTATCATGTTTTATGTTAACATTGACTCTTTTTTAATAAGAGTCGACTTAAAAGACAAAAATACTACAGAGTTGATTCAATTTGAAAGTGTATTGTGTTGAAATGAAAATCATTATAATTGTGTTACGCTAGTTTTTCTTAATTCAAATAAAATATAAAATAAATTTATTAAAATGACAAAATAAATGTATGTGATCTCAATGATCATAAAGAAAAAGACAATAGGAAAAGATCGTATTAATTAATTGATATATTTTTCTGTTATTATTATTATTAATTTTTTTTTATTGAAAATAATGAAACGGGCTGGTTTGATGCCAAATTGGGCCGCTGCAGTTAGATGATCACTAATTAGGCCTCATCTGAATTTTTAACATAAAATATAAAATATAACATAATTGATCAGTAATTGGGCAAACAAAATTCTTTAAAAAAAAAAAAAATAGGAATAACTTTAATATAATTGATTTAAAAAAATAATAAACTATAAAATATTTCAAACTATGATGATTGTCTCAAAAATATTTTATTTTAAATTACAATTTACATGAATGAATTGATATTTACTTACTAAATATTTAACAAGTGACAATAAACTGCTATATTTTCTTATTACTTCATAAATATTTATTTTTCATTGAGCGAATACAATCATCTTTACCAATAATTTTAATAATATATTATAAATAAAATTATATATATTTATAATTATTAATTTTTATTAAAATATTTTAAACTAAAATGATTCTCAAAATATTTTATTTTAAATTATTATTATTTACGTGAATTGATTGATAATAACTTACTAAATATTTAATTAATTATTTTCAATAAAATATATTATAATTAGGTTTATATAAAAAACTGAAATCATTGAAATTAATCGAAAAACTGAAGTGACAATAAACTACTGTATTTCCTTGTTGCAATATTATGAATTTACAAAATCTGAAAAAATAGAAACAAATTTACCTGATAACATTCATAAATATTTACTTTTCACATTAAGCAGATGCAACCATCTTTGCCAATATTATAAATAAACTTATATATATTTAGAATTATTAATTTTATTAAAAAATTCTTTAAATTAGAAACCAACCATACAGTAGCTAGTTGTGATTTATATATAACATAAACCAGAAAATATATATATATATATATATATATATATATATATATATATATATATATATATATATATATATATATATATATATATATATATATATATATATATATATATATATATATATATATATATATATATATCGGGAGGGTTCATTATATTTAAAATAATAAAAATTGTTTAAGCACACAACGATAAAACATAACATTAGAAAAAAAAAATCACAAAATATAAAATAAGAAGAAAAACACAAACACGTTACCCAACAAATTATTGAGCTCGTAGATTCTCATAAAGAACGATTAACTCTCTGACCAACTCCACCGCCTTTTCAAGCCGAATATGAGAAAACGTCGTAATATAATAACATTATAAATGATACATATCGGATGACTACAGTCATAAAGGTTCAACAAATTCTCTTCAACCGATAGTTTACTAAAAAATAATCGAAATGGTAAACCAAGTATGTAGGTCTGTCATATCAGTTGTCTCAATCCAAACTTCTTAGTAACTATTCAAAGACTCGTGCATTACATAGTAAATTTTAGTCATAGACTCATAGTTCACAAAAGACTCTACATACTAGTCAACCCTCACAATGCAAAAATAAGCGAGTCTCTGATTCCACATTCATTTGACACATGCGATTTATCATAATACAATAATTTTTCATAATGCCTCAAACGCCCTATAGAGTTAATAGTCTTCTAATTACACAACCATCAATTACATAGATCTATTACAATCCACTAATTCATGTCTTAGAATTTTAGTCTAACTAAAATAATATTTGCCAAAATCAAGGGTGATTCCTTAAACGTTCCAAACAATAATCTTTTATCATTGATGAAATCTAATAGGAATAATATTTATCGATTTCGAGACACACTTTCTCTCTTTCATATAATTATGCGGTAGATTATTTAGCTTCTTAAATTCGCAACGTTGATAGTTGTACGACGAAAAAGGCTAATTATATGAAAAGTATACGAAATTATGGAATCTTGCACCCATTGAGCCACACTTCAGAATTATCCTAAATAAAATTTGTTACTATATTTTAACCAAAATAAGAGACCGGGGTGAATATCTAAAGTTTCATATTTATTTCTTCGTTTTCATTTGTCCAGTTAATTTGAATTGTCTTAGGCTAGCAATGATTTGTAAGAAAGAAACAAAATAATGGATAATTACAAGTGACAATGAACTAGTTCATACTATATATATATATATATATATATATATATATATATATATATATATATATATATATATATATATTTCATTGCAATATAAATTTACAAAATTTGAGAAAATAAGAACAAATTTATCTTTCATATCCATGTGTACTTCACACATTTGCTTAATGCAATCATCTTTTACAAATTAATCATAGAATAAATTTATATGAAGTTTGAACTACTTTCATAATAAAGTTATTTAAAAAAAAAAAGACTAATATTCTTGAAATCTCTTTATCTCTTTCCCTACTTATCTCTTTTATTTATATTTGAAAAATAACTTTGAAATCCATCATATATTTCATTACTACTTTTTCATTTATTTATACGTCCCATCCCATTCTCTATCAATTGAAGTTAACTATTTGGTTTTTTTCCCCTTAAAATAATGGTTAAGTCAGATATTATGTATGATATCTTAATCTTAATATTATTTATTTTTCTATTTAGTGGAATACATTCGACTGATGGAAGGAAAATGGTCCTAAACAAAGTAGAAACCTCTGCCAATATCCCACAAGAAGGAGACAACCCTAAAGGCCCCGGTAACAATCTTCATCCTATCCCTTCGCCCATAAACAAAGTAGAAACCTCTGCCATCCTACGAGAGGGAGACAGCCCTGGAGGCGCCGGTAACTATTTTCATCCGCCGCCTAATCTTTTGGTAACTTAAATTAAGTCAAAACTTGTGTATTTTCATCTTTGATATGAAAATAATTTATGGTCTTTAATCATAAAGAAAATAAAGGTAATAAATTATACAAGTTAAATAAGAAAACATGAGTATTGACTATTCAAATGACAACTTTTTTTTTTATTTATCAAATTACATGTAGATTTTGATGAAACCAAAAAAATTAATCCAACAACTCATTATTCATATTTACCCGTTGTTTGGTTGATTTTGATTAAAGTGACAGAAAAACTTGTATGAAATATTGATAAATTTATTTAAGTAGAATGCGTTTTGGGATATTTAAGTCTTTATTGTTGCTAAAAATTACGGAACGTACCATTGTGTAATAGGGTTTAATAATTTAAAATTCAGAAAAAATGGTAAAAGTAAAATAATATTTTAAATAAAGGAATAAAGTGATTGAAAAGATTAAACCGATGAAAGGAAGAGAAAGAAAAAACTAAATTTAATAATAAAAAAAAAACATTTAGTTGCTATTGTTCCTCTTTTAGTCGCTATTGTTCCTATTTTTACCTGTGGTTATTTAACAATTAAAACCGACAAATATATCAAATGAGCATCCATGCACCAATAGTTAAATAACCACTAGTAAATATTTAATAAGTTTTATAAATTCTAATTTATATATAATTTTATTTATAATAATTATTGAAATATTTATTAAATAAATACCTATCAAACCAGGTAAATAATAATAATTTAGAATAAAATATTTTAAGACAATAATTAATAGTTCTAAATTTTTATTTATAATATATTATTAGAATATATAATATGTTTTTAAAATATTATGAATTTATTAAAATAAATTAAAATAGTTTTAGTATGTATCTAATCATGTTTTTATTTGTTAGAATAAGATTATAGTATTTGTAAAAATTATTATATATTTAATAATATATATATTATAAATAAATTATATATATATATATATATATATTTAGAATTATTAATTTTATTGAAAGATTTCTGTAAATTATTATTAATTACATTAATTGATTGATATTTATTTAAATTATATTAATTGATTGGTATATTATTAATTTCATTAAAAAATTAAAATATATATATATATATATATATATATTTTATTTCAAAATATTTTGTTAAATTTTATTTTGTAATAGAATAGTTAAATTAAAATATGAAATATATATTATTAATAGAATTTGTTAGAATCCTCTCTGCAATTGTTTTTATTTTTAATGACTTGCGTCGCATTAAGAAATAATAGAAATACTTATTAGACTATTATTATTATTATATTTTTGCTCCGACACATTTTATCAAATTAATAGTTTTTTTTTTTTTTAAGTTGAAGATTAGAATGATCTCATAATTCAACCATGGTCACTATAATCAAATTTACATTTCAGTAATTAACTCGTGTTTGAAAGTATCATTATTTTACCTAGAGACTATCTACATAGAAATTTTACTAGGCTAAAGTCAAACGAACACAATTTTTTTTATTAGCTTTCAAATTTGTATTATAAAAATAGTTATATTAGTATCCGGTGTAATTATTACGTGTGTTCAATATTTGGTCTGAACCGAATATCCGACCGAATTTGGATCGAATTTCATTTTCGATTTTCGAATCGAATTTCAAACCAATTCGAATTCAAATACGGTTTTCGAATTGGTTTTTGAGTTTGAGTTTCAACTCGAAAATCAAACCAAATTCATTTTTTATTATTTATTTTTCCAAACTTAGCTTCGGTTTATTGTAAAAGAAAATCGAATTCGGTTTGAATTCAAAATTCGGTTTATGCTCTGAGGTGTTATGCTAGTTCTCATTTATTCTAAAAAAATAAAAAAAAATGAATTCAGTTTGAATTCAAAATTTGAACCGAATATTAAATTCGAATTCGGTTCGATTTTTGAATTTACTAAAAAAAAAATTCGAATAAACCGATTTTAGGAACTCGAATAACCCGAAAACCGAACCGATAAACACCCTAAGTTATTATGACAAATTTTTTATATCACACCCCTTCAATTTAAGTACCTTATGATTTCGATAAAATTAAAAATTATAGTTTTGTCGTTGATGTAATAAATAATACGTGCAATGAGATATTTTTTGTCTTTTAAAATGCTTATATTATGTGCCAAATGACATTAAAAAAAACAACTTTTGAATTTTAAAGTCTATCTTTTGTTTTTCATGAGAAAAAGGAAAACAAATTTGTTGTAAAGATTCGGCATTTAGTAATATAAGTCGAGATAAATCAAATATATTTTTAAGAATAAAGGTCTAGTGACCTGTTTGATATAAAATGGGCCTAAACAATAAGACTCATCATTTTTCTATTCTAGAGTTTCAATTTCCAAAGAAATGATCTTCATCATCAGCATCTAAGTCGAACTTCGGGTGTTCGTCCAAATCTCAAGTCTTTGGAATCCCGTTGGTTGTCCTTCAAAATTAAAAATTCCAAAGTTTATATTAAGAAAAATATTTATATTAAGTTTAAAAATCGAAGTTTTTTAATCACCAATTGATAGAGATTCAGATTAACAAATCGAGTGTTTAAGCGGGTTATATTGTTGATCTTTTTTTTTTTTACAATCTTTGGAGTAGATAATGTATGGACATTGATTCAAGAGTTAATATTTGATGTCATTTAATTTTTATACATTTATTTCTCATCCGTGTTATGTTTTGAGGCTTCTCCCTTGTTATCTTGTTGATGTTAATGTTATATGTTTTTTCTTCACAATTTATTCTTTGTCTTTTATCTTTTATTTTCTTTGTCAAATTTTTTTATTTATTTAAATTACTTTCTTTGAATGAGATGAAATTCCTTAAAAAATAATAACTTTTTATTTTTAAAATAAATTATACGAGTCTTTGAATGAGATGAAATTCCTTAAAAAATAATAACTTTTTATTTTTAAAATAAATTATACGAGATTGTTTGATGAGAAATTGGGCCACTAGTTAGGCCTCATCCCATTTTTCGAGCATAAATATATTTAAGAAATAAAAGATAACTGAATGGGCCAGTCATTGTGCAATAAAAGCAGTTTCAAACATAATTGGGCTGATAACTGAACTTAACCCAGTTCAAGACAATTGCAATAATAAAAAAAAAGGGTTAATAGGGACGGTTTTATTTTCCGTCGCTAGTCACTCAAATTAATTCTAATAAATCTTTATTTGAAGCGTGAGACAACTAATTAGGATTATTTGAATTAATTTACATAAACCTTATAATTGAACCATAATCTACATAATTTTGAGAATAACCACACCAAGAAATATTTATGTTAGGGTTCGGGTTATAGTAAAAATGTAACATAATTCATAATTTCTTAATTTTTATCAATTTAATTCAATATTTTTTTTAATTCATAGAAAATGGGACAAAAAATATATTTTTCCACTCGTTTTATTTATAATTTTTTTGATATTTATTTAAGCCCACCATAAATTCTTTTAAGCCTATCACAATTTGAATGACCTATTAATGTCTCTTTCAATGTTTTTAAAATTTCGATTAGACTTTTAAAATTTTACAGTTTTAAGATTTTAAAACAGGTTAATTAGTCTAATTTATTTAACTCTTAAGTTAAGTAAAATCTTATTACGAGTTTTATAAATAAATACGATTTTACGATTTTATAGGAAAAAAAATAATTTAAATTTATAGATTAAAAAAATAAATATATTATTTATTCAAATATATATTTTTTATAGTGTTATTTACTTATTATTATTTTTATACTTAATTATACAATTTTTTGAAAATAATAGAGTAATAAAATTACTTAATTATATATATATATATATATATATATATATATATATATTTATTATGTCGATAAAACCTCAAATTTGTCGGTAATTAAACTATTATAATTTAAATAAACTCATAATATTACGAGTTTATAACTTGAAAGCGATTTTAAATAAATTTTCGATTACTTGATCTCTCCTCTTACCTTCTTATTTTGATAAATCCAATCCGAACAAACCGTCATTTGATGTTGGTCTGTTGGGTTCTTTTATTAAAAATTCACCATATATCATATCATATTTTACTTTTATTTTAATATTTAATCCCTTAATTGATAAACTAAAAAAAATAAAAAAACATAATACTTCAGCAAATTAAAAACTCAAATTATTGATTTTTTTAAAACCCAATAAAAACCTAACATGAAACAAGCTAATCATAAGCATATTTATGAAACTGTTGCCACTTTAATGTCTATTTATTAATAAAGTTTGATTTTTCATTTTAAAAGTAAAAAAGTTATCTTTAGTTGATGACCAATGAAGGAGATGAGAATGCATGAATGAGAAGAGCTAATTTAGAACCAAACTGTAAAGTGAACACATGGAATTGTTTTTCACTATTAATTAGACGGTGGATCATGCATTTATCGATGCCTCCAAGAGAAGGGTGAGCTCGATTCAGTTTATATTGTATACGTTTGACAGTATTTAACTTATTTGAAACGTTAAAGTTGAGTGTATTTGATACGTTTAATTAATTCAGTTTATTCTTCTTATTTGTTTTAGATTATTCAACTTATTCGTTAAACTTTCAAGTACGTTTGATTTTATTTATCCTCTATTTATAGCTTATTCATTTAGATTAGTGTAACAACTTATTAAGCAATTGTTGCTTATGATCAAACTAACCCTTAAAGTTGGGTCGAGATTTTGATTCATTTTAATTAATCAATTAAGAAGGTAATATTTTTAGTAGTAGTAAAGGTTTAAATTAATTATAAGTTGCCGTTGTTCCAAAGCAAACTTTGATTTGATTGCCCGGTTCTTACTTCAATCATGCATGCATGAATGCATGAAAAGTTAACACACAAGTGGCCTTTTAATACTACATTTATCTTGGTATATCCCACTTGCAATATATTAAACTAATTTCATATATAGATGTTAGTGATGCTATATCAATTAATCAAATCATTCAAAAAGGACATTCTTAACTTGTGAATTCAACAACATTAAAGAGTGTATAACTTGGTTGGAAACTTCAATATGGTTTGATCCACTATGGTGTCCATAGAAACATGTTTGGACCAATACAAACATGTTTGGACGGTTTGAACATGCATTGGGTTGGGTCTGAGTTTGGATATGAAAAATATAAAAAATTATTAAGTTGTGTTTTAAAATGTTTTCTCATCTCAATTCACATTCAGACGAGATACTCGGATTTCTATACAAATTGATTGACTATTTTTTTTTTATCAAAACTTTGACCTAATTATCTAGTGTAGCATCAATCATGTAGAAATCCATGATTTTAGAAACAAAGAGAGCGTCGTCTTGTAGGTGTCATTCCAATATACGTTGTAGATCCGGTGGGCGTCTTATTAGGAAACAAAGAGAGCGTCGTTTCAACAACTGTCGTCATTGCTCCAATAGCTCCAACAAATGTTGCTCGAGTTATGGTTCATAGCCTCTTCGAAGAAAATGATGAGGTGCTAGTTAAGATTTCAGCTTGGTTAAGGAATGCAATTCAAGACAACCGAGTAGTTGAAATAAGGACCGAACATATGACAAAACCGGATCAAACCCTTCAAAAATAGTGGTTCAAAGTATATTATTGAGGCATAAAATTGTTGTAGTGGTTCAAAAGATCATCCCTTTATGCCTGAAGTATTTCATTTGGATAATCTCATAATAATAATAATAATTGTTCAGTTTGATAATTTAGTTTATAACTAGTTTTTCTTTTAATTTGGTTTAAAAATCTAAGTAGTTTTTTTTTTGGCAGTCTTAAACAATTTGTACATTTATATACAATGAGACGTACCTTTGTTTAAAAAAGTACTATATTATGTCGTTTTTAACATGGGATGTCTAAATTTGATATATTTGTTCGGTGCATCCACACAATAATGATACAGTCTCAACTCGCAAAAGTCATTAGTTGACAACTCTAGATCAAATTCACGCACATTCAATGGAAAAACTTTAATCCTCTTGAATTTTTTTTTCTTTTTTCACTACTAGTTTGTTTGTACTCATTCCATACATGTTTTGTAATTTTATAATGAATTAAATAGTGACAATATTTTCTAAAAACTATCACTTTATTTTATACTCTTTTAATTTGTTTTATTTATTTATTTTAATAACATACATTTAATCTCTTAAACAATAAATGAAAGTAGCATGTTATTAGTATACACAATATTCAAAAATCAAAGAAACCCACATATCTTTCTGGCCATGAAAACTTTCAAGAACCTCAAATAATATTAATAATATTTCCATACATGAATAATACAACTTCTCTCACAAAACAAATTTGTGAGGAAAAATTAGCAATTATCTAACATATACATAATCATATATATATATAAAAGAAACCCAGACATGGGTTATGGTTCCTAGTTAGATTAAGAAGGTAGAGGAGAATCAAACCATAAAAATGAGTGGGGTTGGCACCTGATCAGTTGATCAGTAAAAGCAGTTGAAGCATAATAATAATAATTATGAACCCCTCTCAAAAAAAAAAGAAGAAGAAAAAAAGATTGTTCATGTTCTATCTGAGCATTGAAGTTAGGGCCAGAAAGACATGTTCTTGGCAAGGAATAGTGAGTCCATTATCATGATAAATAAAGCCAAATTCTTCCTCTGCTTGATGAAGAAGAGATTGGAATTGAGGATAAGTTAAGAAAGAAATTGGAATTATATATCTACTCCTGTTCTCACCAACATAGACTACAAAATGACCTTTTGGGACATCTAAAGGAAGACCTTCTTCATCATATGCTTGTTTCTTTCCTAAGCTTGAACACCTTTCCATGATCTGTTTAAGAACTTTCTTGTTGAGACTTGAAACCTTGTTTGATTTCTTGATGGCCATGTTTTAAGAGAGAGATTGTTTGATGATTATGATTTTGTAGGAAAGGAAGTGAAGTGTATATATATATATATATAATATAAATTTGGAGAGTTTTAAAGAATAGAGAAAACAAAGGCATGTGGGCTTGTGGGGGCAAGGAAAGATAGTGAGAGAGAGATTAAAAGGACATGTTGGGAGCTATGCCATTGGGTTTACTCCACTCTGTTGCCCCTCCATTGGACATAGTGGTCCCTCACTCTCTTCTCTCATAAAAGGAAAATAATAAAAATAGTTAGAATGATAAAAAAAAATTATGATCACAATATTTATAAATCATAAGTTATAACTTAGGATAGGGTAACTCATATAATAAGGTGGTTGGGATAGGGTAACTCATATAATAAGGTGGTTGCATAAAAGACCTACTGTCATGGTTGATTCTAAATAATAACGTTTTAAGGTGTGGCATAAGTGCATAACCTTCACTATTGTGATCTCAACTTTAATTTAAGATTTTTTGAAGTGTAAAAAAATTATCGATATTTTGGTATATCGAAAATACAGTACCAAAAATATCGATTTTTGAATATACCGATTTTTTTTTTAAAGTATAATACTATACCGAAATTATCAGTACAGTAAATGTATTAAATTTCCAAAATGGACGTTGACGAATGAATCAGTCGTTAGTAAATTTAAATTTTTTTATACAGTATAAATAACAAAAAAAAAAAAAATACAGCAGAATAAAATATTATGATATATCGTAGCTATCCAACCTAGACCTTCGTGAATATACATTAGCCACATGTTAATTTTTAAATATAAATCCATTTAATATAGGTTACAAAGATCATCTCATTGTTTTTTGGTACGATGAGAATGAAATTGAATTTTTTTTCTAAATAATAATTAAGTAAATTTCAAAACCCAAAATTATAAAAATAAAATTAAAATAATTATAAATGTTGATAGATAATTGATATTGTTGATAGTATTCTAAATGTGACTGAGTATATTGTCTAACAAGATTAATGATGTGTTTTTATTGATAGCTCCATTTATATAAATTCCAATAAAGATTTAATCATTTTTATTGGTGAACCTTAGTGCACAGTCATTTTTTCTCTTTGTTCATGCTTGATTTTCTTCACCGTTTTTCAATTTTTTTTTTAAAGAAACAAATTATTTCAGATTTATAATACTTGGTTGTTATATTTAGACGAATATTTCATTATGCATGGAAATTTTCCAAAAAATAAAAAACAAACTATGATATTCTAACATTTTGTACCTAGTTCGGTTTAGTTGTTGATATAATTTGTTTTTGTTTCTATTTTTAGGATTGTCACTTTCATACATATTATTGATCTTGCAACTCTCTTGTTTAATTCTTGATCATTTGTTTAATCTTTTTTTTCATTAACTTGTGATTTTTTTGTATTATAATAAACCTTTGTTAAAAAAAAGACTATTTGGACTATTATTATTCTTTTATTTTTTTTTTCATTTTCAATACGATAATTCTTACTATGATTATTTAATTCAAAATATGTTGAAGTTGAACTTTTCTAAATAACTTAACCAAATAGCGCATTAAGTATCTTATGTGACTATAGTTTACCTAAAATATCAAATGTCACGTGTTTAATTTCACTAAAAATATCTTAAATTGAAACTAGGGTTATTATTGTGGATAATGTTAGGTCAAATAAAAAAAAAAATCTAACCTAACCAAATGTGAAGAATCATAAATGTGATAGACCAACATCAATGCATTCTATAGCCTTTTAAAATAGATGCATGAGTAAATGAAAATGAGAGAAATGTACAAACTGAGCTAAGAATGGTAAGTCTGTTCCTTGTACTAAAGAAGTATGTTTGGTGTTTTTGACACAAATATATTTGATTTTATGAGTGAATTCCCCTTTTTGCCCTCAAACTATAGTTATTTTGGTCTAGACATGTTACTTCTCGTCCTTGTGTTGACATCAAAATACCAACCCATGCATATATATATATATATATGT
The DNA here is from genome assembly GCF_907164915.1 of Impatiens glandulifera. NCBI lineage: Eukaryota > Viridiplantae > Streptophyta > Magnoliopsida > Ericales > Balsaminaceae > Impatiens > Impatiens glandulifera. Next base: position 63,862,559 of record NC_061864.1, read on the forward strand.
CCTTATGTCCTCATCAATACTATTTATATTAAATTAATTTGCTTTTTTAAATCATTTTATATTAAATGAGAAAAGCATCTTATTTATGTCAAATTTCTTTTACATCCCTTTCAATATACCTATGTTTGAGTTCCTTAATTTAATATATATTACTCTAATTTTATATTCAATTATCGCTAAAAATGTTTTGATTTAAAGCGGAGATATACTAGCTAGCCACCTCGAAACCTCAAAAGTATTATATGTTATACTCTATAGTATTACATTCAAAAACTTTTATATTGAGAGATTTGTAAAGAGTCTAATTTCCTCCCTTTCACTAATATATATGTTACTCTATGCATGGTTACTCAACATGGTGGGGGTAATTAGGTAATATTGACAATATATATACTTTGGTAATGGAAGAGCCGGGCCAAAAATTAGTCACAATCATTTTAATTTTAATTATTTAAGACGTTTTAATAGTAATTGAATTCATAATATTTGATCTTTTAATTAAGCACGTCTCTTACCACGTTAACTATTATAATGAATTCTTTTTTATATATATTAAGAACAAATAATAAATAATAAAGAATTGAAAAAATATTGAATTAAATTAAATTCTATAAATTTTATAATATTATCAACCACAAAGAACAAAACCTCATCATGATCTAAATCTATTTGAGAATCTCAATATTGAGAAATGATATTGCTTTGTATGTGCATCCCATTTGGCCATTTGTATGGTCCTATATTTATAGGGTATTTCAATCTTTTATATTTTATTAACTACCCATTAAATTAATTTAAATGTCAATAATTTTATATAAGAAAAGAAAGTTCATAAATTTGATTCTCATTATGAACTCGTAATAGAGTCTTGGGTGATTACTTGTAATAAATTTGATTGATTAGTCTATGTTAATGTGACTTTTACTATAGAATATATATTAATTAAAATTTTCCAAATTTTAAACAAAAATGTATATATTAATATATATTATATGCACAAGTAAATATACATTAACTATTTCAGAAACATTAATAATGCACCTTATAAAAGAGAAATGTTAGTTGAAGTCTGTCTTTTTCCCATTTATAATTAATTTGTACTTCTAACAGTCAATTCTGAAAGTAATGCAGTAAAATCATCTAACCAATAAAATAATTAATTAATCACAAAGAAAAATACAATTGTTAATTGAGATATAGATTGATGTTTTAAATCTATTTTATTTTCACACGTTATAATAGAGTGAATCAAAGAAAACAAAATAACTATCAGAACCTTTTTTTTTTAAATTGTGATGAAGGCTCCAACTCGTAATCTTTCGAATATAAGGCTTGCCCTCAATTATTGATCGAGCTAAATAAATTTTCAAATAAATACCGAAAACTGTTCATCTTGAAAATGATATATTTTTCATATTAGTCATGTACGCACAGAATCATAATCATTGTCTTTTATGTTGAAAAAATAAATTACAAATCAAATTGTTTCATAAATTTGAACAAATTTAAACACCAACATCATTAATAGACCCAAAAATATAGACAAAAAATAATAATAATGATTCGAAATACTTTAAATAAGGTAGTCTCAAACACCTTAATTCCTTAAAGCTAATATTTTTTTTTATCATTCACGGTTCTTTGGTCGCGTCACTAATAATAGTTATCCGCCACGGTGTAACTTTATCGTCGCCAAATTTCGTCGCTAATAACCATAATACTAGCTAGTGAGGAAAAAATAATAATTGTTTTTAATGTTATTATTATTATTACTAGGGAAATTAAGAAATAATTGTATTATATTTACCTATAATAAATAGAAATAGTATAAAAAAGACATTTATTTAAGTATTGTTATATATATATATATATATTAAAGGATAAATGCAATTGAGGTGAGAAGTCATATTGATGATAGTTAGGGTTGTGGTTGGCTGTTATAAGGTACACTATATGACAGGTTTTCACATGCATGTTCAGTGGACTTCTTCTGCTTGCATTTGCAGCTTCTTTTCATGCCCACTTTTGTCCTCCAATAATGCTCTCTTCTTTTTTTTATTTTATTTTTTTATTTCTTTTATAATGTGGGAAAATTAATAATAATATCTATAATAAGGAACTAAGTTAGTTTAAGTGATAAAAGTGATTCTTTTAAGAAACTAAATGTTAAATACTCGATTCTTGCGTAAAACATCTTAAATAGAAGTGAAAGTCATAACGGTTAGACGTCGTACTAACTTCTTATATTAAAGAAAATGAATTTGAGATATTTAGATATATTAGGTAAGACTATTTGTCACTTATATTATACATGGTATGTTTAATTAATATCTAATTTCTTTGATGTTGTTTTATAATTAAATTAATCACCAGTTCTATGCAAAGAAATAATAATCATTCTAACCATATTTCTAAATTGATCGGAGACGAGTAGGGATGATATTTGTGTCCCTTGCGTTAATTCTGTACCGAACATTACCAATATATTTATTTACTCTACATATTAAATAAAGTATGAATTATTACATGAAACACAATTAGTGAAATCTATCATAGGTGAAGTCTTAGACTAGGACTAGAGCTCTCTTGGTCACAGAAAGAGACTTCACGAGCATATTAAATTTCGCGGGAAGAGAGAATAAAAAAAATATGTTCCCATCATCATCGATCATCAAGAAAGAAGAAAGAACAACCAAACCTAAAACGCAATCAATGACCTCTATCAAAGGCAAGTCTAGGGCTAAGACTAGAGCTCTCGACGTAGAAGGAGGCTTCTTAGTTGTATTAATGTCGCGGGAAGACCGAATAAAAAAATTGGTTCTTGACAAAGGTGAAGTTCGTCTAGAAATGATGAGTCGAAGGGAGAAAATATAAACTTTAAGGTAAATAGAGTTTAAAGTTTAGAGTTAAATGTTCTATTAGAGATGAAAAATAAATATATGAGAGTTACGAGTTAAAGTGAAAAAATATCAGTTTGTTTTTATAAAACTAATATTTTAAATATTTTTTAAAAAAAATCGTAGACATTGATATGACAAAATTAATTATATTATGTGATAAAAAACATTAAAGGGCATGTAAATTCCGTCCATAGGATTAATATGATAAAAATACTAAATATAAATTAATGAAATATAGATTAAAAAAAAATTGTAGATATGAGATTTAAAAAAATATTACAATATTAATTAATCTCAAAGGTAGAACGAATAACAAATGGCTATTTCAAACTATCATTTTTATGAAATAATTATTATAAAAACAATAGAAAATTAATTAGAAGAAAACTACTTTTAAGTTCGAATAAGATTGTCACAATCACAAACAGTTTTATAATTGAAAAAATAAATGAAAGTGAGTTTTTTTATTTGATAGAAAACTGTGACTTAATTTGATTTAAATTCATTTGGTATAAAAAAATTGTCAATATTTTTACCTTTTATTTTAAAATTTAGGTGATTTAAAATGTTTATCAATTTTGAATTTTTTATAAGTATATTTTTTTGTATCAAATTAAATATCAATAGGTTGAAATTTGAAAATACACAAATTTTATCTCTACCTATTTCATCATTATAATCTACTTATATTATTGGGTTCACGAATATATATGTCTTACAAAATTATTTTAATTTATTGACCTTCTTTTTAACATCTCTATTATAATCTTTCACTTAATTTTTTAAATATAAAAAATTTGCTTATAATTTTTGAAAATTAACGTCTTATTCAATATTTGTATATTAAATTTGTTGGTTCTTATTCAAATTAGTTAAAGTGATTATATGCGGTAAATAACTTTTAAAACTTTTTATATCGGTTTGTTCATAATTAATATTATAATATTTATTTACAAATATTAAAATATATTTTAGAAGGAATTATTTTTTTTTTTATTAAAATTAGTAATTAAAACAAAATATAATTACACCAGTCAATTATTTTTTTAATATTTTTCATACGAAATAATTAATATTTTAAATATTTTATAAATAGATAATTAATAATACAATATATAAATAATTATAAAATAAATGTATTGTATATGTACAAAATAAAAAATGAGTGATAAAATTTTAAAAAATTATAACAAATGAATAAAATATATCATAAAAATAGTAAATAAAATATGAGGGTATTTTGGTCCTTATAATGTATAATTATTGAAATATTTGGTTTGAAGGGATAGATAAATGGTAATTTTTTAGATAAATATTTATATATTTCTGTTAAACCCTAGCTATATGATGTTGATTTGTGAAACTATTAATTAACAACTCAGTATAAAGTACTAAACATTTATATTCAATTTTTAATATTATTAGGAATGTGGGTCTTTAACTTTATCCATATCTATAATAATAAAATTTTATTTAAAATAAATTATTAATTATAAAAGTTAGCACAAAGGGTCTAATTTTTCTATTTTTTAATTTTCATTTCAGTGGATGGTCTGTTTGCTCTATTAAAACTAACATTTACTGCCTAGAAATTAAAGCACTTTTTATGTGGTCCAACCCATCAGCCCAAAATATTGATAGGGAATTTTTTATTTTTTTTAAGAACCATAGTAAGCAAATAGAAATCAATCCTCTCCCCAAAAGTACATTATAATCTAAATACAGATATGGTTTTCTTTGATTCATAATATAATAATAGCTGCCAGCCCCATGTTCTGAGGCCCTCAATGGTCTTACTCAAAGAAGGTTTGAAAAAAATGGTTTTACTCTAAGAAATTGTTTTCTTTCAACTCTAATCGACGGGTACGATGAAACAGAGCAATAATAGTACAATTTAAAGATAAAAATCGAAAATATACATGTTTAAAATCTTAACATTTGTCATTTTTATGAAACAATACATTTGTAACCTCAACTATTGCTTCAAGACAATTAAACTTTCAATTTTCACACCCTATCTAGACCTAAGTCTAACAAATTAGAGAGCATATTAGTGATGTTTTTGACATGATGAAATGAAAATTTTGAGTCTTTTTTTATTTTCTTGAGTGATTCTTGTAGGTGTATATGTATTAGAAACTCGATCAGGATTAAAGAAAAATTATTAACCCTAGAATGCTTGGAAGGATAAGAGTCGTGTCTAAGAGATTAAACATGAAATATTATAAAACCTTTAATGTTTATGTATGGTTTCATAGGTACATTGCATTTTAACGGTGTATGCATGCAACGAATACAATTATGTTTTTTTCAACAAAAACATTAGTGGGCGGTTTTTCCCATGAAGGTGGCCACATATTATTTAACAAATTATTGTTTGAAATTGGTAAATTTCATAGAAAAATGGACATTTTCTTTGAGTTGGTATGGGCAGAGGTGAATACCAATAAGTGAATATGTCATGTGCAATGGTCCTTTCAAATTATGCAAAACAGGGTTTAATGTGAATTTAAAAATTGTGTCGACTCAATTAATAGAAAAGAGATACTAAATCCATTTGGGTTTTCAAATCCCCAGCTCACTAGACAAGACAAATGAAATTCTAAAGAAGAAAAAGGGTTGTTTGGGTAAGGGAAAGCAAATCCATCATGTGCTAGCTAAGTTAAGATTGAAAATATGAGGTGGGGCTATAGTTTAGCCATCATGATTCATGAAGAGACGCCAACCCATGTTCTGTGAATGGAATTGAACAATTTGGGGGAAATGACAAACAGAGGAAATAGAGGAATTGGGTTGTGTTGGGTCCCCCTCCTTTTCCTTTCTATTTTTCATATTACTACTACTCTCACCGAAAGCCACTTCACTTGATAGGTTAGGCACTTCCCATTTTCAAAAAAGTGATCAAAGTTAAAGATTTTTGACACGAAACTATTTTGGATGAAAACAACATGACATTTGATTTGATCAAGTTTGGAACTCTTTTAGATTGATGATTCACTAGTTAGAATAGTTTCTTGATTTTCTTTTGTTTGGATGTGTTTTATTGGAAGGTCATGATTGCTATTTTGTTTTTGTGATTCTATCTCATTTCATTTTTATTTTTTAAATCATATTACCAATAGATTAATTAAAGATAAGTATTAGAATGAAAAGGATAGAAAAAAAATCATGAATACTCAACCCAAAAATAAATTAATAAACACATATATCCTCCGAAAGTTAAAAAAAAAATCTCGGGTCAAGTCTATATATTTTTTTCGACATAATCCCAAAAATCGTCAAAATGATAGCGGTGCGAATGATTCACATTAGTCGACTGCTATCTCTTAGTAAAAATATTGTCAAACAAGATATAGCAAAGCCCGAAATAAATGTTTATAGGTCTTGCCTATTCATAGAAACCGGATTCCCAAATCGGATCCCAAATTGACGGGTTAGTGTAAGCTTATTCATGCGGTTATACATTCTTCGAATAAGAATTTATTTTCTGAAAAATCTTGACTTTCGTGCTTCGGTGGGTCTCCGAGGCCCCAAAACCCGTAACTGTCCTTTCCTGCTAAATGATTCTCCCCAGCTAACTATGAGGATCCTTGATACTTTCCTCGTGAGGAACCGGACCATCATTTTAGAAATAGTCATCCATTGATAAACTGAGTTGTTTTCAATATAACCTTGTTATTCAAGATCAACAATTTTGAACGATCACAACTCTAAGATACTATTTAGCATTTTGCCTACTTTTGAATTACTTATTACCTATTTTCTTTGTGATTTTTATTTTTGTTTAGACATTATAATAACTCATTTACCATTTCTTTTTTTATCCTTGTGAGAATTAACAAAAAAAAAAAATTAATATATGCCTGTGATGGAATGGTGAATATTTCTCATATTATTTTAGATCGCATGTACCTTTAATGGTTATCTAATTTGAAGTATTTTGGGAAAAGCTCTCTAAATATTTAATTAATTATATTAGTTAAATGAATCACTTTTAAGAGGTTTATCTTGATCATCAAGAGTTTGTTGATAGATAAAAAATAAAGTTTTTTTTTTTAATTTAATTTTTTTCTCAAGATAAATAAGAGTGTTTGAATCTTACTATAAAGGGAGATTATTTTATCTCATTGAAAATAAAGCGTTAAAACTTCAATGATTGTATGCGTTTATTTTAACATTCACAATATTATTATTAAGACGTTTTTTTATATTTGTTTGAGAAAGTCGAAGAACTAATCACATTCCTAACTTTATTTCACTTCTTATTCTCTAACTTTTATATTTTGTTGAATTCTTATTTTTGCTTGGTATCACAAGAATGCATGTATGTAAAGTTATAGGTTTAAAAAAATAAAAAAATATATATATTTTTTAATTTATTTTTTTTCAAATTTTCATAATTTAAGAAAATGTAGATTTTTTTTCTCTCTCCCTTCCCTTGAGCACATGATGGGCATATTGCACCGTTTGCCTACTCTAACTAAAATACAACACAAGCCATGTTTGATGTTGCTTATAAGGTTTTGACAGTTATATATTCCAAGCTAACCTAAATTAACCACCCACTTTCCCTCTTTCATCATACAAACAAATACACTTTCTACAAAGATAATATATTATTATTATTATTAAACTAATTAAGATTCCTTAAACCTTTTTGTCAAAGATAAGATAATGAATCATGCAGATGTTAATTAACTGAAAGGCATGGTCGGCAGCAGTTGTAATGTATCTTTACATTTTTTTAACATTTTTTTAGAATAATATAAAGTGTACAAGGGTTTAAGTTAAAACTGAGGTGGGTTTATGCGCACAAAAAAATGCATATTTTCTTATTTTAGGAAGTGACACGACTCAACTCGTAATTCACAAATTTATGCCAAAAATATGGGTACTCGTAGGATCTCGACCCGCCTACTCAAATCTTGTATGGATATGCAGGAAGGGGTCTTATGTGTTAAGGCGTTGTATTAGTTCACTAATTTTCTTTTAATGTAGGAATGTGACATAGACTTTGTAATTCTCCAATTTTAAAATCAAATTTTCTATTTGCTTCTCAAGTTTTGAACAGAGACATAGACGCGTTAATTTCATTCATAATTATCTTCCTTAATTTCTATCTTTTTAATTAGAATAAGATTTCATTTATAGTCGTTAATTTAATTATGTATATAATTTTATAATTGATTTTATGTATATTTGAATGAATGTACAACTTTAAAAATTTACCATAATAGCATCACTTAACTTTCTTCTAATTTTTCATCCTGTTCGATGAAATATTCTTAGCGTTTTCCCTTTATTTTCTTCTAAGTCCATTCAAAAAAAATTTCAAACCTACCCAATCAAATTCATATATTTTGGATGTGTCCCTTGTTGGTTTGTTATATTTTTATAAACTTAGTGACTTAGATGAATGTTTCAAAATTGTTTGGGGGTCATCAGAATGGATGATCCTATACAAATGCATAGGTTTAGTGTCGGATTTATGTTAGGTAGAGGGGGCTTAAGCCCACCCCAAATTATTAATTTTAAGAATATAACATGACTATAATTTTTTTAATGTTTTTTATTTAATTCAATATTTACTTGTCTAATCTTAAAAAAAAGACAAAACATGCATGTATCTACCTATTTTATCCATAATTTTCCTTTTATTTTTAACCCAAACTCTAATTTTTAAATCCGTCCATGCCCGTAGAACCGCAGAACGCAGAGACTAGGAATCTTATATATAGTTTTCATATGTAATGATAAAAAGGTTGTTGAGTTTTGTATGCCACACAGAATTAGGTAGGGCTAGCTAAAGTGGTGGAAAAAGAGGACAATCATATACTTGGCCATGGAAAAAAGACAGCAACTAAACAATAAGTGAAAATTGCAAAAACCCAACATTGCATGTACAGAAATCTCAGACTCCAACAACCCAAAGAGATAAAGGCGGAGAAGGTTGCAAGTTTAATCCGGTGATGAACAGGGATATATCAAGAGGGCCCTTGTGTCCGTTCAGATTTGTTGAAATCAATATATACATATTGATATTTTCTTTGTTTGAAATTAAATCCAATAATTTCAACAATATATATATGACATTGAACCTTAATTATTAAAAAAATACAAGGAACAAAGTAAATTTAGAAAGGTGCTTGGTTGCCATAGGAACATTTGCTAATTAACCAATATATCTTATTTGAAAAATATTAATATAAAACGATAAGAAAATATATATTATTTTTGAATTAAGGAGAACTAACATGACACTCCACAGTCATGACCACCCGCTTGCATTAATAATGTTTACAGTTTGAATTAAATCCGTGATATTTTAGTCTCTTAAACTAACTATTATTGAGTGGTATAATGTATAAGAGAATAAAATATAGATTCATAACTTAGTGGTAGTGTAAATGAGTTCGAATCTTCTTTCAAACTGTCTTATCTATTGTCGGGGAATAGTGACTTATATATAAAAAAAAAGAGATCGAAACAAACAAGTAGTTATGAATTTGTGTGGGGGTCCAAGAACAGCTAATTAAGACCATGGAATGCGGGACACCAAGGACTTACGGAAGTACGTGAACCACAGGCCATAATCACATTAGAGAAGAAGAGAGTTTGAAGTTATATATATATAATAGACCCTTATAATTAATTAAGGAGACAAGATTTTACAAAGAGGGTCCTAGCCAGGGTGTTTTATTTGGTACTATCGACATGAACATGACATCTCAAAAGCAATTCATGACTACTTAACTTAAGATCAACCATACCCAGATAAGTCAACCTTAGACTATTAATTCATCAAATTATCTCAACTTGGATCACCTTAAAAAGATATACTTGCTTTCTTAAGAAGGACGACTTGCAATTTTATACATTATCTTCTTCTTTTCTTTTCTTTTCTTTTCTTTTTTTTAAATATGTTATGGAGCTAACTATATATAGCTTGCTTGATATTATTTATTTAAAGTGATTTGACAACTCATAATTAATTAATTTAATCTTCTTTTAGATCGGTGAATTTTTACTTGAAAAAACCTTGCACAAAATTGGATTGTCATAATCGTATGATTCCTTAATTCAATTCGATGTGTTTTAAGGGAGATATAAAATTTGAGATGTGAACATGTTAAGTTAAAGAAGTCTTGTCATTTAAATTATATTAAGAAGATATTCTATGAACTATAGAAATTGTATGAATATAACACCCAATAAAAGGCAAGAAAAACTTATACATGTGTGCACAAAAATGTACAAGAAAAATTAATAGAGAAAAATTGACGATAAGGAAGACGTGAGGAAGGCTTTTTTTACATAAAATTGAGATTTTTTATTTGAAATAGAAGATCGCGACAAAATGGATAAGGATTAAGAAAAAACACAAGTACAAAGAAGCATAAAGAACCCTCACAACCAAAACTAAACAAAGGTTCATATGAGACATAAATAATGTTAAATTGTTCCATAATCATCATCAATCTTGACTCATCCCAAATGATGTTAGCTTTGTAAGACATTTATTTTGGTCCAACTAAACCGTCCCAAAAATAAAAGCGAAAATCAATGTTTGGGCCTTCCTCTCATCCGTCATGGTCCCAAACACAAACAATTCCAACAAGAAGAAAATCGGATATAGTTTGCGAAAAACAAAATGCAACTAATATTACCTGTCTTCTTACACAACGCATCTAACAACCCGAGCAATTGAACCAGCATGACTAATTCATCGCGTTTGAAAATAACATAACATACCTAATCTTGGATTAAATAGTCTCACAAGAGCATCATAGTTAAGGGACGCATTGAAAAGAAGATGGAAAGAAGATTTAAGAGTTGAGCTTCCCCTTCTTAATTTCTATTTTACCATTTTCAAAAAAAAATTGTCAGTTTCTATTTGAGATAATATCATAAGACCAAATTTTTATAAAATCAAATTCTATTAACCACATCATGTGCAAAACGGTTGGGCTTTTGACTACTTACAGATGGACAGACCTTAATTCAACACACCTATATGGGCTTATAATGGGTTTTAATACATTTGTAATTATTTGTGTAGCCCAAATTTTATTATTTGCTTTTTGTTTGGTATTTATTGGTTGGCATTGGATAGAGGACTATTATTTTAGGGTGAATGGAAATGAAAAGGAAAAAATAAAAAGTTTATAAAATTATTATATATATATAGGTTCAATTCTTATTAAGAAAAATATATTATGGGTTGAAGTTGGGTAGAAAATAAATTAAGTTGGGCAGGCCCAATGAAATCTGGTCTCATATTGTGTAACTATTTAACAAAAAAAAATATATTTTTAAATTTAATTTACATCATTTATTTGCTTTTTAAACCACCCTTTTGATTAATGCATTTCAATACAAATTAATGGTTATTTTGTGAATTTTCTCGAGAGTTCTTACAATTTAACCATTTCTTTTTCTATTGCTGTATTTTAGCCACTAATGAAATTCAAACAATAAGTTATTTTTTTTTAAATCCATGTAGATATTTATTGTATTGAATTTGAGATACAATTTTACATACTTAATTTATAAATTTACAAATAATTAATTTATTATTTTTAATAAATAAAATCAAAATAATTAAGACCAAGAATAAAACATTGTTAATTAATTAATTAAATTAATTATTTTAATAATTAAATTCTAATTAATAAAAATTAATAATAAATAATGGTTAAAAAATAAATAAAATAATTTGAGATAAATATTGTACTATTTTTTCACAAATTAATTTTTAAAAAATCAAAGGGAATTAAAATAAATAATTTTGAATAAATGTTGTATTCATTTTATCTCTAATAAATTATTTACTAAACTAAAAATATATAAAAACAAAATTGACAAAATATATGTTATATTTATTAAAAATATTTTGTATAATTATAAGATTAAAAATAAAGTCAAAAGGTTAAAAGAAAAATCAAATTCAAACAAACTCTTAAAATTAAAAATAAAGCGTTATCATGTGCGGCCGATTATCATGTGCGGCCGAAATTCAGAAGAATAGTTGTAGCAGGAACCACATCCATTAGATGAGCGCTGAATTTTTATCCAACGTTCAGCAGCCATCCACGTCGCCCGCTGCAATGAAGGAGGCACGTGCTCGAGAAATACGGGATCAACTAACGCGCGTCGTTATCTGAAACCTGACAGAACCTCTGATCGCGGACGGAACCCAAACGTAACGCTAATTAAGCGTCCCGCGTTCAGATTTACACTAAAAACAACGTCGTTTCACGCCTGATTTGTCTTCTTCCTCGCGACGACGAATAGGATAAGGATGGATCCCATCCTTGATTTTTCAAAGATAGAACTCAGTTGATAGTCCACCAAAATGGCTAATTCAAAAGCTGAAATATTCACCCTACCATGGTTATCATTTCTCCTACAATCATAGGCATTATCATGGCCTGATCGAGCAAGTTGGATCAAGAACAGCCAAAACGCCATTTCTGACTTTTGACTAAGTTTGATTCATTTTCTTCACAAACCGACTTCGGGAGGCTGTAAATACCCTCCCTTGAGTAAACTGAAGGCAATAGATTCACTCTCAAGCCCTCAATCAAACGTTTTAAAAAATATGTCATTAAAGTTTCAAGCTTTCTAGATTTTTGAAATTTTCGTGCAAAACCCTAAGACTCTGATCTAGGCATTCACAAAACCAACCTAAGAGCTAAAGAGTGTTCTCCAACTCTTAGTAAGCTTTCAATCACCCTATAATTAAATCTTCTAGTTTGAAATTGAAATTTTTATATTTCAATTTTTACAATTTCGTATATTGTTTGGTTGTTAGATTTCTTGATTGGAAAACAATAATAAGATCATTTACAAGCTTTTTTTATTGAAGCAGTCCCCAATCAATAAATTTAAATAAAAAACCCCAAATTTGAATTTAGAAAATTTTAAAATAGGATTTTCTGTTCTTGAGTTATTGCTCAAGATTAGCAACCTAGAAAGCTTTCCAACATGTTTCTATTGATGTTGGGAACATATTTGCATTAGTTCCAATCCATCATAATCATGTTTGATCGACCCAAAATTTTCATAGAAAATGAAAATTTTAGTTTTTGAATTGGTTAAAATAAATTGCCAGTGTTTATATTTTGGTTTCATTTAATCATATGAAGTAAAATGAAGCTATTGACAAGCTTCTTACACTCCATTAAAATCCAAAAACTAGAAACTCGTTTTTTTGAACCAAAATTGTTTGGTTTGAATGGGACCCTTTTCCGATCGAATAATACATTGGGATGATGTTCAAAATGATCCAAGAGCTTTGTGAAGCTTCCCATGCCCTTAGATCAAATGATCTAGGCCTCAAACAAAACTACAAAACATGTAGTATTGATATTCTTGAGGACCGGGAAACTTAGCTTGGGTTTAGCTAGGACTGTGTGTTCTTTGCATCCATGACCGACAAAAGTTATCCCAAGGCTAACCTAGGACCGAGGGACATCAACACCCAGGACTGAGGAAAGTTAACCCACTGCTAACTCAGGACTGAGTGTTCTTCACACTTAGAACCGACAAAATTAGTTTGAGGCTAACCTAGGGCTGGGAATTATTACTCTCGGTCGAGAATTATCGCACCCCGATCGAGGATTGCAGCACCCCGACCGAGGGACATCCGCACCCGATCAAGGATTTTAGCACCTCGATCAAGAGGCTTTAGCACCCCGACCGAGGGGGTTTCGACTCAAGACTGAGGGTTTAGTCCCGACCAATGAAAATCGCACCTAGTACCGAGAACATTGGTCCTATGGCCCGTTTGGTTTCACTTTAAAAATTTCAAAGTTATTTTTGTAATTTTGAGGATATCAAATTATTTTCTAAAAAAATTCCAAAAAATAAAAAATGATTTTAAAATATGTTTAGAATAATAAGGACTTTTTAGAAATTTATTTTTAAACCTTAATGCTTTTAAATCTGATGTTTTTCAGGTGTATTCTTCTCTAGTCATCATCATCAGCTACAAGTGTCAACATTTAAATATTGTTGTTACAATTTTGAATACGCAAAAACATGTGCATGCCTAAGATCGGAAGAATAATTAAAATAAAATGTTATACAACCAATTTTCCAAAAGTCAAGATTTTATAAAGTAGAGACTGTTTTTTAACAGGTACAGAGGATATAGCGCGAATCTTTTCCCGAGTATCACCAAACTATGAATCAAAAAGAAACTATAGTTAAAATACGTTTATATACGTATATTTTTTTATTGATTTTAAACTAAAAATTAATTAGCAACTCTTTATCAAATAAATAATATTTTAAATTAATTATTTTAAATTAATTTAAATACAGATTTCTAAAAATCAAATTTTAATTTTATTATTTTAACTCTCAAAAAATATTTAAAATTTGATCATAAATTAATTATTTTTATTTAATTTCAAAAGATCACATTCTAATTAAATCTTTTAAAATAATATTTTATTATAAAAGATTCTTAGTATTTAAACCGATATTGAAATTTCTTAAACTTCGAACTTTTCTAGAACAAGAGTATTTCGAAAGTTACATAAGCATTTAATTTTTAAATATTATTGGTTTTGTTTTGTATTAAAATCACCATTTGATTTAATCATGCATTTCAATACAAGTCAATAATGATTTTTTAGAATTTTATCAAAGTATTCATATTTATTCCAACTCTACTTGTTCAAAAATACCACAAGTTTGTAAAATATATTAAAAATAAATCACGGGATTTTCTTCGCCATTGAATTTTTTAGAATTTTTAGAATTTTCTTCACGGGATTTTTTAGAATTTTTGTTTCCGATTGAATTAATGTCCTAACTCAAGTTCGAAGGGAAATGATTATTGCACGAGACTAATTGTATCCTAAAAGACAACAAATACCTACGAGTTAAAGCTCAAATAAGAGTTTAAAATTAATGTAAGAAAAATGTGAATGTAATTATTATTGATGTACTTATTTAAGTATTGCCCAAACAATGGATCTCACACATTCCAAATAAGGAGACTTGTGACAATTAGAACATAATTTCGAGTCATTGAAAAATCAATGACAATAAATTCATCACCCAACAAGAAAAATATTGTTAATGAAATTATCAAGAGTGAAGTAAAAAGAGCTAAATCAATGTAAGAAAGAGATACTCACCGATTGAAGTATGCCCCGGTACATGCACCATTAAAATACAATTTGTCTTTTTATTGTATCTAATGGTGAAAGTAACCGAAATGTGTGTGGCATAATCAAGGAGGTATCTTTTTATGAACGACATCATGTGATCTTCCATGGAGACAATTTTGGATAATTGATTAACTATCAAAACAATTTTTAAGTGTTTGGCCATGTTTTTTCCACTAGTAAAAAAAAGACTATTAAAGACGGCGAAAACCGTCGTTAAAAGCTTTATTACCGACGTTAATGATTATTAACGTCGGCGAACAAAGCCGTCGCTCGTGGACACTATAAATCTCGAGGTTAAAAGTTTTTGATTATTAACCACGGCTCTATGTGGAGGAAGCCGTGGTTAATAATAGTGTATTATTAACCACGGCGTTACGAAAGCTGTGGTTAATAAAACAGTATTTATTAACCACGGCGTTAGGGAAGCCGTGTTTAATAATACTGTATTATTAATCACGGCGTTAGGAAAGCCGTGGTTAATAATAGTGTATTATTAATCACGGCGTTACGAAAGCCGTGGTTAATAATACACTATTATTAATCACGGCGTTACGAAAGTCGTGGTTAATAATACACTATTATTAACCACGGCGTTACGAAAGCCGTGGTTAATAATACACTATTATTAACCACGGCGTTACGAAAGCGGTGATTAATAATACAGTATTATTAAACACGGCTTCCCTAACGCCGTGGTTAATAAATACTGTTTTATTAACCACAGCTTTCGTAACGCCGTGGTTAATAATAATGAACAAATTTAAAAAACCACGATTATTTTTTTATTTTCACAAAACCTGTTTTAAATATTTTTACGAAAAAGAAGACAATACAAAAAAACCATTCTTAAATAAAATTAAATCCAAATTCAACAAAATACTAAATAGTAATACAAAAATTTGAAATTAAATTGTAATGAGAATTCACTAATTAGGGTTTAGGGGGAGGAGGGGAAATCATAGACATGAACGCCTCAAAAGCTTCTTTTTGTGCGCGCACCTCCGCCTGGATATCGTTAATCCTTTTCTCTTGTGCCTCATTTTGTGCTTCATGTGCCTCCTTTTGTGCTTCCTGTTCTGCGCGTATCATATTAATCTCTTCTCGCAGAATCCTGTTCTCCTCCATCAGCGTTTGTTGTGACACACGCGAGTTAACGCTTGAAGAAGAACTTCCCCTTTGATCGGGTCTGAAGTGAGTGGGACGTATACCCGATCCCATCCCTGTCACCCTCCCGTGTCCCTGTCGTCCTAAAGCAGACTCAAACACCTCGAGCGGCGACAAATTAGGATTTGTTTCTAGCCGTTCACGCATCACAGACTACAATCATTTACAACATTAATGTTAGTAATTTTAAACTTATACATTCAAACTAAAATGTTAGAAATGATAACAACTTACGACGGCCTGTTGAACGAGTGGAGAAGGCGTGGGAGTCGGATCATCGGCAGTCGCTTTCCTAGTGTGTGTTTGTAGAAAGAACTCTGCTTGACTAGGGGGGTGTCCCATCTCCCTCTCCTATATAAAAATAACATACTATCATATGTTAGATAATATGTAAATTGAATACTTTAACTAAAAATTACCATATCTCGTTCTTTCTGCGAAAATGGTTTGCTGCCGGTGTGGTGGGGGTACATCAATTTCTTTCTGTTGTCAGCGTTGGTCTTACTTCTTTTCTACAATTATAAGATATTAATTGTTAGTTAATAGTCGAAAAACACATATAATGATATATATATGACTATGTACTACACCTTAAATTCAGACGTGAAGTAGTGATTGTCAAGCAAATAATTCCAATCTTCGCCATAAAATTCTGGAGGAGGGTTTGTTCTGATTTTGTCCTCGTCATCAATATACGGTTCAATGTAAGTCTTCTTGTTTGCATATCTCCACCTATCCCATGCCTTCTTTACTTGTGTCATCGTCTTATCTCTATAGGCTTCAATGGGAATGTCTGTTGAACTCTCGAAAGGATCCTGAAAAATAACAACATATTTTAGGATTTAAAAGTTTTAAATTATAAGATAACACATTAAAAATTATAAAACTCACAGAGATAGACTGCCATATATGGTTTAATTGGGATTGGGAGAGTTCAGACCAATTTTTTAAACGGAAGAGTAATTCAACTCCTCCAATCTCAAAAAGTATGTAGATAACTTGATAATGCTTAATGCTAATAAGAATACATAGATAGCTTGGATTGCATTTGATACCTAATCATGAACTAGAGAATAGAGAAGAAAGCTGTGGAAATTAATTTGATACCTAATCATAACTTTTGAACTAATCGATCGTCAATAATATATCATGAGAATTTCTATACGGAATGCATAACTTACCGTAAATGTGTACCTGTAACTCCTTCGCGGTGGCTCGCAAGCTTGATGTTCTTGCTTCCTTGAGAACAAACAAACCTGATCGTCGCTCATACGTCAGTGGAGATGCGATGCCGGCTGGAAGCTACTAGTCGTCGTCCTCGTCTAGATGGCTTCGGGGCCTTGTAGCTTCGTTCAAGAAAGAGTCGGGGCCTTGGAGCTTCGTTCAAGAAAGAGTCGGGGCGAAACAGAGAAAGAAGAAAGAAAAAAATAAGTAATATATTGTTAACCTTGTAATGATTATTAATCACGGCGAATTAGGTAAGGCCGTGGTTAATAATGTATGATTATTAATCAGGGTTTTATATAAGGCCGTGGTTAATACCTAATCACATTTATATTATATATTTAATAATTTTATATAAATTATTAACCACGGCTTTATCTAGTGCCGTGGTTAATAATAATTTTTAATCAGGGTTTTATATAACGCCGTGGTGAATAATATATTATCTATACATTTAAATCCATATTTAGAAAATAAAGGTTAAAAATAATTTTTATATACTATCTTTAATCCTTAATCATTCATTTTTAATATGTATATATAAGTATTAAATTTATTTATATATATTTATATATATAATATTTATATAAAATATATTTAAAAAATAGAGTTAAAGGTAAATAAATAGTTAAAAAATATATTTAAAAAATAGAGTTAAAAGTAAATAAATAATTCAAAGGTAAACAAATAATTTGTTTTTGTGTATATAAATATAAATATAAAGATAAAATAAAGAATATATTTTATATAAATATTTGATAGGTATATGAAAGATATTTAATAATTTTATATATAAATCTAAAATTAATTGATACATTATTAACCACGGCCTTAGGTAAAGCCGTGGTTAATAATATTTATTAACCACGGTTTTACTAAAAGCCGTGGTTAATAATAATTTTTAATCACGGTTTAATATAACGCCGTGGTGAATAATATATTATCTATATATTTATATCCATATTTAGAAAATAAAGGTTAAAAATAATTTTTATATATTATCTTTTATCAGTAATTTTTAATATATATATATATATATAAGTATTAAATTCATTTTTATATATATATAAAATATATTTAAAAAATAGAGTTAAAGGTAAATAAATAGTTAAAAAATATATTTAAAAAATAGAGTTAAAAGTAAATAAATAGTTCAAAGGTAAACAAATAATTTGTTTTTGTGTATATAAATATAAATATAAAGATAAAATAAAGAATATATTTTATATAAATATTTGATAGGTATATGAAAGATATTTAATAATTTTATATATAAATCTAAAATTAATTGATACATTATTAACCACGGCCTTAGGTAAAGCCGTGGTTAATAATATTTATTAACCACGGTTTTACTAAAAGCCGTGGTTAATAATAATTTTTAATCACGGTTTAATATAACGCCGTGGTGAATAATATATTATCTATATATTTATATCCATATTTAGAAAATAAAGGTTAAAAATAATTTTTATATATTATCTTTTATCAGTAATTTTTAATATATATATATATATAAGTATTAAATTCATTTTTATATATATATAAAATATATTTAAAAAATAGAGTTAAAGGTAAATAAATAGTTAAAAAATATATTTAAAAAATAGAGTTAAAAGTAAATAAATAGTTCAAAGGTAAACAAATAATTTGTTTTTGTGTATATAAATATAAATATAAAGATAAAATAAAGAATATATTTTATATAAATATTTGACAGGTATATGAAAGATATTTAATAATTTTATATATAAATCTAAAATTAATTGATACATTATTAACCACGGCCTTAGGTAAAGCCGTGGTTAATAATATTTATTAACCACGGTTTTACTAAAAGCCGTGGTTAATAATAATTTTTAATCACGGTTTAATATAACGCCGTGGTGAATAATATATTATCTATATATTTATATCCATATTTAGAAAATAAAGGTTAAAAATAATTTTTATATATTATCTTTTATCAGTAATTTTTAATATATATATATATATATAAGTATTAAATTCATTTTTATATATATATAAAATATATTTAAAAAATAGAGTTAAAGGTAAATAAATAGTTAAAAAATATATTTAAAAAATAGAGTTAAAAGTAAATAAATAGTTCAAAGGTAAACAAATAATTTGTTTTTGTGTATATAAATATAATATAAAGATAAAATAAAGAATATATTTTATATAAATATTTGATAGGTATATGAAAGATATTTAATAATTTTATATATAAATCTAAAATTAATTGATACATTATTAACCACGGCCTTAGGTAAAGCCGTGGTTAATAATATTTATTAACCACGGTTTTACTAAAAGCCGTGGTTAATAATAATTTTTAATCACGGTTTAATA
This sequence comes from Impatiens glandulifera, assembly GCF_907164915.1. NCBI lineage: Eukaryota > Viridiplantae > Streptophyta > Magnoliopsida > Ericales > Balsaminaceae > Impatiens > Impatiens glandulifera. Next base: position 63,882,387 of record NC_061864.1, read on the forward strand.
TAACGCCGTGGTGAATAATATATTATCTATATATTTATATCCATATTTAGAAAATAAAGGTTAAAAATAATTTTTATATATTATCTTTTATCAGTAATTTTTAATATATATATATATATAAGTATTAAATTCATTTTTATATATATAAAAAATATATTTAAAAAATAGAGTTAAAGGTAAATAAATAGTTAAAAAATATATTTAAAAAATAGAGTTAAAAGTAAATAAATAGTTCAAAGGTAAACAAATAATTTGTTTTTGTGTATATAAATATAAATATAAAGATAAAATAAAGAATATATTTTATATAAATATTTGATAGGTATATGAAAGATATTTAATAATTTTATATATAAATCTAAAATTAATTGATACATTATTAACCACGGCCTTAGGTAAAGCCGTGGTTAATAATATTTATTAACCACGGTTTTACTAAAAGCCGTGGTTAATAATAGTTTTATATAACGTAAAAATCATTATTAATCACGACACTACCCATTGTCGTGGTTAAAAATGTTTGATTAAGGAAATATTATCTTGTTAAGTATGTGTTTAAAAAAAATCAATCATCAAATATGTAAAACCACATTCTCTCAAATTGTCTAATTATGTACTTAGATGTGGTCAATCAACAAACTCTCCCAAGAATTGGTCAAGGAAGTTAGCATTAGTTTGGATTTAAGGTTTTTTACAAATCATATCATTTTTTTATTATCTTATTAATTATGTGTTTTACAAAAACAAAAATAATCTCAAAATATGTAAACACGTGAGAAATTAGTTAAGGAACGTGTTATGTAACTGTAGGAATTGATTTTTCTTTGTGATCTTTAACAAAAATTCTAATTTGAATTGATTAAATAATTATTCTTAACCACGGTTTGATTAATAAATTATTTATTAATCACGGTTTTATTATAATGATGTCCTTAATAATCAATAATTGGGAAAATAATTTATGGGAATTTTTGTGAAGGATTAATAACCACGGTGTTATCAGAAAACCGTGATTAATAGTATAGTATTATTAATCACGGCTTTATGCTATTGCCGTGGTTATTAATTATTTCTAAAAAAAGAAGGGAGAAATGACTTTTAGTCACGGCGTTTATCATAAAACTGTGACTAATAATAATAGCTGGAGTGTGGCGGAAAAACAAAAATATTAGTCACGGCGAATACAATGAAAGCCGTGGGTAATAAAAATTATTAGTGTGGGCGTTATATAACCGACACTAATAATCATTATTAACCACGGCGTATATATCACCGACACTAATAATTTTTATTAGCTACGGTGAATGATCGCCGTGATAAATATTGGTCGTTAAAAATACTTTTCCTACTAGTGTTCAAAATTTTGTGATTATGGTTTATTCTTTAGCGAATATGAATATCACGAACTAAATACTCACAATACTTACGTTTGAATTCAATATAGTTGGGATGAAGAATTGAAAACTATATCAACAAACTAAAGATTGAAATTCCAATCAAACCCGTCAATTTTTATGATTAATAATCGAAGTAGTTGAAAGAACATGGTCCTCACAATCATCACGAACCTCAACCTCAACCTCAAAAACGTACTTAGATTGGACCAAAGTTTCTAAAAGCCGATTTACTTTTAAGCCAAAGTCCACAGCAGTTGGTCCACTGCCATTGGAATATTCTTTATGCAAAGTGGTCCCCTTTCGTTTCTTGAGTTTCCTCCATCACCATTCTCAAGGCGTCGGCATGCTCCGTCTTTATCATTAGTAGAATATGTCATTTTTCTTTATTAATCATTAGTATTGCAAAGTTAGGATAAAACCTTTTTATTAATCTGTTTTTCCTTTTTCTTTTTTCAAAAATAAGGTCAAATATAGTTAAAATGTAACCCAAAAAAATACAAGATATAACATGATTAGTAATAAATCAAATCTTTAGGATAGTTAAAATGGAAAGAGTCGGTGTTTAAGAGACGAAATGACACGGGTTCATAGATATAATTTTATTAGTGAATTTGTATCATAACTATGGAGAGAACATAAGAAACCTTAAGAGATATTCATGAGAACTCATGGGTATCTATGGATCAAGAGAGGTTGAAGAAATAATTGCTTATGCAATCTAGTTCAAGGTAGGGAGGGTTATTTGAAGATCTTAAAGTATGTTTTTAATTATCTTTATTTAATCAAATGAGAACATTATTAGTGGGCTCAAATAGTGCTTTAATTCCTATTAATGGTAATGTTAGTGGGTTAGTGATAACAACAAGTAGTTAGGTTTGTTTGTTTTCAGCTAATTCTATTGAAGCAAAACCATGATGCAAAATAAAAATACCATCTTGAATTCGTCTTGATCTTTTGATAATTCATCCCAACGTTGCAATAAAAGATACAATATTAAAGAAACTACAAAATAATCCCCAAAAATCAAATAATATGCATGTATCTCGTCACCAAATATTAGAGACAAAAATTAGCGACAATTTTTCTTTCGCGTTGTTATTGACCAAAACAAAAGTTATTTTTAATAAATATATCAAAGTGTCGAATCATTAGTGACGGTCTAACTAGTGTCTCTATTAACCTTTAAGCGTCGGTAATTTTAACAATAGATTGCTTTTTTCCATCATTATTTTCTTCCTTATATTAATATTTTAATTTTGGTCAAATAGCGACAAATAATTCAACCGCCTCTATTGAACCTTTTTATGTATATGGGGATGGATCCTCAGTTGGTGAAAAGGAAAAAAAATTCTAAACTAGGAAAAATATATTGAAGAAAGGGTCCAAATAAAACAATAATCAGATTGTTATCTTTGAAGAGTTTAGTAAGAAAAATAAAGCAATATCCAAATTAGTCAAAAATTGAATTAAAGAAACTTGTGTGCACAATGAATGATGATTATAAGAATAAAGGTAGAGTTCTTCAAATCAAGTGGTTCAACTAGTGATGCCTAAGTTTAGGTGAGCTTGAGGATCATTTGATCAACAATGTTTATAGATTTTTCATGCAACAATTGTTACTTTTTCTCTTGGAATAGTTTGGATTGTATTGGCTACAAATTTAAACCTTTTATTTAGAAAAAAAATAGAAATATTAATAATTATTATAATATGAAATTTAGTGTTTTTTTAGATTGAATTGTATTCAAATAGTCGAATTTGCAAATAAACTTTAAAAATTAAAAATTATGAAATTCGATTTCCACTAAAAAAAAATTAAGGATAACAATTCGAAACCGCCCCACGGTAATCGAACTAAATTGTCCCGTTTGGGGCGATTTTTCCTCAAAACCGAACGAGGATGGTATTTGTATCACCTGCCTCGATCTCACCCTGATTTTGCCCCGAACACTATAAACACAATTAAATATATAAAATCACCGATATATTTATTTGTTTATTATATTTTATAAGAGTTGTAAGTTTAATTTATTTTTATAATAATATAAAATTTCAATATATTAACTATATATTATATTAAAAAATCGTTTATATAATTTTATGTATAATTTTTTATTTTTTTAACGGTGCCAGAAACCAGACAGGGCGGGAATAGTATTAAAAAATCCCCAAAATTAAAATAAAGCGAGGAGCTATCCTACTAAAAAGTCCGTTAAAGTTCATGATAATTTGTGAATAAAAACTTGCAAGTAGTAGCCTTTCTTTCATTTTCTTTTAAGTTTTACTTTTTTGTAGGTTGGTAGTATATATGCATTAGTGATGAAATGCCTAATTAAAGTTAAAATACTTAAAAAAACAAAAGGTTTTATTTACATCCATATGAAACTACATGTGGACAAGCATAAATAGTCTAGCAATGTCACATGTCAATAATACCATAAGGGTAGACTTTTCAAAGGAGAAAAGAAGGTGCTAGTTAAAGTTTCATGGATTATTTTATAAGGGTATTTTTGATTATTTGATTTCAAATGTAAACACAAAGGTGCAACCTGCAACTGCCTCAAAGTGGTATATCTTTATACACTCCTTTTTTTCTTCAAAATATTCCATTTAATTTGTGTTTTTCAACCAAAGGTTATTTAATTTGTAATAGATTAATGAAACATTCTCCCCCCATGTAAACGCTAAAAGTGTGAGATTAGACGTTATTTAGTTCCTTTTGTCCATTCAAAATTGGACTCCTTTTTTTCTTCAAAGATAGTCCATTCAATTTGTGTTTTTCTTTCTTCTTTTTCAACCATAGGTTATTTAATTTGTAATAGATTAACGAAACATTCTCCCGCCCATGTAAACGCCAAAAGTGTGAGATTAGACGATATTTAGTTCTTTTTGTCTATTCAAAATTGGACTCATTTTCTTCAAAGATATTCCATTCAATTTGTGTTTTTCTCTTTTTTTTCAACCAAAGGTTATTTAATTTGTAATAGATTAACGAAACTTTCTCCCGCCCGTGTAAACGCTAAAAGTGTGAGATTAGACGAGAGGGGGCTCGAGTATTTATACCCGGGAAATGAATTTCAAAAATGAAATTTTTGAGTTTCAATTTTGATTGTGATTGCAGGATTTTTTAGATGATTCACCTGTTTAGTGTTTTTTATTCAATTTTAGAAACTCCCAAGAAGATTCTCCGATGTAACATCCAGTGCCTAATGAAGTAAAACATCTCAAAACGATACCACCGAATATATTTTTAATTTTTTTTAAAAACAAAATTAAATTTAAGCAAATTTTGATGAAGAATTAATCTTCTTTAGCATAGAAAAATTCTACAAGTGATAAAGGAACAAAATTTAATAATTGAAATAGACGCGAAAATCATGTTTTCGCGTTTTTCTGGCGAGGCTACAACAGTCCTGTTGGCAACGGAGTTGGTCCTAGTCCTACTCATCAACTTTGTTGGACTTAGTGTGTCATGAGGCGGACTCGGTCAGACAAAGTGAGTTACACAATGGACTCGGGCATGACACGGTAAGGGGCGTCCGAGAAGACGAATAAGAAAAGGTCAATGTTTGATCCGGACCGATGGATTATTTTTGAACTGTTATGATGGTTATTCAAAAACTTAAGACCTTGTACTTTGAACTGTTATTTTTATAAAAGTCTTTGATTTTTATTTTCTAAAGTATTTTCAAGCTCTTAGAAAGTCAATTCAAGTGGAAGGGAATAAATAAATTTGATTCTTAATTTTCCAAATAAGTGTATATACCAATCTTGAATAAAAAACGATGATCAACGCCTCAATCGTAGATAGGTAGAGAAAAACATTTTGTATATCGGTGCAGAGAGTTTTGTGATAACGACGAACAACAATAATTTCATTCTCAAAGAACGACGTTTTAGGGCAAATCAATGGATTAAATTTTATAACATGAATTTTTCTCGATGATTGAAAAGATGTTTACAAGTTTAAAACACTTGATTAGATCTTTAATGGGAACACTTCAAAAAAAAATTATTAAACGTCCTGTGATTTAAGTAATATAAAAAATATATCTTAAAGGTTTAAGTAATATTTTAGATTGTAAACCTTATTTTGTGATAACTCTATATTACTCATTATAAACGATATCATAGTGTGGATGGTTTAAACGACTTAAACGTCCTATGATTTTTATTTTCTTGAAGAGTTTTACATACTAAATTTGCGTTTTTTTTTTATGTTGTCTGCTTTGTTGAATGAATATTGATAGGTTATAATCAGAGCACTACAGCAAAAAAATAATCTTTTCCACATTTTTTTTTTTATCTAACCCTATTATCTAAAGGTAATTAAGTAAATTATCCTTTTAAAAACAATTTTTTTCCTTCTTACATCAAACAATATTTTTTATTTTTATCCCCAAATAACCAACATCAAACCAGCTCTTAGACATTGCCAGGTGCCGGGAGAGAATTGGGCCGTTGGTTTGTCAGATCATATAAAAATAAACCAATGACTGTCCTTTCCCTCTTCATTCTCTTTTCTTTCTCTCTCTCTCTCTTAAAAGTAAAAAGACCATTTATTTGCAGAGAAAAAAAGCTTCATAATGGAAAACAATCACAACCACCAACAACATCTCCGACCATCATCAAGATTCAATCGTATCTGTGTCTTTTGTGGAAGCAGCTCCGGCAAGAACCCTATTTATCAACTTTCTGCTCTTCAACTTGGAAAGGAATTGGTCAGTACTCTTTCTTTTTATTTTTACTATCAATCAATTCTATTTCAAGTCAAAATTGTAAAGTTTGAAGCTTTTTTGATTTTTGAATCTGACCCATTATCCATTTTTTTTTAATTTTAAGAAGAATGGATCGAACCCACCCTTAATCAATCTGATCATTTATTGCAGGAATAATTTTCATTATAATAATAATAATATACCAATTGGGTTGTTATAAATAGCATTAAATGTCTTGACTAATTGAATTCTTTAATTAATGGATTGGCATGGTATAGATTAATTTAATATTTCTGTGACTAGTGTTACTTGTTTCCTAAGGTGCATATTAAAAATTTATATTCTTTCTTTTTCTTTGTGTGTAAGCAAGTTGAATGTCTAATTAAAATAATATTTTTTTATTTTTTTAAATAATAATTAATGTAAAAGTGTTGATAAATGGTTAGGTCGAGCGAAAAATCGACTTGGTTTATGGAGGTGGAAGTATCGGTTTAATGGGACTCATTTCTCAAACTGTTTTCGATGGCGGTCGTCATGTTTTAGGGTATCGAATGTTATTTTTATTTTTTTTAAATGTAAATTTATTCAAATGTTTTTTTTTCAATTTATTTTCAGGGTAATTCCAAGAACACTCATGCCTAGAGAGGTAAAAAGATTGTTATTAAAAAAAATTCTTTTTTTGTTACATTTTAAATTAATAAAGAATAATTTCCAAAATTAGAAAACAAAGATTCTTTTTCTTGTTTTCCATAGACCACACTGGTCATGACAAAAAAAGACCAGACAAGTCAGATCTGATGGGATAAGATAAGATTTGATAAATTTAAGATAAATTCTTTTATATAATTTAACATGAAAAATTAATAATAATAAAACAGTAACTAATTATTTATTTATTTTGGATAGATTACTGGGGAGACCATAGGAGAAGTTAAAGCTGTTTCTGGCATGCATCAAAGGAAGGCCGAAATGGCTCGTCAAGCTGATGCTTTTATTGCCTTGCCAGGTAATTTAGTAAATATTGTATGATTTTATTTCGTTTAAATCAATACCCAAATAAGATATTTGTAAAAAATTGAGAAAATGTGTAACAGTTTTCGTTCAAACCCAACTCGAGATTAAGTTGTTTCAGAAACATTTTATTGTCAAGTATCTTACACGAAATATCTTACACGAATGTTGATTAATCGAGATAATTTTATAAAGTATTAATTAAATATACATATATTAATAAATTTGTTAATATTTCATTTTGTAAACTCAATTATCATGTATTTTTTAATATGTAAAAACCAGTCAAGATTATAAAGATGAGTTTCTACAAATAGACCAATTACCACCTTACTCAATAATCACAAAAGGTATTCAATGACTTTGGTGTACTATAGTCTTGCTCGATATATTTTTTCACTATTTTTTTTATTAAATATTAATACCCAATTTTTCATCAAATAAGTCAACATTTTATAATAAAAAATGTAACAACGGGTTAAACATATAGCCCGCAAATATACTTTAACCAGACGTAGAACTTGGTACCTGATGGGGCTCGAACCCAAGACCTCGGGAGGTTGAGAATATCCACATTTTGTTACCACTAGAGTAAAAGAGGGAATAGTCAACATTTTATAATTTCAAACCAAATAAAACTATTTAAATAACACAAATGCAAACAAGACCTATGTGTGTTTTTCCTAGTCAAATATATTTTTTTTTTTAGAAACACTCACATTTTGGAGGAGCTGAATCTAGGTTTTTAAACAAAAAAATATTAAGAAAAAAAATTGGTCAAGTATTTCATATTTAAATTTATTTGAATATTGAATATATTATATATGTTTTACAATATACATTAATAATTTTTTAATTTAAACTCAGTTACACTCTTGTTTAAAATGTTTTCAAACAAAACTATTACATTAATTTGTTTTTAATATTTTAATTTAGATAAAGTTTTGTTTTATTATGTTACTTTGAGAATTACAAATTTTTTAGATTTACATTTTGAATATGAATTCAATTTTCCAAAACAAAATTAGCTAGCTAGGATAAACTTATTCTTTTTTTAATTTGGGATAATATAGGATAAAGAGGAGTTAAGTTAGTTCTTTATATAGATAATTTGCTTAATCAACTCAAAATAATTTCTTATGATACTAATAATTCAATTTTTTAGGTGGGTATGGAACACTAGAAGAGCTTCTTGAAGTGATTACATGGGCTCAATTGGGAATCCATGATAAGCCGGTATACATCTAAAATTGATTAATTTCAAATAAATTAATACAAGTTATCATATCTATCATGGTGGGAGGTTAATATATCGCGTCACATGCAACGCGTAAATAAGATGAACAATCGCAATCTCGGGTGCTTTTTCAAATAGATGACAAAGGTTGTCATTCATTGCACATGAAAAGCTTCCTAATTGAGTGAAGAAATTTTCTTTTTCTTGCTAAATGTTACAAGTCTATGATTGAGATTATTGGTGATTTAAAAGGTGGCCACACTTAAATAATTAAATGACATAATTAGAACATTATTTATCAATTGATTTTGACATATATTTATAATAATGCAGGTAGGGTTATTGAATGTTGATGGGTATTACAACTCACTATTGTCCTTCATAGATAAGGCAGTTGATGAAGGTTTTGTCACTCCTTCTGCCCGTCACATTTTAGTCTCTGCCCAAACTGCCCGTGAACTCATGTGCAAGCTTGAGGTAATTAATTGTAACAAAAAATTTAGTGTACATATCTCTTTTATTTCATATAATATATATATAGATTATGTTAAGGGTAAAACCATTTCAGTATTATAGAGATTTGTTATAATATCTCAATAATATTATGAGAATATTATAACAATTTCTATAATATATGTTAATTGGATCAAAACATATTGACTTATTTGGTATAGATTCTTTTTAATAATATATGAATTATTAAAAAAAACCTTATTAGAAATCAATTGAAATTTCCAGATCTTTTATTTTTAACCTCATAATTTAATGCTCCTTTAGAGTTATATAACATTTCATGATTTTATCTTAAAAGTTTTAAATGCTGACATGATATTTATGAATAAAAGATATATATTATTGATTTAATTCGGTTTATGAATAAAAGATATATATTATTGATTTAATTACCGAATTTCGGTAAAGTGAGGGTTTTGATTATCGATTCTCTGAAATTCGATAGTCAAAATTTTTACTTCGCTGAAATTCATTAGTTAAATTAATGACAAATATATTTTATATAGATAATAAATAGTCTCAAATTATAAGGTTTGAAATAAGACATCATCTCAATTTGTCCTATAAAGAGTCTCAATTTAACAATTGAGGCCATTAAAAAAATGTTGTGATTTTGAAATAACTATTTTTTTGGTAAAAAGATTAAGAGCTTGTTTGATATTGTTTTTTAATTTTTTTTCAGATTTAATTTATTTATTTTTCTCATTTTATCTCTCTATCCCATTATTATAATCAAATCATTTATTTTATTAATTAAAATATTAAAATACCTTTAATTTTTTTCCATTAAATTTAAATTTTAAATACATAAAAACCTTTTAATAATTAAACCAATTAAAAACAAAATAACTTACTTTTTTTCTTAATAGAACAATGTTTTTTTTAGACAAAATCCAAAAAACCCTTAAATAACAAAGATCAAACAAGATTTAAATAATATTAATATATAATAATAATAATAAAATAAATATATTTTTTAAAATAAAAAAAATAGTTTAGTATTTTGATTAATAAATTAAAGTATGTGATTGTTGAGACTCTATAAAATAATATTTGATTATAATGAGATTTAAAAAAAAAAATAACAAAAATTAAGCCTATTGGCTTAGAATAATTTATGAATTATTTAAAAAATGTTGATTTGTGTTATTTTGATAAAGGGTGTATTTTTTTTTTTTAAATAAAAGGTATTTTAATGTTTTTTTTTTTTGTTATGAATTAAGTAACCTGATCATAAACTAATGTCTTAAAGGTTATAGTTAATAGTTGAATTGTTTTAATAAAACCCTACCAAACAAGGTCTTAAGTCAATTGATTAACTAGTTCCAAACTTGTAGGACTATGTTCCCATGCATAGCTCAATGCTTAGTTGGGAGATGGAGCAGCAGTTTGGCTACAACACTAGATCAGATATAGGCCGTTGATTCCAACAGCCTCCATTCATCACAACCGAAGATCTTAACAACAACTTAATTATATATATATATAGTGATATTTATATATACTGCTTAATTAATTAGTACAAAGTTAATGTATAATATTTCACTCTATCTATATTCATGAATGAAGTAGAATATAAGTATGTGTTAAATTAGTGATATTTTCTTACTACATGATGTTATTTACAAATTATGTAGAGAAGTTTGCATTTTATTTGTGAAGTTGTGTAATATAGGATCCGAATTGGTTGTCTAATTGAATATTAATTGATTACAAGTTTGTCAACATATGAATAATTAAAGAATGTTAAATGTTGAAACAAAACTCTTAGTTTATGTTTGGATGGGTGAAAATTGAATTGAAATTGGTATTGATATTGGCATTGAAATTCTACTTTTAATTCTATGAGAATGTAATTCAATCTCAATTCTTAGATTGAAAAAAAAAATATAATAAAAATAATTTTAATATATTATCTATTTTATTAAAATATTAGTTTGACACAACTCATTAGGATAACTCAAGTGTTAAGAAAATTTTTAAGTTTCAATTTTTATTAAAAAAAATATCGATTCAACATGTTAACTTCATAGATTTTTATAAAAAATTTGGTTCGACATTTTAATTTCATAAATTCAAAAACAAAATATCGGTTCAGGTTAACTTCTTAAATTTATAATATATAAATATATATAAGTAAAATGTTAACTTAAAAACTTAAATGAGAAAAAAGATATCGCTTCGATATTTTAACATATTAAATTCAAAAAACAAATTTTTGATTGAAAATATTAATTGTGTTTTAAATATAAAATAAAAGTTAATTTATTTGAAAAGCATAAAAAAATATTTTGAACTAAAATTCAAAAATAATGAAATGAGAGTTATAAAATTATAATAAATTGAATTCATTGAAATTCTAATCTATATATATATAATTATATATAGATGCTTAATTTTTAAAGTGTCCGGATTGCCGGGTCGAGAGTTGTGGTTAATTTGGATATTTATGTGAGAGTAAATGGATACTTGGGTCGGATTGTGGGTTGACCCGCCCATAAACGGTTAAAAATAAATTTAAAAATGTTATTTGTAGGTTTCGAACTTGCAACCTAACAAAACAATTACAACCCTTTAACCAACTAGGCTAACAACACTTTATATTTAAGATTCAACACCAAATTTGATGAACGCGAGACATTTTAACAATAAAAGTCAAATTTTTAACTAACCTATATATATATAATGATGCTTAATTTTTAAAGTGTCCGGATTGCCGGGTCGAGAGCTGTGGTTAATTTGGATATTTATGTGAGAGTAAATGGATACTTGGGTCGGATTGTGGGTTGACCCGCCAATAAACTTAAAACGGTTAAAAATAAATTTAAAAATATTATTTGTAGGTTCCGAACTTGCAACCTAACAAAACAAGTACAACCTTTAACCAAATGTGATTGAGATGTGGTTTGTCGAGGAATAATAGACCGGTATCATTTGAAAGTGGTTAAAGAAATATGAATCAAATATTTAATTGACCAAAGTGTGAGGTCACGATGCTATTTATTAAAAAATATGAATCAAATATTTGATTGACAAAGTGAAAGTGTAAAGTCACGAAATGAGAGATTAATTCAGAAAAAATATGTGATGAAACATGTAAGAAAATAAGTTGTTTTATCGAAGTGAATAAAATGTGAAATGAGAACTTTATATTTTTTATTTTAATAATTTTAAACATTAAATAAATATTATTATAATTTTTTTAATTTTTTTATTTTTAACCTTATCCGTGTGTATCGCACGAAAATTTTTCTAGTTCAATTTATAATTCTTATTATTAAATGTTCTACCAAACTTAATAATTGAAATTAACCTCAATTCAAATTCCAATGCCAACACACCCTTATATGTTTTACACATCGCTCTATTACTCTATCTTAAATTTATATTAATAATAGTTTTTTTTTGTTAATAACGATGGAAATTTTTACGGATGATATGTGCATTAAAAAAGTTGTATTTATAGTTAGTCATTGTCGTATTTGTCCCGAGAAGGTTGAATCGACAACTCACTTACTTTTATATTATTAATGGTGACTAGTATCTAGAGTCTTTTGTGTAGTATCATTAAGATTTATTAAGTGGTCCTGAAAAACTCATTATTTGAAAACAACAAGGTGAAGAACTCGGAAATTCTAAAAAATTCTTTCTATCAAATCAGAACAAGTTCATATAAAAAAAGAAATCAAAATAAGAATAAATAATATTTATCAAGCTCTCAGTTCATCCCTTTTTATTGCAAGAGGAAAAGGAAAGACAAGAAAAAGAGAAAGACAACATGTTAATTCAGCCGGTTGGTATAGAAATAAAAATCCTGATTTGGATAGTTAGAATTTGATATAATTTATAATCTTTGTTTGTATGTCTAATAATCAGGGTCTTTAAAGTTATTTGAATGTCATCGTTTAATTATACATAGTTGATTCTAATGAAATGATTTTAAACGATTTTCTAAAATAAATATTATTCTTTTAGAATTTTATTGAATTTTAAATTATTCTAATTAAAATAAGGTTTTTAATTTGTTTTTAGAAGTAAGGTTTATTAAAAAAACAAACGAAAACCAAAATAATTTATTATTATTATTTTAATTATATATTATATAATTTATTAGATATAATTATATATTTTATTAAAAAAAAATTAGTTATTTTTTAAAATTAATTGAAAAATATAAATTTGAAATTCGAATTTTGGTTTGAATTTCAAAATTGATTTGACAATAAAAAGAAGAAAAAAATCGGTTGGAATTCTAACCGAATGGTTAGAGTTTTTATGAATTTGTTTGAATTCGATTCGGTACGAATTAACTTAAAAAAATAAATATTCAAAAAACTCAAACCGATAAACACGAATAACCCGTAACCACACCTATAACCCCGTAAATATAACTAGCTTAAATCCAAACTTTAATTATATATATAAGAATTCTGTTTTTATATAAAAGTAAGAAAATATTGTATATAAAGAATATTTTGTAGATTTTGAATAAATCTTTGCTTCTTTTACTATCCCTAGTATCCAAGCTGATCGATCATATATACTTTGTTCAACATTCCACTTTGCCCTATTTATTACATCACAGGGCTGTCATGTAATCATGTAACTGCATCCTTAAATTGACATTTATACCCTTGTCTGATTACCTCCTTATTCTACTATGTGCTATGGTTCTATGGTAAATTACTACGCGGGTTACAATCTTAACCGTTCCTTTAATATCACAATTCTGAGATTACCTAACACGTCATCTCATAAAAATAAATAAATCAAGTTAATCATGAGCCGTTGATCGTATATTTCAACGGTGATTAAATAAGTATGTAAATAATTATTTTGCTCCTGGCTGTATTGAATTGCAACCTTTGACGCTCTCTATGAAGTTCAAAGAGGGGGCGGAGAGAGGAGAGAGAAAGAAGGAAGGTTTTATAGTCACCGGTCGTTCGTCTCTCCCTGCCGTCGCCGTCGTTTTTCTCCGGCGAAACTTCTCCGGTACGCTGCCGGCGGTTGTTATTTACTCTTCTGGTCAAGGTACCGATTGATTTTTGACTTCGTTACTTAAGTGAAACTTCACTTTTATAGTCTCTGCGGTGAACGTTTTCATCGTTGATTTTGATTCTTGAGAGAAATCGAATGATTGAATTCTTAGGTTATGGTTTTATCATTTGGAATTCTTAGGTTCATGTTGTTTTGTTCTAATGGAACCTGATTTTTGGTTAAATTTAGTCTAATATAATGGATCGTCTGTTGTTTGTGTTTTAGATGATAAATTTGTCTTCACGAGATGCACATTTCTGCATTGTTAAGATACGAATACATATTCAGTGGTTTTGAGAGGTTGATTAAGATTTTAAGATAAGATTAGGATTTGAAGAACTGTTTTGCTAAGTGGTTTTGATTGTTTGATAATTGATATCAGAACCTTCACTTGATTTTCTTGTGATTATGTGAATATAGGGGATATAATCTTGTTTATTATTGTGTTGTAACTCATAAGCTAAAACTTTGATTATTGTCATGTTTAGTAAACAGGATATTTAGGTTCAAATGAAAATATGGTTCAGAAAATGAACAAGCACATACTTAAACTACGTTCATTTCACGTGTTCAAGATTTCATTTCACGAGTTCAAGATTTGGCATGTAAATTTGCGATAGCTTTGATAGTACAAACTTTAACATTTCAAAACATATTTGTGCTTTCTAACTGGAATGTAGGAAGATGGTAGTTAAATTTTGACATTGTTTCATTACATGAGAAGGGAAGAAATATATCATCTTTCTCTTAAACACTTCAGTAGGTAATAGAGAATATCATAATCTTTTGCCCACTTTAAGGGTAAATGTTCATTTTGCTTCATGAACTTGCATATAGCTCTTATTGCTTCCTCGACATTTAAAAATGGCTCAAAACACTTGTCGCCATCATTTCTTGGTTTACCCGGTGAAAAAAAAATAAATCATTGCTACACAATCTTTGCAACTCCTTAATCTCAATCATTGTCTAAATTATTGTTTTCTTTCTAAAGTGCATATCAAGACACTAACAGTGATAACCAAAAATTGATGATGGAAAGTAGTTTGAGCCATTTTTGAAAGTTCAGAAAGCAAAATGAGTTTCCATCCTAACTTTATCATTTCAAAAAATATTTGTTAATCGTCGAATGCTTAATTGTGCCCTGACCTGGATGTAGAAAGATGGTAATTAAATTGTGACATAGTTATGCATTTGAGAATTTATTTGTAGAAATTGATTAATGTTGTCTCTACTTCCCTTTGTCATGCTAGGTATACAAAATGATTGGATCATTTCTTTCTAGAGGACTGGCGTATGTATTCAAAAACTTCTCTTTTCTATTGGGTTTGATAATGCTGGGATAAATGATTTGTATTTGATGAACTAAATATTCCAATTTCCTTTCACCAGGATGGTATTTGGCTATGCTTACCCAGCTTATGAGTGTTTCAAGACTGTTGAGAAGAATAAACCAGATATTGAGGATCTTAGATTTTGGTGCCAGTATTGGTATGAAATTTCCCAACGCCTTCTAAACTGACAATATTCCCAATTTTGTTAAAATGTCCCTTGATTTTGAACATTTTCAGGATTCTAGTGGCGGTTTTAACAGTTTTTGAGAGAGTTGGTGATACTTTCATTTCATGGTGAGACATGATTAATAACTGACAAAAATAGAGATGTGATATCTGTTCATGATTATGTGATACCAGAGCCTGTTTGTTTATCTTTCTTTTAGGGTTCCCATGTATAGTGAAGCTAAACTGGCATTCTTTATATACTTGTGGTTTCCAAAAACTAAGGTTGGTTGATTTCCATGATTTGTTTGTAAATGCGATAACCATATTATATATAATCCATATCGATTGACTTTTTCAGGGAACCACATATGTTTATGATTCGTTCTTCAGACCATATCTTGCTAAGCATGAGACAGAAATTGACCGCAATTTGTTGGAACTGAGGAGTAGGGCTGGGGATTATGCAATTTTATATTGGCAAAGAGCTGCCAGTTATGGTCAGACTAGAGTCTTTGACATTCTCCAATATATTTCCGCCCAGTCTACACCTAGACCCCGCCCGACTCAGGTACGTGGTTTATACCAAAAGATATGATAAACTAGGGTTTATAACATAAATGAGACGAGAAAGGAATATCCTATGCTTGCAGGAGGAATAGTTTTGTATTTCAACATATAAATAATTTTGTAAGAAAAACCCTAGATACTTCCAAATGTGTATGGAGTTGAATCTGAATCTAGATGAGAAACCTGTCTAAATGTGATCTCATCTGAATTCACATGAATTCAACCATTGATGCACTTTCAATCTCTATTTTCTTTACCAGTCGAGCTTTAATCATGATAAACCAAAACAGGAAACTGTACAAGGAAATCGTCAAGCACCTCCAATTTCATCTAATCCTTTGTCCTCCAATAATCCATCCCCGAGTCACAATGAAGAAGAAGATGACGACGATGAGGATGATGATGATGAAGAATGGGTCCCCTTACCTAGTGCTTCGACCAAAGCCCCTTTAGCAAGCATAATCGCTCAAAAGACAGTTGTTGCTAAACCTTCCGTTGGAACAACATCTAATCCGAAGGTTGGAACAACATCTAATCCTACTACAAAATCTAATCCGAAGGTTGGAACAACATCTATTCTGGCTACAAAAACTGACGAATCCGAAGAAATGGAAACTGATCAGGGCTCGTCTTCGGCTAATGACGAGAGCATAGACAAACCATCATCTTCATCCGTGAAGGAGACTGTCATGGAGGATAATACATTAAGAGTGACAAGGGCCATGTTGCGAAAAACTCGAGGTGCAGGGGCAAGTGGTTGAGTATATTTTTTTCTTCATGCTTTTGTAATGTGATTAGTAAAATCTGTGTTCTGTACATTTGCAGTTATTGTTCAATTCACAATTGCTAACATTTCTCCTTTTTTCATGATGAGGATTGAACTGAATTGGGTATTTTTTTCGAGTAAATTCAATCCAATCTATTATACTCGATTAGTATGGATCGGTTGGTTTAGATTACTTGTATGAAAACCGTATTGCATCGGTTTTGAACTCTTATGATAAAATATGACTGAAGACGGTCATAAAAAGAAAATGTCACGACACAAAATTCTGGTTTTCTTAACTCCCTGTATTGGTTTTGAACTCTTAAAAAATTCTGATTTTCTGAACTCTCCGATTGTATTGGTTTTGAACTCTTATAGATTGTCGATGTAATGATTATTATTATTTTTTTTTTTTGTTATTGCAATTAAACAAGTAAATTTGATTCAAAATAAAAAATTATTTTAATAAAAGGAAGGATAGGACAGTTGAACCAAATTAAAGGAAGTTTGTTGATGAACCTGGAAAGTCGTGGGGTGTGGGTCATAACAATAATAATAATAATTTAGAAGATGTCATTTCTTACCATAAGCTACCAACTATTCCATTTGTCTTCGACATAATTAATACATTAAATTAGGTCAGAAGACTAAATCCCACGTTCGAAACCGAATTTGAATTTGAAAAAATATATATATATAATTTATTTTAAAAATTTGTATTTATTAAATATTTAATTATTATCAATTTATATAAAATAATGTTTTAATATATATTTTAATAAGTTTCACTTCAATTTCGACAATTGATTAACTTGTGATTGATTTCATAGTAAGGCTGCAAATGAGTCCGGTTGTTCGAGAGTCGTTCGGTCAAAATTCGACTTGAGTTTAACTTTAATTGAGTTTGAGCCGACTCATTAAATATTCGAGTCGAGTTTGAACTCATATAATACTTACTCGATACCTTGTCGAGCATTTTTTAGCCTGGTAATAAATAATATATATTTTTTAATATTAAAATTTAAAATTTAATGTAAATATTTTTTCTTCACAAATATTTAAAAATTTAATTTTAGTTCAAGTGTTCGTATCGAGCTGAGTTTATAGGTAAATAGTCGAGCACGAGCTTAAATTTTTAGTTCGACTCGAACTCGACTATTTACTTACAAACTCGTTCGAGTCGAGCTAAAAAATACTTAATCGAGTCGAGCTCGAGCTCAAATTGGCTGGAGCTCGACTTGACTCGTTTGCAGCCCTACCATAGAGCAACTCTATTCAAACATGGACAGATCTATGTAAGGGTTCGGGTGGGCTGAAATCATCCCGAAAAAATAATAATAATAATTTTTTTACGATACAAATGTTATATTATTCATAATTTCTTAATTTTTGTAATTTAATACACTAAGTTTTATCTATTTTTTTTTAAAAGATAAAATTTATTTCTATTTATTCTCGTTTTATCCATAATTTTATCGTAATTTTTTTAAGTCAACCTCAAAAAAATTTCAAACCCATCTCAACTCGGATTTTTAGATTCCTCTCAACACTCAAACTCAAACAAGGGGCTTGTTTGATGAATGAGTTATTGAGATTTTACCCAGTTTTTATCCCAAAACTCAAATATCAGATCATATATCTAATAAATAATTTTATCCATATAAATACCAAAATTACCCTTTACTTAAATATTTTATTTTATATTAATAAAATTTCTTTAATATATATATAATTTTTATTTACATTTTAATTTTTTATAATATAAATTAAATTCTGAAATTATTTCATTTTAAATATTTTGTATTAATTACCTTAAATACAAATTAAAACACAACATAAATCCAACTATCACCTATCATATTATTTAATATTATATTTAAATTTTAAATAATTCAAATAAATAAATAAATATAGAAAATAAAGTTAAGTAAATTTAAATAAAAATTATTAATTAATTTATAAATATATTTTATCTAAATTAAATATTTATAAAAACAATTATTCAATTTTTTAATATAAAGTAACTTTAAATAATCATTTTAAATAAATATTCTAATAAACTTGTTTGATTTTTGGTTATTACCTTATAAAGTTTATTTCATATAAAAATTTTATATTAATTATATTAAATAAAAATAAATACATAATATTAAATAAATATTTTTGGTTATTATCTTATGACATGTGAGTGAATTATATATATAATATATATATATATATATATATATATATATATATATATATATATATATATATATTTAAATTTCACTCTAAAGAATGTAAAAAAATATTGATGTGTATGGGTTAATTTTATATATTTAGATTTTTTTAATATAATTTATTTATATATATAATTTTGTGTTTTTATTCTATATTTTTTATTAATATTTTTTATATATTATAAATTTATAATAATAAAGAATATTAATAAAAAAATTAAAAATAATACTTAAAAATAAAAATTACATTTTTATTAGAAAATGTAGAGCAGTGGAAAATGATATTAACTTTTTAACTTTTTAACTTTTTTTTAATAATTAATTATATATTTATTAACTTCAGAGAAAATGATGATAAAATTAATTATAAATTTTAATAAATTTATTTTATTATTTTTTTTTATCAATATTGTTTATTATTATAAATTTATGACAAATTATAAATACAAAATTAAATATATAAAGAAATTATATAAGGAAAATTTGTCGAGAGAAATTAATAACATAATTTTGAGAATAAGCTTAGTGTAGGATTGGACATGAAAATTCTAATTTGAATTTGTTCCTAAGAAATTTTTTTAAAGAGATTGAAAAAACTCTTTTATTTAGTTTTTATTTAATTGTCTCTAATTAACGTACTTATTCCAAAAAAAAACATAATCCCTTGTAGAATTCTTTATTTTCTTTTCCAGTATATTTCTAATACCAATCACATTTCGTGCTATTACTCATATTTTACATTCTAAGTTTATCATCTTTAATATATAAAATAATCTTAAAACATAAATTATATATATTTATTAACTAATTATGTTGTGCTATTTTTCCAGAATATAAAATAAAAAGTAAACATGTGAAATAAGTTCGGTAACAAGACATCTATATGTCATGGCAAAAACTCAATCACTCGAATAATTTTCGGCACTAGACTAGATTACTTCAATGTTAGCTAGTTATCCTATTAGAAGATGCAAGAAGAAGGAACAATTAGAGAGAGTAGGCGCTTGGAGAATATGAAGTTGTATTTCTTGTGTTTGATTCATGACCAAGACTTGTTTATATACGAGTTGAGGGATCTTTTTAGATCATTCTTATCATTAGATTATTCTAGAGAATTCTATCATCTATCTAGAATTAGGAACTCCTAGAGAATTCTAAAGAGTTTCATTAAAAGAAAAAGCCTACAAAATCTAAAACCTTCTAGAGTATGTACATTGTGGTCTTGATATCTTTGGGCTTTGATCACCCAATTGAAAAAGGCTATGACATTCTCCCCACCTAAGTCGTGGCCGTCCTCACCTTGACCTTGGATCGATACTCTTCAATCTTCTACCTGAATTGCCATAAGTTGCCATAAGTGATCTTAACTTTCCACTATTCTCGGCATTGAGTGGACTTATGGCGGTCAACTCCGCCTTACAGCTCAATGCGTCAACTACACAATTGGTAACCCCACTTTGTACTCCAATGTGTAGTCGAACTCCACTAAGAATTCTTGTCACCTAACCTGATTGTGAGTTAGCTTATTTTGTGTTTGGAAGTAACTTGTGGCTACGTTGTCCGTTCGGACCTTTAACTTGTTTCCGAGTAAGTAGTACTCCACGTGCGTAGACAATGCACGACCACTGTCCTCTCCTTCTCATGAACTGTGTATTTTCGCTATGTGTCATTCAATTTTCGGCCAAGAGTATATAACAATAATAATTTATTATTTTATATAAAAAAATGGACAAATAAATAATATTATAAATTAAAATAAAATATATATATATATATATTAAATATTTAAAACAAATTAGATTTATTTTGATGTTTACAAATATATTTATTACTCATAATTATATTATATTTTATGGATTTATATATATATAAATATATATATATATAAAGAATAATTAATAATTTTAATACACTAATAAAAAAATTATAAAAAATATATATTGTGTTAAAAATATTAGTATTTTATTTTCATATTTGTAATAATTAATTTAACTTTTTATTATGAACTATCTTATAATCTTAAAAAATATAATAATTAAATTATTATTAAAAAATGGTATAATATAGAGTAAATTAAATAATCTATTTGTTTAGTATTATAGATTTGACCTGTCTTTATTATGCTCATGATATATAAGTAATAATAAATATTGGAAATTTTTGTAGACAATTTTTTTTTGATATTTTTTTTTTGGGAAATAGTATGTTATTTCATCAGTGAAATGAAATATTAAAATTTATCTCTTATAATATTTGTAATTCACTTATTCAATGACACATAATTCCTTACAAAAATATCCCTATTAAATTTTCTTACATGTATCATATCTTGAGTATAATTTTATTATTACACGCTTTTAGATTCGTTTGGAAAATCTATTATTAGATCAAAAGATGATTTGTTTTTCTCGAAAGTCTACGAACTCGATAATTGGTTGGACCACGTATTTTTATTCTTATTTTCATGTTTTATAGTTTTTTTTCATGTTATATTTGTGTTTATACTTAAATGACTTTTCATTATTTTTCAATTTATATATATACAGACTTTTTATTAAAAAAAAAGTCGGTTTAAGAGACAAAAAGTAGCTCAATGGTAAGAGTTAGCTTAAGAGACCAAAAGGTCACGGAGAGTTTAAGCGGGGGCCATGACTGTGGGTGTCATGTTAGTTCTCCTTTATTCAAAATATATATATACCGAATATTTTATTAAAAAAAGTTTGACATTTTTAATAGGTTTAATAGATATTTATTATTTTAATTTATAATGTTATTATTTAATAAAATTAATTATATATATTTTTAAAAATATATTTTATTTTAATTTTAATTATAGAAAACTAGTCTTTCACCCTACGTATATGACCTTCAACTTCCATATTCAAAGCACTTCAGTGAGAATTGATATAACCTTAACTTTTATTCAAAACGTTTCAGTGAAAATCGAACTCGTGATATTTTGATCTCTTAGATCGACTATTTCTATCAAATCACTCTATTAAGTTATATTTTTTAAAATATATTATTAAAATAAAACTAAAAAATTGAAAACCAAAATAATAATAATAAAATATTTAAAGGAATAATACTTATTTGAGTTATTCTCTCGATTATTTTATAGTGGATTGTCTATCGAAACTTAATTGTCTGATTCATATCAATCATAATAGTATTAATATGAGACCCTCTATATTTATTTTTAAAAAAAGTGATAAAAAATGTTATATTAAAAACATTATTCATATAAATCAAACATTTTCAACAAAAAATTTTTTTTTACTCAAATTCCAACTTTAAAACATTTTTTCAAATGATCATAAGCAATTGTTTTTTAATTCGAGGTCAATAAAAAAAAAGAATAGTGAACTAGGTGAAGCGAGTTAGTCGGCTGCCTATTAACTCTAAAAAAAAAATTCAACTCTCAACAATATTTAAATTAATTCCTTAATGTTATTATAATGTCTGCCCACTAGTACAAATTATTTTTATTATTTTAAACACAAAAATTAAAATTCCGATCAAGGCACCCCAAACTTCGACATTTATTTGAGAGGCAACACGGGTTCGGCCTTATCATTTGTAATTCCCTCTTTCTTTCTTTTTTTTTTATTTATTATTTTTATATATATTGAAATCAGTATATAAGTTACTCATTCTACTAAACCACTTTAGTTAGAAACTTTTTAGAAAAATAACTTTTGACAATTTATTTAATTTAAGTTTGGGACAATTTCCAGTTATTAACTTTGTATTATTATATATACTCTTCAAGATTAGCCTAATGTTGTAATATTTTGACCTAACATTTCAACAATATGTTTTATAAGTTGAATTTATACTGTCAACTCCAAACATATTTAAAGATGAAAAAATAGAAGATATGTTTGAAGAAGACTATGAAAATGTATTTAAATTCTATTGATATTTAACTATCCAAATCTGTGTTTATTTAAAATTTGTATGAATTTTAAGACCAATAATTTGAATTCGATATCAATTACAACCACCTCATTTATTTCCAATCTTACTGGTCAATAATTAGAGTTCAATTTTTTTTAATATATATATATATTAATTTTTATAAATAAAGCTCAATTCATTTCACTTTAATTTTTTTTATAATGCCTTAGAATTTATTAAAGTTATGATATAAATACTAATGCAATTTACTATTTGTTTGGATGATAAACATGATTTTGGTTTTAAAGTTTTTTTTTTAAAAAAAGAAAGGGGCCCAATATATTGAAATTGTACACATCTAAACTATTTACTCATGTGATTGTTTCAGTGTAACTTTAAAGACACACAATCAAATTTAAGAAAAATGTAAAAAAAAAAAATATTGTTATTTTGATTTGGGATTAATTTCATTATGTATAAAAAAAGAAAAAAGAAGTTGTAACTTGTAAGACACCTCCAAGTGAATAATTGGCCTTATATGAAAATATCTTTTAAATACATTTATGTAATTGAATCTAGAGATGTGATTATAAATGAATTTTTTAAGTTAACTTTAAATAAATTTAATTTTTTAATGTTTTATAATTGGATCTACATAAAAGAAATTTTGAATACTTAAATATAAGTTCTAAGAATGTGAAAAGTTAATTGTATTTGTATCATTTGATTTTTGATACCTAATATCATTTTGGAGTTAAAAAATTTTAACCACAAATAATTAAATTGGGTTATTGAAACATAAATTCAAATTTTACCAAATTTTCTAATATATTTACAAGTGCCTCAATTTAATGATATCCAATGAGACAGCGCCACATGTTAAAATAGAAGAGCAAAAAAGTAGAAAATGTAGAAAATGTGGGCTAATTTGATACTATCTCTTCCCTTTATATACATTTGGCGCTGACTTATCGGATATTATTCAATTAAAAGTGGAAGAATGATTTTTAACCCAAACTTTAAAATGTTATTATACCAATGAGACATGTATTCTTTTTACCACTTGATGATTTGTAGGTTATGACGACCAAAACTCAATGTCATTATACCGATGAGATATGTATTCCTTTACCACTTGATGAGATATGTATTCCTTTACCACTTCATGATTCATAATATCTTAAGTGGGACGACCCAAACCCTCCTACTAGTGAGGACTGAGGAATCGTCGAAGTCACCCTCTTAAATGCAACCACTAGTTTCCGATGGGGTTGGTTGAGACACTTGGCCATGCCATCCTTGTGAGTGGTAAGCAATCTTCTTAAACCCTAGTAGGATTGAATCTAGATTACATATTAAATCAAGAACAATTCCAACACACGGGGGGCAAAGTCAAACAAAAATATATTTGATTCAATTCTCAAGTCAGTCATGTCTCTACAGTGAATTCTTTCTACAATAGAAAAATAATAAATGAAACACATCTTCTTCATCTACAACTTAAATAAATAACAATATCTTCTACATAAACCATTAAGACTTAAATAAATAACCATATCTTCTGCATAAACCATTAACAAGAATCATGGCCACCCTTCTCATGTTCTTCTTCTTCCTCTTCTTCTTCGAATCCTTTCCACCATGTTCAGGATCAAGCACCTTATGCCAAGATTGTTCTCTATCCGTCGAAAATCAAGAAAAAGACATCTTAGTCTCTCCAAACGGCTCATTCTCCGCCGGTTTCTACCCAACCGGAGAAAACGCTTACATTTTCGCCATATGGTTCACCGAACCACTCCATGACGGAAACCACACCCTTGTCTGGATAGCAAACAGAGACAAAACAGTCAATGGTAAGCTCTCTAAATTCTTTCTTACTGGAACAGGAAACTTGGTACTAACAGATGCCGGTCAAATGAATGTTTGGTCTTCCTCAACTAACCCAACCGTTCCGGTCAGGTTGTTTCTCGCTAATAACGGAAACCTGGCTCTTCTAACAATTACTCCGAAGGAAGATACAGTTTGGCAAAGCTTCGATTTTCCCACAGATACTCTTCTTCCAGAACAAATCCTTTCGTTAAGTAACCAACTCGTTTCTTCGAGAAGCGAGTTCAACTATTCCACTGGCTATTACAGGCTTTACTTCGATAACGATAATGTTCTTCGTCTTCTATACAATTTTGGCGATCAAATCACTAGCGTCTTTTGGCCTGCCCCTTGGAAGAACAGTTGGGACAACGGGAGGACCCCTTACAACAATACTAGAACGGCTATGTTCACTTCCTTAGGGAAATTTGTATCCTCCGATAATTTCAACTTCATGGCATCCGATTATGGAGATGTCAACGTTATGAGAAGATTGACGATGGATTTCGATGGAAACGTGAGAATGTATAGTTTGGATAAGAAACGTAAGATTTGGGATGTTTCGTGGCAAGTAATGGCGAAACCGTGTAAAATTCAGGGAGTATGTGGGATTAACAGCTTTTGCAGTTATGATCTTCGTGAAGCTAGTGGCAGAAAATGTTCTTGCGTGCCTGGATACAAAATGAAAGATAGTAAAGATTGGAGTTTGGGATGTGAAGCGGATTTCGAACCCTTCTGCAAAGAAAAGGATAAAGATGACGGGTTCAAGTTCAATTTTATAGAACTTCCTCAAGTTGAATTCTTTGGGTTTGATTTGAACTATACAGAGAAGTTGAGTTTGGAAGGTTGTCAAGAGGCGTGTATTCGCGCATGCGAATGCTATGGAATCCAATACAGTTCGGGAAGGAATCAAGGAGTTTACTCTTGTTACTTAAAGTCATTATTGCTTAGTGGGGATCATAGTCCAGATTTACTTAGTTCATCATACATAAAGGTTCCATCAACCGCCAATCATTTCAGTGATTTCAAGCTCAACTGCTCGGGAGATCAGATGGGGAATATCGAGTCGAGGATTTACAAGAAGCCGAACGAAAACAAAAGTCTAAAACTTGTGGTTTGGATTGCTTGCGGGTTTGGAGTAGTTGAAATAACCTTAATTCTCCTTGTTTGTTGTGTCCTTTTTAACAAATCTCAAAAGGAGAATACCCAAAACTGGATTCAATCTCCGCCAACAAAGTTTCGGAGATTTACCTATAAAGAGCTGAAGAAGGCAACCGACGGTTTCAAAAAGGAGATCGGTAGAGGAGGTTGTGGAGTTGTGTATATAGGAAAACTATCTGATCAGCGAAACGCAGCGATCAAGAAGCTCTTCAACGATGGGATCCATGGAGAAGACGAGTTTCAAGCCGAAGTAAACACACTTGGGAGGCTTAACCACATGCATTTAATAGACATGTGGGGTTACTGCGTAGAAGGAAAACATAGGTTTTTGGTTTACGAGTATATAGAGCATGGCTCATTAAGTGACAACCTTTTCTCGAAGAATCTCCCATGGGAAAAAATGTTTAACATCGCGGTTGGGACTGCGAAAGGGTTGGCTTACCTTCATGAGGAATGTTTAGAATGGGTTTTGCATTGCGATGTGAAACCTCAAAACATACTATTGGATTCTGATTATCAGCCAAAGGTTGCAGATTTCGGCCTCTCCAAACTTGTAAAAAGAGAAGGAGGAGGAAGAATAGGACCATCTTCGTCCAACTCATTTTTCTCCAAAGTGAGAGGAACGAGAGGATATATGGCGCCTGAATGGATTCTAAATCTGCCCATAACTTCAAAAGTTGATGTCTATAGCTATGGAATAGTAATGCTGGAGATGGTAACGGGGAAGAGAATATCATTTGGGTTGGAAGAAGGAGGATCATTAATAAAGTGGGTGAGAGATGAGATGAGATCCAAAATAGAAGAATGCGAGATGATAAGAAGAAGATCAGGTTCGTGGGGATTGGAGAAAATAGTTGATCTGACTATGACAGATAGATGTGAGTTGATGAAGACGAAGTTAAAAGTTTTGGTAGATGTGGCTTTGCAGTGTGTGGAGGAAGATCGGGATGCAAGACCCACTATGAGACAAGTCGTAGTCATGCTTTCGAGCCAAGAAGATGATCGTGAATGCTAACCAGGAACATGTAGTAGTCACACTATCTAGATAATGAATAAGTACTTGTAATTCTCTATTTATGTATGACCATTTGATTATCACACCATAAGGGTATATAGATGTCTAGATCTTAACTTCTAAAAATCTAGCGAAAAAGTGTTGATGTTTCCTTTCTATAACCCCATTTTGGCATACACAAAATCAGTCATTGTTTGTTCTAATTATCTTAACTTCTAAACCAAACCATGTCTTAACCATATTACAGAATTCTATAAGAGTATAGTAAACCATGGATTTATCCATTATCATGTATGTACAAGTAGATCTATTATAGTCATCAAGTATATATTCTTAGCATGTAAGGGATAATCAACTATGTATACTATCTAAAAACAGTAATCAAATTCTTCTTTATTTTGCGCTAATTCGATTTCTAGTTCTAAGAGGGTGCTGATATTGAGACAGTCTATGCTTTTGTAACCTTCTATGCATCTTTTGAAAACCAGTTCAGAAAGAGTAAACATTGTCTATTACAGAATTTCCTATTCTACTGTCATTATCTATCAATTCTAGAAAATATAATTTTTCAGATAATTTCCCAGTTCCTATAATGCACTTTCTTTAAGATCTTGCAAACAGAGTGGGTTTTGAAACTAACAAAAGATTATACTTAAATCAAGAACAAATAACACATATTTCATTTACAGGATTTGAGTTTACAAAACATACCTTGCAATTTGCCTTTCTCCATTGGTCGATTTCTTTAGGATGAGTGTGATATCTACAATTCCCATTGATTAACCCTAATTTTGATTTTTACCTCCAAATCCAACCGCATCGCCCTGCTTCAACTTAGATCATGGATTTAACTTCTTCATTTCCTCAATATCTTGCGTAGATCTTCAATCCTGTTCGAATATCATGTAAGAATTCGACTTCATGATGATGAAAGGAGGAGAATTTGAATATTAGGATTAAGATAAAGATTAGGGCTTTATATTTTTTATAAAACTGAATTGGGGATTTTGATAAGCTTTACTCATTTATTATATGTACAAATATGAAAACTATCCTATACTCTTTCAAATTCATTTTTCAGTCTTCAATGTTTTTCATTTGTTCACATTTTATTTTGATTTTATTCTTTACGTTTTCTTTAGATAATAAAGAAAGGTTTTTTTAGTTTTTTAATCAAATATTATTTCATTCACTTTATTTATTAATTAATTAATTAATTAATTAATACAATCATAATTTATAGTAAGTATTTAAGATGGTTAGTTGACCTAAGATAGATGGAGATGATATTTGTAGTGTAGTCCTGACTGTCCTGAACATAATTAAATATATTATCCCAATATATTTATTTATTTTTAATATTTTATAAATTAATTTATTTATAATAATATATATATATATTATATAAAATATCATTTTATCATAATTTATGTATTATAAAATATGATATAAATAGTGTCACGCGGAAATTTTCTAAAACGAAACGAAGATAGTAGTAAAAAATCATCAAATTAGAATGAGGTTGGGATGGTAAATAGGGATAGTGATGGGACGGTTTAGAGCGGAAAATACATTTATCATCCTCGTCTAAGGTCATGTTAGATTGGGCTTTATGTTTAGCTCATCCTTGATCGCCCGTAATAAGTTATCCTTTCTAAATGGAATGTTGAAAGATGAGGTGTACGTCGAGCAACCACTTGATATATGAAGAGAGTGGATGAGAAGAATGTGTTGAAATTGAAAAAAGTCCGTGCCCCTCTACAGACTGAAGTTATCTCTTCGTGCCTAGAATGAGAGAATTGATGAGTATTTCAAGAAAAATGAGTACGAACAATGTTCGTATGAACATTCCTTATACACAATAAAAAAAATCAGAATGTAGGTAAAAACACATTAATTAAAATATAATCTTATGAATGTAAAATATTGTTGGTATCTAAATCATAAAACACGATTTATGTCATACTAAACTTATATTCTAACAATATTACAAATAAAAAACTTAAAAACAAAAAAAATTAATACAAAAATATATAATATCTTCATCAATTTTTTTAGGGTGGGTTAGTACGATATATCTTAATGTTTTATTCATATCTTATAATTTACCAAAAATTTTGGTATATAAAAAATTCATACATTTATCTTACCTTGATTTCGGTATACAAAAAAATATACATTTATCTTACTTTGATTTCGTATACCTTAATTTCGGCACGGTATCGATATTATACCTTTGATACCTAAAAAATATATTAAATTAAAAAAACCAATTTAATATAATTACTACATAAACGTTACACAAAGATAAAAAAAAAAATATTTATCATAAATTAAAACATTCGTTTTAAATCTAACATTTGTAAAAACTAACAAATGTTAAAATTAAAGTTAGTTAAAAAAATTAAAGTTAACACAAATAAACATAAGTCTAGTCTAAAGTTAGAGTAAAGTGGAGGCGATAAAATGAAATTCAGAATCGTCTTTAATCATATTTATATATGCAAATTTGTTTTATAAATTAATAATATAATTCAGGTTAGATAATAATATTAATAATAAATATTAGTTAATTTAATAAATTTTTATAATTTTTCATTTTTTCTAAAACAATTTAAGTTCATCATTGGTGGTATATTTTTATAAGTTCAATTTTTTCCTTTAGTCAATTATTTGTGCAAACCAATATTTTCACCATTTTATCCAAGTTGAAAACAAACACTCTATCCATTGTTAATGATGAGATTGTGAAAATTTTTTTAACAATAATGGAAAGAATTGGATACCAAATTTCACTTTTATCCACCACTCGAAGAAATTAAAGTTTGGTTAGATCTTTTTTTCAATCTAATCGGTAAGGTAGAGATGACATATATAAAATAATATTATAGTATAATTATATTTTGATATTATTTTATTTTTATAATTAAATTAATATAAAATATATTTAATTATTTCTTTATAAATATTGTATATATTTTTTAATTTATAAATACTATTTCAGTATATTTGGATATACTAAAATTTTAAAAATCTCATATTTTTACCGTACCAATAGTTTCGGTATCAATACTATTCCTTACTTTTTTTTTTTTGGTATACCTTAAAAAACAATAATTTTAATATATTGTAATACAGTATTTTTGATATACTTAGTAATTTTTTTCACCTTTAATTTTTTTTATTAAAAATATAAAATTTTATCAATTTAGTTGGTTGGTCAAAGCGGTATCTTATATGATAAGGATAAATAAAATATACTTATTTATTTATATATATATATATATATATATTATTCTTATTTTATAAATAGCAAATTTAATATAACAAAACAAGTTGGTGTGAATAAGGATTGTTATTATTATATTATTTTGTTTTTTTACTAAATTATTTTTATATCAAACTTTTTATTAAAAATATATTTATAAAAATAATATAATTAGTTTTTTAAACAATGACATTAATTTATTTTTATTTATCAATAATAATATAATATTTAATATAAAAAATAGGCAAATAAATAATATTATAAATTAAAATAATAAATATATATTAAATATTTAAAACAAACTATATTTATTTTGATGATTAAAAAAATACATTTTTACTCATTTTTATTATATTTTATGGATTTATTTATATATAATTAAATTATTACTTTACGAAATGTAAAATATAGAATAAATTTAAGAAATAATTAATCAAATTAATTAGTTTTATAAGTTAGACATCTTTTTTATGTGTATGATTTATAAGAGTATTTAATAATACAGGAATATATTTTTTTTTTTTTTGGTAGAGTTTGTAGAGAATATTTAAATTAAAAAAATATATATTATCTATTTTTTCGGAGAATATGTCATATTACCAGTTAAATGAAATTTTAAATTTTTATCTAGTTAGATTTGGAAATCAAATATATAATGCTCACAGTTTCTTATAAAAAAAATTCAATCATTAACTCAAGATTTTAAGAACTCAATAATTTGTTGCAAAGACAAATTTAGAATACAGTCCATTCAATTATTCATCTGCCGATAGGGTCCTCTTTTATCTCTTTGTAATTTTTTTTTTTAATTTGAAATCAGCATATAACAAATATAATATTGCAGCTGGAACGTATTTAGAAAAAAAAAATGCAGTTTGGGACCTTGTTATTTTAAAAAATATAAAATAACTTTTGGTAATTTATGTAATTTAAGTTTGGGACAATTTTCAGTTATTAACCTTGTATTATTTCACTCTTCAAAATTAGTCTAATGATGTAGTATTTTTGCTTAACATTTCAACATTATGTTTTATAAGTTGAATTTATACAATGAATAAGCATGAAAAATATTTAAAGATGAAAAAATAGAAAATATATTTGAAGACTATAACATGTATTTAAATATAATCAGTTAATCATGCTTAAAAATATCTATTGATATTTAACTATCCAAATTCCCATTTATGTGTAATTTGTATGAATTTCAATTAAATCATTTATTTCCTCAACCATTTTTTTCTTCAATCAAATAATTGAGTGTAGAAGGGGGGAATAATTTTTTTTTTCTTTTCTTATTAGTCAACAATCAAATAATTGAGTGTAGACGGGGAGGGGGAATAATTAGAGTTCAATTTTTTAATAGAAAGGTTGAATCCAAACTTTAGAGAGGTGTGGTTTTTTTACCATTCGATGATTTATAGGTTAAATATTTTAAATGAGACGACCCAAACCCTAACCCAATGTTATTATACCAACGAGACATGTGTTCTTTTACCACTTAATGATTTGTAGGTTAAATATCTTCGATAGGACTACCCAAATCCCCTCCTCCCTTCAATAGGCCAACTAGTGAGGAATCAAAGGAGTCACAATGTGGTGAAGAGGCACAATCAATATGGAATGAAAAACTGAAAGATATGACGAGGAAACGAAAGAAGTTTTTCCCAAAAAAGTTCCCAAACAGAAAGGTGTGGAGATGCATATGTTTGAGTCAAGATGAGACTCGAAAGGTCTCCTCCATGGAACATTGATTTTAACGCTTAAAATACTTCAGGATTTTTTTCAAATTTGTATAATATATATGTGTGTGGATGATAGAATTTAATCTAGATTACATATTAAAACAAGAACTAATTGGGCAAAGTCAAAAGTCAAGTCAAGTCATGTCTCTAGAATGTCATCAAGTCTTTGGATTCTTTCTACAATAGAAGAATAATAAATGGAACAAAACACATATTCTTCATCTACAACTTAAATAAATAACCATATGTTCTGCATACACACACCATTAACAAGAAGAATCATGGACACCCTTCTCATGTTCCTCTTTTTCCTCTTTTTCTTCTTCAAATCCTTTTCACCATGTTCAGGATCAAGCACCTTATGCCAAGGTTGTTCTCTATCCGTCGAAAATCAAGAAAAAGACATCTTAGTCTCTCCCGACGGTTCATTCTCCGCTGGTTTTTACCCAACAGGAGAAAACGCTTACATTTTCGCCATATGGTTCACCGAACCACTCAATGACGGAAACCACACTCTTGTCTGGATAGCAAACAGAGACAAAACAGTCAATGGGAAACGCTCTAAACTCTTTCTTACGAAAACCGGAAACATAGTACTAACAGATGCCGGTCAAATGAATGTTTGGTCTTCCTCAACTAACCCAACCGCTCCAGTCAGGTTGTTTCTCGCTAATAACGGAAACCTAGCCCTTCTCACGATTACTCCGGATGAAAATACAATTTGGCAAAGCTTTGATTTTCCGACCGATACTCTTCTTCCGGAACAAACCCTCTTGCGAAGTAACCAACTCGTTTCTTCGAGAAGCGAGTTCAACTATTCGACTGGCTATTACAGGCTTTACTTCGATAACGATAATGTTCTTCGTCTTCTATACAAATTTGGCGATCAACTCACTAGCGTCTTTTGGCCTGCCCCTTGGAAGAACAGTTGGGACAACGGGAGGTCCACTTACAACAATAATAGAACGGCCATGTTCACTTCGTTAGGGAAATTTGTATCCTCCGATAATTTCAACTTCAAGGCGTCGGATTATGGAGATGACAACGTTATGAGGAGATTGACTATTGATTTCGATGGAAACGTGAGAATGTATA
Source organism: Impatiens glandulifera (assembly GCF_907164915.1). Taxonomy (NCBI): domain Eukaryota; kingdom Viridiplantae; phylum Streptophyta; class Magnoliopsida; order Ericales; family Balsaminaceae; genus Impatiens; species Impatiens glandulifera. Next base: position 63,915,398 of record NC_061864.1, read on the forward strand.
GTTTGGATAAGGGACGTAAAATTTGGGATGTTTCGTGGCAAGTCCTGCAGAACCCGTGTAAGATTCATGGAGTTTGTGGGATTAATAGCTTTTGCAGTTATGATCTTCGTGAAGCTAGTGGCAAGAAATGTTCTTGTTTGCCTGGTTACAAAATGAAAGATAGTAAAGATTGGAGTTTGGGATGTGAAGCGGAATTCGAACCCTTTTGCAAAGAAAAGGATAAAAACGGCGAGTTCAAGTTCAATTTTATAGAACTTCCGCAAGTTGAATTCTTTGGGTTTGATATGAACTATACGGAGAAGTTGAGTTTGGAAAGTTGTCAAGAGGCGTGCATTCGCGCATGCCAATGCCTTGGAATCCAATACAGTTCGGGAAGGAGTCCAGGACTTTACACTTGTTACATAAAGTCATTATTGCTTAGTGGGGATCATAGTCCAGAGTTAACTAGTTCATCATACATAAAGGTTCCATCAACCGCCAATAATTTCCGTGATTTCAAGCTCAACTGCTCGGGAGATCAGATGGGGTATATCGAGTCGAGGATATACAAGAAGCCGAACGAAAACAAAAGCCTACAACTTGTGGTTTGGATTGCTGGCGGGTTTGGAATAGTTGAAATAACCTTAATTCTCCTTGTTTGTTGTGTCCTTTTTAACAAATCTCAAAAGGAGAATACCCAAAACTGGATTCAATCTCCGCCAACAAAGTTTCGGAGATTTACCTATAAAGAGCTAAAGAAGGCAACCGACGGTTTCAAAAAAGAGATCGGTAGAGGAGGTTGTGGAGTTGTGTATATAGGAAAACTATCTGATCAACGAAACGCGGCGATCAAGAAGCTCATCAACGATGGGATCGATGGAGAAGATGAGTTTCTAGCCGAAGTAAACACAATTGGGAGGCTTAACCATATGCATTTAATAGACATGTGGGGTTACTGCGTAGAAGGAAAGCATAGGTTTTTGGTTTACGAGTATGTAGAAAATGGCTCATTAAGTGACAACCTTTTGTTGGAGAATCTCTCATGGGAAAAACGGTTTAACATCGCGGTTGGGACTGCAAAAGGGTTGGCTTACCTTCATGAGGAATGTTTAGAATGGGTTTTGCATTGCGATGTGAAACCTCAAAATATACTATTGGATTCTGATTTTCAACCAAAGGTTGCAGATTTCGGCCTCTCCAAACTTCTAAAAAGAGGAGGAAGAACAGGATCGTCTTCATCTAACTCATTTTTCTCCCGAGTGAGAGGGACGAGAGGATATATGGCGCCTGAATGGATTCTAAATCTGCCCATAACCTCAAAAGTTGATGTCTATAGCTTTGGAATAGTAATGCTGGAGATGGTGACGGGGAAGAGAATATCAGATGGGTTGAAAGAAGGAGGATCATTAATAAAGTGGGTGAGAGATGAAATGAGATCCATTAAAACAGAAGGCGAGATGATAAGCGGAATATCAGGTTCGTGGGGATTGGAGAAAATAGTTGATCCGACTATAAAAGATGGATGTGAGTTGATGAAGACGAAGATGGAAGTTTTGGTAGACGTGGCTTTGCAGTGTGTGGAAGAAGATCGGGATGCAAGACCCACTATGAAACAAGTTGTAGTCATGCTTTCGTGCCAAGAAGATGATCATGAATACTTACCAGGAACGTGTAGTAGTCACTATCTAGATACTGAATAAGTACTTGTAATTCTCTATTTATGTATGACCATTTGATTATCACACCATAAGGGTATATAGATGTCTTGGAGATCCTTTAGTAAGTATGTGATCCATTTATGCTCACAAGTTATAGTATATGACTAAATTTAATTTTCAAACATAATCTCATCTAGATACGGTGTTTCTAAATGTAGCAGATCTAGGGTATATAAGAGAAAAGAGATGAGAACAAAATAATCTTAAAAGGAATAGCCTAAGCAGGGAGAATAGTCTTGTTTTTCAACATATAACTTCTGATACAATTACCCTAATTACATCTAGTTATAATAAAGCTAACAATATCTAATTAACTATAATTCTTCTACTAAGGAGCTAAGTCCGTCCCATGAGAACAGGCCTATCAAGACCTATAACCTTAGACATAAACTAATAATGCAGTAAATGTATCATTGGCTTTTAGTGATACAATTACCCTATCAGGCTATCATGTTTTGATTGGATAAATCCATAATTTGACATGCATTTTTTTTTTTATCTATGAGGCTTGTTTGAGCCCATATAAACTCTAAAGTAGTTCACAAACCTGGTTTGATTCTGCCTCTTTATAACCTTCATGTGGGTGCATACAGAATGTCTTCGTCTGGATCCATATGCAAGAATGCATTATTAACTTCCACCTGATGCAAAAAATCATTTATTTGATGCAGTCAAGGTTTAAAGTAATTGAATTGTTATTGTTTTTTATACAGGTGAGAAGTTGTCATGAAAGTCCACTCCATTCTTTTGGTGATATCATTTATCAAACTGATCTTGCCTTATGTCTGTTCATTGTCACATCTAATTTTAGTTTTGTTTTGAACACCCATCGATGCATGTAACTCAGTTTGCATTCCATTGTCATATTATCAAACTGATCTTGCTTATTGTAAGCTTCTAGGTTCCAGTTATGTCAAGCATATTTGCCAAAAATCTAGCCAAAAGGTGTTTGATGTTTCCTTTCTATAACCCCATTTTGATGCTAATTCCAAGTGTCTTGAACAAAGTTTGTCATTATTCACAAAATCAGTCATTATTTGTTCTAATTATCTTAACTTCTAAACCAAACCATGGATTTATCCATTATCATGTATGTACATGAGGTAAACAGAATTTGAGTTTCCAAAACATACCTTGCAATTTGTCATTCACCATCGGTCGATTTCTTTAGGATTTGTGTGATATCCACAATTCCCATTGATTAACCCTAATTTTATTTTTTATCTCTAGCGCCAGCCAACCGCATCGCCCTGCTTCAACTTAGATCATTTTGTCAGGAAAATATATGTTTCAGGGATTGAACTTCTTCATTTCCTCAATATCTTGCGTAGATCTTCAATCCAATTCGAATATCATATAAGAAATTCGAATTCATGGTGATGATGAAAGGAAGAGAATTTGAATATTGGGATTAAGAGAAAGATTAGGGCTTTGTATTGTTATAAAACTGGATTTGGGATTTTTAGAAGCTTTTAAATTTTAATATGTACAAATATAGGGGAATTTGAGGAAATGACCCTAAAGAGGGGTCAAATTATGTTTGGTGCGGGCCCATGTTTTTTATAGCGCTGGTGACCCCCAAAATATTTTCTGCCGAAAATACCCCTATTGCGTCACGCACCCTCCAGTTGCGTGACGCATCCGAGGGCATTGTGAAAAGTCCACAATGCCCTTACTATATAATAAAAAAAATTACAGTTTCTCTCTTTCTTTTCATTTCTTTCTTTCTTCTTCTCTTTCTTCACTTCCTTTTCTCCTCCTTCTCTCTAAAAAGGACAACCACCGACGAAAGGAATCCCAACGAAGACGGCGGAATTCCAACGAAGGAGATGTCTCTTTCTGCTACTGGTATGCTTACTTCTTCCTTTATTTCTTTCTTTGAACGCGTTGTTTGTATGGGTTTAGGGATTAGAGATTGATTAGGTAAATGTCACCGGCGGCGAAATCCGGGTGCGTCACGCAGGTGCGTCACGCAGGTGCGTCACGCAGGTGCGTCACGCAGGTGCGTCACGCAGGTGCGTCACGCAGGTGCGTCACGCAGGTGCGTCACGCAGGTGCGTCACGCAGGTGCGTAACGCACCTGCGTTACGCACCTGCGTGACGCACCCCAAATTATTTATAGTTAGTATTTGCATTTCATTGTTACGGTGTCTCTCGATTGATAGTAGAAACCATCTGAATATGTTAGAGTGTTGAAGAAATGAGGGTAACTGACAACTGATTTTAGAGTGTTGAAGGCTTGAAGCATGTTAGTTTATTCTTGATTATGAAATCTTCCTCAAATTGGATCTATATAGTTATCTGGTGTCAATCCAAGCTGTGTGGCCCATAAAAGCCAAATTTTGTAGTTTAGGATTGTAGTAGATTGATTAGTTTCTATTTTTAATTTGATGACATAGTTTGTCACATATTTCTCCATTGTCTGTTGAAAACTCAGGATAGAGAGATTGATGAGTTAAATGAGCAATTGGAAGAAGATGCAAAATGTGTTGAACACCTGCAAGTTCATCTGTTGGAGGAGAGAAATAAAATGTCTCATGTAGAAAGAGAGAACGTGAGATTGCAGAGCCAGATCAACATGTTAATTAGTTTGGTGCAGGAAAATGACGACGAAGAACCCTAGTTTCTAGATCTGATCAATCTCTTTTATGATCAACAAAGATCAGATGATATGTGTCTTTATACTGTCTTTTATAAATTGTTTTTTCTTTATAGAGAATTCATGATATTATCACATAGATGAGTAAGTAAATATGTAATTACATTGGTTTGTAAATCAGACATTACTCAATAATGGTCACCCTATGTTTGAGAACTTTATAAATATTTGAAATTTGATGATTTATACTGAATTTTCGAAGTTTTCGCGGACGGAAGCATGAAAAAATAAAGTCGAGTTTGGTTCGAAATAGGTAAAATCGAGTCAGGTTAGAATCGTTAACCCTGCCAACTTAAATTGTCACCCTTAATATTTTTACAATTGAAACTATACATATTCATTGTACATTTAAAGGAAAGACTAAAGCAGAAACAGTAGACCTATTATCTATACACAACTTATTAATGTCGATTTCAGAATCCTCTTAACAATCATTCATTTACTAGAACAAGATTTCCCAACAACAGATTTAAGGTTATCTAGTTTGGTTCATCTTGGAATCCTCTAGAATGTTGAACAAGAACTGTGGGAGAGAAGCAATTTTCGGGAGATTAGCCAGCAGCTCACCAAGTGAATCTATTCTCGACATCTTCGGGAGATTGCATGACTGTCCATTACTGCATTATGATCAGAATTTGTCAATTGATGAAATGAAAGGACAACAAAATAATTACTATACAAACTATAATTAGTTGCACTCTACCTGATTAACTATGAGAAGGCTCATAATGTGGAAACATTCTGGAACATTTAGGATATCAGCAGCTAGAGGAAATTAAAAGGAAAAAAATATTACCTCAGAATAACAAAGATTAGCTAATAGAAAAACGTTCCTTGCTTCAGGAAATGTAGTCCAATCTGGCTTACCCAGAACACAGCAAATCTTGTACAATTGATCTGCCTCACTGCAATTAAATAAATTAAAGATTGATAAGCAATAGAAAATTGGCAAGCCATACTCAGTACTTTTGGAAATGTTTACATAGATTTGTGTAATTTCAGAAAATTGCATCTTAGAACTGCTGTTTCAATATTCAATTCAATCCTTGATGGGGAAATTTAAGAAGACTAACAATCACAATGAAGCTATTTTAATATGTTTCTTTATGTATCAGTATTAAATTCGCGTGATTACCTTTCTCCCGGGAAAATGGGACACAAAGTGAATAGTTCAGCTAGTATTGCGCCAACAGCCCACATGTCTGATAACAAGTTACAATTAGATTTCAAAGCACAACAAGGACAGCGTAATTGTAACTGCATTAAAATCGCTAAGCTGAAGATTTAGAAATTCAGGAATAGTAAGCATACAAAAAATTCATCCATTCATGAGAAGAACAAGGAAGAATTGTATATAACATACCAACGGATGGAGTATATAATGGGGATTGCAGCAAGACTTCGGGCGCTCGGTACCTTAAAGTATGAGTGAATGCAAAAAACGTAAAGATGCTGACAGAAGCTTCATATTAAGACGAACTACACATAAAATGAGGAAGAGAAGGCTCCTGAGATAGAATTGCTTAAACTTACCAGCGTGTGGAGACATACTCAGTAAAGGGTGGCACTGATGATACTTCCCGAGCCAGTCCAAAGTCAGCCATTTTTATAATCTGATTGGTAACCAACAGGTTCTCTGTAGAATCAGATAAGAAAAAACAGTTATAATTATCTCATAAGTTGGAAAAATTACTAGCAACTTGTTGACGTAGTGATAAAAGAATTGCAAGAGTGCACTTTATACCATACCTGGTTTCAAATCACGGTGAAAATACCCATTTTTATGCATATGAGCTAGTCCTTCAAGAACCTGATACATGAGATCTCTAATTTCTTTCTCTGAAAAAGGATTTTGCCTGTCTCGCATAATCTGATATAGATTATACTCCTGTAACATAGTCAGCATTCAAAATAATAAGTAAAAGGTCAATTTATATCAAGGTCTGAATTTAGAGATATCTTGGTTAAAATGACATTCTAGACATCACACAAGAAAAAAAAATCAATTTTCTCAAAGAACTTGAAGTTAGTATAGATCTTCAATGTTACCATGTACTCAAATACGAAGAAAAGTTCATTGTTCTCTCTGACAATCTCCTTCAGCTTTATGATGTTAGGATGATTCAATCTGCGAAGTGACTGCAAAAAGAACATCAAGAGAGATGAAATATAATCCTGCAGAAGTAACACTATGAAACTATATACAAGAGGGGAAGGAATGACATTTAAATAAGAGGAGCAAAAAGGTAAAGATGCATAACATCTATCTTCTGTACAGAGGTAAGAGTTTGCATCCGAGATGACGCATCCTTCTTGACGCATCCATCTTGACGCACCTTGCGTGACGCATCCTACGTGACGCATCCTACCAAACAAACAACCTGCATTCAACGAATCAGCGAATCAATGAGGAACGTTCTGTAAATGAAATATACACGAACTGAATAGGAAATCAAAACAAACAATAACGAAATAAAGACAAAATATAGTGGAATGGTCGAATGAAATGTCAATTTGTTCGAAATCCTCAGCGCTGTGCAAACTCGTCTCCATTGGATGTTCTTCGAAGCTATAGGCCGTTGAATATGTTCGAAATCCTCTTCGATTCGTTCTTCATCGCTGAAAAAGAAGAGAAAATCTTCTCCGCCACCATTAGGGTTTCACGGCGGAGAAGACGGATGAGAGAGAAACTGAAACGAAAATGAAAAAAAATTAAGTTTTTATAGGGTTCAGGGTGCGTCACGCACCTGGAGGGTGCGTGACGCATGGGTAAAATGGTCATTAAAAAATTTGGGGGTCACCAGCGCTATAAAAATCATGGGCCCGCACCATCGGCTATTTGGCCTTATTTTGGGGTCATTTCCTCAAATTTCCCCAAATATAACTCTCACAATTCTTATATTTAAAAAATATATATAATAAAAAGAATTTAATATATATTATCTATTTTATTTAAATATTGATTTGACACAACCAATTAAAATAACTCAAGTATAAATAAAAAAAATTTAAATTTTGTTCGAAATTTTAATTTTCTAAATTAAAAACAAAATTGTTAAACTTCTTAAATTATATATATATATATATATATATATATATATATATATATATATATATATATATTTCAAAGTGTCATTTTACTACATTATAAAATAAAAAAAACATGGCTTGATATTTAAACGTTTTAAAAAAATAATTATTAATTAAAAACTTTAATCGTGTTTTAAAGATAAAATAATAAGTTATTTTGTTTGAAAAAACATAAAATAAAATAAAATTTGTAATTACAATTTTAATATAAAAAAAGTAAAATTGAAAATTATAAAATTATATTAAAATAAATTCCATTGGAATTATCTTAGACTTAATAGATAATTTAATATTAAGAATTAAAATTCCAATAAAATTAATTTTAATATAATATTAAAATATTGTTGATGAAGAAAATGTACTGAAAGATCATTTTAGAGTTTGTTTATGGATTGAAATGTTATTGTTCATAACGATTTGATTTTCGGGACACGTTCATATCAATCCTGTTGAAAAAAAGGAATTTTGAGTATAGTATTGGTGTTTTCAATTGTGTGTAGAAGATATTCAAGAGGAGAAACCGAAGAAACAAGTCAAACCGGTGAGTCGACTCACAAACTGGCTAGTCAACTCAGGTCTAAGGATAGTCAAACGCGGGTCAACCAACTGAATGATGGATTTGGCAGCCCATTTAAAATTTGAATTTTGTTAAAATTGATGGATTATTTGAAAAAAGGGGATTTGTCCAAAACATAAGGTGGACTTGAATCTTTAGAAAGTCATTGAGTTTTAAATGGATTTGGAACTTCAAAACTTCACCATGGCTTCAATACTTTATGGAATCCAATTATTTTGGGTGTTTAGAATCGGGGTTGAATCCTTTACAAGGACTATTTAAGCTCAATTTCACGTTGGGGTCTCCTAGCTAGACGAAATATTGACGTGAAAAGAATGTGTTTAAATGAAGATCAATCTGGACACCTCTTTACTCAAAAATTCATAACTTGAGTTGTAGTTTGTGGATTTGAGTGATTCAACTTGGGTTGGAAGGCTAATCCATGTATCTTTCTAATGGCGCCGATACCAAACCATGGCTCAACGTTTAGAGTACTTTCCCAGTCGATGCAAGTGAACTCATGCTCGAGGTTTGAATCCTAGGGGCTAATTGAAGGTAGACTACACTTTATAAATTCATATCTTTAAATTCATTTGGCCATTTTTGGTGAATTAGCTATCATTAGAAATCCCTTTGAGTCAGCTTTCCAATGGTACCAAGTACGCCTCATGGTGAGTTGTTTAACCCATTCTAGGTCGCCCGTAATAAGATTAGTACATGTGGTGACTCGTCTGTGTTCAGTCATTTCCTGGTCAATACAGACTCTATTTGTCAAAACTCAAAACGTGAGAGTTGTAAGCAAGACTCGGGCATTTTCAATTCCTCCTTGCTCATCCCGTGAGGAGCTCTAAGTCAAAAGTTATGGGTGTTTAAAGTTCTAGATGTAGAAACCGCAAGGATGATGAAGATTAAATAAAAATGAACTTTGAAAAATCATAACTTGGGCTAGGGGACATCATTTGAGCTGATTCAAAAAAAAAAGGTCAAGTTTGTTGGGTTATGAGTCTACCATAAAAATATCAGGCTCATTGGGTCAAAAACTTGGCTGGGTCAACTCATTGAAAAAGAAGCTGCTAAGGGAAGACAAAAAGAATAAGTTTCAAAAGATAAAAAAAAAGGCAAAGGAATTTCATTTTTTAATGACGAGCGTACCCCTCAAAATCATTCATATAGTTGTTCAAATCTTGGTTGATGTGTATGTTCGGAAGGGCTCCAAATGTTATAATTATAGGTCAATGTCACGCCATGGTAATTGCAATTGAAGAGGTATTTCCGAAATCTCATCACCGTTTATGTTTTTGGCATATAGCAAAAAAAACTTACAGCTGAGCTAGGAGAACATGTTTATTATAAAATGATTAAGAAACAATTAAAGACTATTGTGCATAACTCGCTTATCATTGATGAACGTGATGTGAATTGGCAAAAGATGATTGAAGAGTTTAAATTAGAAAATAATGTTTGGTTAAAATTTTTGTATGATGAACGTAATAAATGGATGTATGTATATGTCAAAGATAAGTTTTGGGCATGTATGTATACTAATTATTAAAGAAGTGAGAGTATGAACGCTTTTTTTTTTATGATTACGTACATTCTAAAACATCTTTGAAGCAATTTGTTGAGCAGTATGGTAATGGTTTGAAGAAAAATATTGAGAATGAAAAAACTTTGGATTTTGTTTCAATCAATTCTATCATATCAATAATAACTAGTTATCCTATTGAAAGACAATTCAAAGTGTCTACACTAACAACTTATTTAAGTTGTTCCAAGATGAATTAAGAGGGTTGATGTTTTTCAATGTCTCACTAGTTAGGGAAGAAAGGACAACTTTGATATATTAAATAGTGGAGACTATATTGGAAAAAATGGAGAACCCCTACGAGAAGTTCGTTTTGTGGTGCATTACATTGTGTTAAATTGCGAAATAAAGTGTTTATGTTGACTATTTGAGTTTTGGGGAATTTTATATAGACATGTGATCTTTGTGTTGATAATGAATAATGTTACTGAGGTTCCTACAAACTACATTATGGATTGATGGCGGAAAAATATAAAACGTGGGTATCAAAGTATCACCAACATTTATGATGATCAAACGTATGATGAAGAAAGTTATCGGTACAATATTTTCATGTCATCGATTCAAGAGGTTCAACAACATGGGGCAAAACATGAAGACGGTTGTTCTATTTTGGTAGAATTTTTGAAAGACATTAAAGACAAACTGATTGTTATTGATCTTGAGCATTTAAGGGCTGAAAATGATTGTAATTTACCACCAATAACTGAGGATGACACACTAAAAGAAGTGGTTACATCAAGTACAAAAATGATATACTCTCCATTTAAGGTGTGAGCGCGAGGATGTCCACCTAAAAAGAGAAAACAATCTGTTGTTGAATAAAAAGACCTACATTTCACATTTAGTTAGTTTAAACTTTGTTTCACATGTCTTGCATATATTGTCTTGCATATATGAAGATTGGCGTGTCAGTGTATTTATTGTGGAACAGTCGTGAAAGACAACGATGAGGTCAGCATTTTTTATGTTTTATATTTTTGGATAGGGTAAAAAAGATAAGGTTGCAAGGCATTCATATAACTTGTACTAGAGATTTAAACTGTGGTTTTTGGCTTGGTTAACTATGCAATGTAACAGTTGTGTTTGACTTGTATTGTTAAATATTGTCTTTCCTTTCAATTGTCTCATGTAATTTGGTTTGACTTGTAATGTTAAACTTTGCATTGTCTTTCTTTTGAATTTAAGTGTACAAAACAAACGAGCGAAGATCTAAGCGACGAAGAGCTAGGAATATGTGTGCAAGACGCACAACGGATGACTGATTCAGTATCCGCAGCAAGTTCAAATTCCCCATGTCCAATTGTATTATTTCTCTTATTATGCTTACCCCTTCGAAACTTTAACCTCCGATCATTTACAACTAGCTTCGGCCTATGATCAAATGTAAAAACCTTATCCACGACAGAATCTTCACTCAACAACAAAAACAAACAAAAAAATGAAAATTGTATTCAACTCTTGTTTGTATATAAGAAATTGTAAAAAAATACATACCTTTAGTATTATCCTCTTGATTGATAGTTGAACTCGGACTAAAGTAAGTAAAGCTTGGCATCGATAGAATTGGCAATGAAAACTCCGACATATCAGATTCAGAAAAGGGTACAGCTACAGGACATGAAGGATTCTCGTTAGAGATGGCAACGGTACCCTACCTGCCAGGTAGTGAAGTACCCATTTCCGAACCCGAATTTTATTTTATTACTCATCCCCGACCCCAAACCCAACGGATATATCTATTTTTATCCCCATCTCCGATTCGCCGGGTACCCGATACCCGACGGGTACCCCATTATCCGATTAAAATATGAATTTTTATTTATTATTTTTTAAATATATTAAATACTAAATATTAAAAACACATATGAAAATATTACTTATTTGTATAGTTATATTATAGAAATTAACAATATACATACATGAACTTCAATAAGAATTAGAGAGAATTAGAGAGAAGTTTAACAAAAAAAAAAAATATAGAGAAAAAATGTAACAAAAGAAAGATAAGAGATGTTAATCTTGAAATAAGAAGTGAATAGAGATGGAAAATATTTGTTATTAAAGAAATGGAAGATTAAGAGTATGGGAAATATAAATTAAATTAATGATGGTGTGGGAGTGGGTAGTTGAGTGTTAGTATAACTAATTAATTAATATATTTAATATAAATTTGTAACGATGGTATTAATGTAAAATTTGAAAAAGATATTTAAAATTTTAATATATATATATAATATTAATATTTTGAGTATCTGGTTTGGGTTTTGCACACTTCCCATCCCGACCCCGATCGGGGTAATCATTTTCATTCTCATTCCCGACCCAATCCCAATTTAAAATACCCGAACCCGACCATCGGGTACCCACAAATATCGGATATACGGGTACCCATTGTCATCCCTAATGTTATAACTGATGCGAGAACAATGATAATAATAATAAAAGACAGAATGAAAGCGACACCCGATTTAACGTGGTATCCAGCAAAAGTGCTGACTAATCCACGGGCAGAGCCACTGAAAATATTCCACTATAATCGTTAACACGAATTACAGATACTGATAGTGCAAGAAAAAACTAACACACAAGGCCTTTATTTATAGGACCAGGTCAATACATTTTTCTTACTCACTTCCTATGTGGGACAAACACCAAAAAAGGAATATTCTAGGCAAAGAAACCAACAAATCTCCACCTTGACTTGAATATTTCCCAGATAGCCAGATGCACCAGATGTACATTAAGTACCAGATGTGCCAGATGCATTACACTGAATGCCCAGATAAAAAACAGATGCATTACACCGAATGCCCAGATGTGACCTGCTCTGCCTCAGGCCTTGCCCCTTCAAGGGCAATCAACAGCTTCTAACATTGAGCAAGTTCAAACAATGTTGAAACTTGCTCTGCAGAACCGGCTTGGTAAACATATCAGCTGGATTGTCTGCAGTACCCACTTTGTTTACCTTGATCCTCTTCTCACTTCTCAGAAAATGGTACCTCACATCAATGTGTTTTGTTCTCTCATGGTGAACTTGATCCTTGGTTAAGCATATTGCACTCAAACTGTCGCAGTACACTAAAGCCTGATCGTGGTGTAGACCCAAGTTACTAACCAATCATTTCAACCAGATTCCCTCCTTAGCAGCTTCTGTCAAAGCCATATATTCTGCCTCTGTAGTAGACAAAGTTACTGTCGGCTGCAGAGTAGCCTTCCAACTCACAACAGAACCACCAAGCGTGAATACATAACCAGTCATTGATCTTCTACTGTCTACATCTCCAGCATAGTCAGAATCTGAGTAACCAGATACTAGACACTGACTATCACCACCATAACTGAGACCAATATCAGATGTACCCCTGAGATAGCGAAAAATCCTCTTCACTGCTTGCCAGTGTTCCTTACCAGGGTCTCCCATGAACCTACTGACAACACTAACAGCATGTGCAAGATCCGGTCTAGTGCAGACCATAGCATACATCAAGCTTCCCACTGCACTAGCATAAGGAACATGTGACATGTATTCCTTCTCCTGAGATGATTTAGGTGCAAATGCTACAGACAAATGTGCATTTGAAGCACTAGGAGTATCAATGGGCTTAGCAGTAGCCATTCCAAATCTCGATAGAACTTTCTGAATATATCCCTTCTGTGACAAGAATAGCTTCTTATGACTTCTATCTCTGTAGATCTCCATTCCCAAAATTTTCTTAGCAGCACCCAAATCCTTCATTTCGAATTCTATATTGAGTAGCCCCTTCAACTTTTGAATGTCAGACTTCTTCTCAGCAGCTAGCAACATATCATCTACATACAATACCAAATAGATGAAGGAACCATCTTTGAGCTTGTTGTAGTAGACACAATTGTCATACGGACTCCTTGAATAGCCAATCTCAAACATGTAGCTATCGAACCGCTTATACCACTGCCTCGGAGACTGTTTCAATCCATATAAGGACTTCTTCAACTTGCAAACATAGTCCTCTTTTCCAGGTTCCTGAAAACCATCTGGCTGAGTCATGTATATCTCTTCTTCCAACTCTCCATGTAAGAAAGCTGTCTTCACGTCTAGTTGTTCGAGTTCCAGGTCCTGATGTGCAACTATAGCAAGTAGCACCCTGATGGAAGTATGTCTGACTACTGGTGAGAATATCTCATTATAGTCCACTCCCTCTTTCTGACTGAACCCTCTAGCAACTAACCTAGCTTTATACTTGACCCCCTCAGCTGGTGACAACCCTTCCTTCTTCTTGAACAACCATTTACAAGTGACAACCTTTCTCTCTGGTGGTCTTCTAGCTAATTCCCAAGTCTGATTCTTTTGAAGTGACGACATCTCATCTCCCATGGCAGCAAGCCATTGGACAGACTCAGTACCTGTAACAGCTTCCTTGTAGGTGGATGGCTCATGATGATCCACTTCCTCTGCAACCTGTAAAGCATAGGCAACCATGTCCTCATAGCCATACATTATAGGAGGTACTCCAAAATTAGCTCTTCTAGGGCGATTAAGAGCTAGATTATGATGTTCTACAGATGATGATGGAGCAACTGGAAAATCTGCCTCTGAAAGTGGTTGAGAAAAACTCTCATCTGCTTCACAACTAGCCTCAGTCTTTTCCTGCTCCACCTGTTTCTTGACACCACAATCTACCGGAATGGTGAACTTCACAGTTGGGTTAACCATGGAATTTTCATCAAAGACAACATTCCTACTCAGAATAACCCTCCTCTCAGAAGGGGACCAGATCCTATATCCTTTCACACCATCCCCATAGCCTACAAATACTCCCTTCTTTGCTCTTGGCTCCAACTTCCCCTCATTGACATGATAGTAGACCGTGCAACCAAAAGTTCTCAAATTAGAGTAATCAGCAAGCTTCCCAGACCACAGTTCATAAGGAGTTTTCAGATTTATACCTGTGTGAGGTCCACGATTAATCAGATAGCATGCTGTGTTAACTGCTTCAGCCCAAAACATTCTTGTTAACCCAGCATTTGAGAGCATACACCGAGCTCTCTCCAGTAGTGTCTGATTCATACGTTCTGCTACACCATTCTGCTGAGGTGTATTCCTAACCGTATGATGTCTGGCAATCCCCTCAGTCTTGCAAAACTCAGACCAACAGAATTCCAAATCATTATCAGTTCGCAACCTCTTGACCTTCTTCCCAGTTTGATTCTCCACTAATGCCTTCCACTGCTTGAAGTTCTTGAAAGCATCACTCTTATGCTTCATTATGAATATCCAGGTCATCCTTGAATAATCATCAATCAACGACAGAAAGTACCTGTGACCCCCCAAAGACTCTACACGTGACGGCCCCCAACAATCAGAGTGGATGTAATCAAGTGTGCCTTTTGTTCTATGAATCGCTTTGGGGAACTTGCTGCGATGTAGTTTCCCAAAAACACAATGTTCACAAAACCCAAGATCCTTTATCTTATGCCCACACAGAAGATCATCTTTAGCCAAAATTTGCATCCCCCTCTCACTCATATGCCCAAGCCTCATGTGCCACAACTTCGTCATGTCTCCTTGGTCAATCTCGGAGGAAGCAACAGCAGCAGAATCAGATAGCGTAGTACCTTGTAGAAGATACAAAGTGCCCCGCTTCACACCTTTCAGAATCACACCTGAACCATTGTAAACATGTAAAGCTCCACTTTCACCTTTGAAACTAAACCCCTTCTTGTCCAAAAGACTTAGAGATATGAGATTCTTCGTCATGTGTGGAACATGTCTAACTTCGTTCAGTGTACAGAATTTTCCATCATGAGTCCTAATCTTGATCGAGCCCATCCCAACCACCTTGCAGGTAGAGCTATTGGCCATAGAAATATTTCCACCATCCACCTGCTCATAGGTTGAAAACCATTCTCTCCTAGGACAAATATGGTAAGATGCTCCAGAATCCAGAACCCACACATCAGTGTAATGTGTGCGACCATCAGCAACTAAGGCAATATCCTCTTCGGAGTTTGTACCATCTTCAGCAACTGCAACAGTACCTGGTGCCTTCTCATGTTGTCTTTGTCTCTTCTTTGGACATTCATTCTTCCAATGTCCCTTCTCCTTACAGTAATTGCACACATCTGTTAGTTTCGGACCCCTACTGACTGGTTTCTTGGGGAACTTCTTTTTCCCCGGTTTACCATATCCCTGATGGTTGTTTGCTACTAGCCCAACAGCCTGACTATCCGAAACAGTGCCACTGCAGCTATGTCGCAATTCTCTACTGTGAAGGGCAGATCTAACTTCTTCTAGAGCCAATGAATCTTTACCACTAATGAAAGACTCCCTAAAGTTTTCATATGATATTGGTAAAGAAACTAACAGAATCAAGGCAGCATCCTCATCATCTATCTTAATATCAATATTACGCAAATCTAATAATATTGCATTTAATTGATCTAGATGGTCTCTAAGAGGTGTACCTTCCTGCATACGCAGACTGAACAGACGTTGCTTCAAAAGCAACTTGTTGGTTAAGCTCTTCTTCATGTATAAAGTCTCCAGCTTAGACCACAAACCAGCAGCGGTTTCCTCCTCAGCCACCTCAGTAATGATATCGTCTGCCAGAGCCAAGAGCAATGTCGAGTGTGCCTTCTCTTCCAAAGACTCCATATCAGCAGGTGGTGGGACAGGTGCAGGCTTCATCAAGGGAGCCCATAGGCCGTGTTGTTTCAACAATGCCCGAACCTTGATCTGCTACAGACTGAAGTTATTCCTCCCAGTAAACTTGTCGGCTTTCAAACTTTTACTTCCAACCATCGTTCTTGCTTGAGCAGATCTGAACAACCAAGCTCTGATACCAGTTTGTTATAACTGATGCGAGAACAATGATAATAATAATAAAAGACAGAATGAAAGCGACACCCGATTTAACGTGGTATCCAGCAAAAGTGCTGACTAATCCACGGGCAGAGCCACTGAAAATATTCCACTATAATCGTTAACACGAATTACAGATACTGATAGTGCAAGAAAAAACTAACACACAAGGCCTTTATTTATAGGACCAGGTCAAGACATTTTTCTTACTCACTTCCTATGTGGGACAAACACCAAAAAAGGAATATTCTAGGCAAAGAAACC
This sequence comes from Impatiens glandulifera, assembly GCF_907164915.1. Lineage (NCBI taxonomy): Eukaryota > Viridiplantae > Streptophyta > Magnoliopsida > Ericales > Balsaminaceae > Impatiens > Impatiens glandulifera. The sequence continues at coordinate 63,932,093 of NC_061864.1, forward strand.
AACACCTAATTCTCATTCTCAACCAGAAAAGACGAAAATGAGGACTAACGTGTAAAATCAGTGGTGAATCGTTCCTCCTTTGAATATACCTTTCCAATTTAAATCAGCTGAACAACAAGAGACACTTCTCATCTTCGCCAAACCTCACTTGTGATTAGAATCTTCTTGTGTGTGTGGAATCTATTGCTCATCTTCACCATTTTTTCATCACCAATATGCTTCTGTGTTGGACTTCGAGATCCAATTCTTAAATGGCAGACATTAATTTCTCCCTTGGATGGTTCTTCATTCCACTCTGCAGTCAGATCATTGGAATCGATCTTTAAATTCAACAGTATTGCGGTTCTCATTATCTTCAAAACAAATCCAATTAACTGTTGGAGAATGGGAAGGGGCGGTCAAATATTGACAAACTAACGGTGGTGACTGGTGAAGTAATGAGGAGATCATAAATTAATGTAGAGAGAGACTCTATGACTATTTTGATATTTTATTTTTTTCTGATGTGGATAGTCACAAAAGTTTTGACCTAAGGGTGTTGTATCTATATGTGCTCTTAATGTTAATGTAATTTATATTTATTAATCATTCTATTATATGTATTTAACCATTTATGTAACTCGTGATACTTATTAAGAAAAATAACCATAGTTATCTACAGTTGTATACTCTATTTCTACACTCTAAGTATACAATAAATAATTCGGCTTAATATAACACTTATGTTTGTTTATTGGGCAAGGAAAAACATAGAACATAAAAATGTCTTTTGAAAACAATGATTCAAACGACGAATTTCAAAAATTCTTGAGTCATGAATGTCATTATACCTTCAAAATGACCGACACAAAAAATCGTGAACTTTGAGTATAATATTGTTGTTGAAGAAAATGTACTAAAAGGTCATTTTAGAGCCCGTTTATGGATTGAAATATTGTTGTTCATAACTATTCGATTTCCGGGACACATTCATATCATTCGTGTTGAAAAAAATCAATTTTGAGTATAATGTTGGTGTATTCAATTGTGTGTAGAAAATGTTCAAAAGAGGAAAAACCGAAGGAACGAGTCAAACCGGTTAGTCGACTCACAAGCCGGCTAGTCAACTCAGGTCCAAGGAGAGTCAAACGCGGGTCAAGAAACTGGAGGAGGGATTTGGCCGTCCATTTGAAATTTTAATTTTGTTAAAATTGATGGATTATTTGAAAAAAAAAGGGATTTATCCAAAAGAGAAGGTGGACTTGAACCTTTAGAAAGTCATTGAGCTTTAAATAGATTTGGAACTTCAAATTTTCACCATGGCTTCAATACTTTATGGAATCCAATTATTTTGGGTGTTTTGGAATGGGGGTTGAGTCCTATACAAGGACTATTTCAGCTCAATTTCACGTTGGGATCTCCTAACTATATGAAATATTGACGTGAAGGGAATGTGTTTAAATGAAGATCAATCTGAACACCTCTTCACTCAAAAATTCATAACTCGAGTTGTAGTTTGTGGATTTGAGTGATTCAACTTGGGTTAGAAGGCTAATCCATGCATCTTTCTAATGGTTCCGGTACGAAACCATGGCTCGACGTTTAGAGTACTTGCCCAGTCGATGCAAGTGAACTCATGCTCGAGGTTTGAATCCTAGGGGCTAACTGAAGGTAGACTAATTCACTTAGCCATTTTTGGTGAATGAGCTATCATTGGAAATCCCTTTGAGTCATATTTACAATGGTACCAAGTATGCCTCATGGTGCGTTGTTTATCTCATCATAGGTCGCCCGTTATAAGATTAGTACATGTGGTGACTTGTTTTTGTGCAGTCATTTTTTGGTCAATAGAGACTATATTTGTCGAAACTCAAAACGTGATAGTTGTAGGCAATACTCAGAAATTTCCAATGCCTCCTCTCTCATCCCGTGAGGAACTCTGAGTCAAAAGTTGTGGGTGTTTAAAGTTCCGGATGTAGAAACTGCGAGAATGATGAAGATTAAATAAAAATGAACTTTGAAAAATCATAACTTGGGCTAGGGGAGACCATTTGAGCTGATTAAAAAAAGGGTTCAAGTTCGTTGGGTTATTAATCCATCATAAAAATATCAGGCTAATTGGATAAAAAAAACTCGGCTATGTCAACTCTCATTGAAGAAGAGGCTGCTAAGAGATGACAAAAAGAATGAGTTTCAAAAGATAAATAATAAAAAAAAGCAAAGGAATTTCTTCTATTTTTAATGACGAGCGTACCCTCTAATTAATTGTTTAAGGTGCTCCGTCATTTAAAAGGTCTGAGCTCAGTTATTCAAAGGGGATTCCATTTTTCAGTTAATGAATTTGTGACTTCTCCTTCTAAACCTTATATGTTCGAGTTCGACCGGTTGCAGCAGCGTAGTAGAGACTGAAGAATCGACGCCTGCTATTTCGTTATTCGTTCAACGTGAGTCTTGTTCGTAGCCTAGATTTTGTTTTACAGTTTTTGGAATCGTTATTCTAAACATCCTGTTAGAGAAATTCTGAATGTTTGAAGCTCCATTTGAGCCAATTTTCTGAAATTTTGTTGTTACATTTTTATATTCTTCCCAAAGTTATAAAAAAATAGAAAAAAGACTCAAAAAACAAAATAAATTAGAATAAATTGTTGATACTTACATAGTGGATGTTATTAAGATTCTAATCTCCAAAATCAAATAAAGGTTGTAAAAACCACATTTGTCTTTCTTTGATTTCTCCTTTTTGTTGAATTGGCATGAATGACTTAATTGTGTGATGATTCATGATAATGTTGAAGTGATTGAATTGATGCATGATTAAAATGCAAATGAACATGCAAAGTCCTTGAAGGCTAGATGAAATACATGCTTTTACTTGTGTTCTGGAATTGAATTGATTATATGAATTTTTAAATGATCAAGATGAATATATGAAAACATGATTGGTGTGTTGAATTGAATTGCATGTTTATTTGCTTCCAATTGATAACTTTATTCAATGATCATGATAAATATGCTTACATGTTTGATTAGCATATTATATCCACGAATAATTCTTGATTGATTCTATTGATTACCATCGCTCTTAATGCTTTACTTTACTTATGGTAATTACTATTTTAATCTTTGCTAGATGATTTAGACTTAGGGTCAAAAACATTTTACCCATTTGCACACATTTTACCCAAATTTATGTGTAGCCGTAGGCAAAACTTCTTACTGTCGCAAAATCACATCTTTTCCAGCACAAATTTATGTGCCAGTAAATCTCCTTATCGCCGCATAATTACACATTACCGTCACAAATTTATGTGTCGGCGTATATCTTTGCCGATTCTAATTTACCAACACATAAGTGCCGATAATATGTTTTGTGATATATTTCGGTGTACTTTTACCGACATTTACATAAGCGCAGGTTATAAGTTTCGTGGTACATAATTTTGTAGAAGTGTTATGATTCATGTATAAAAATATAATAGTAAAGTGTCACAGCCCAATCTTCCTGGCCCAGGAAGAGGAGGCTTAAGGAGAATGTCACGACCCAATCCTCCTGGCCCAAGAAGAGGAGGAGGCTTGAGCCCTCTTAAGCCCAACCCAAGGAAGATTCTAGACTGGAAGGAAGCTGGAAGGAAGGTCCTTGATTAGCTCACCTAATTGAGAGTTAAAAGGAATTCCTTGATTAGTGCATCACTAATTGAAATATAAAAGGAATGTCCTTAATAAGGAATGTCCTTGATTGATAATTATAAGGAATCCCTAAATTAGTGCACAATCAATGTAACAGCTAGAATTAGTCTTATAAATACCTGTGAAGTATTACATTGTAAATCACCAAGTATTCGAGTAATATACTACTATTCTTTGTAAGAGTTACTCTCTATCTAGAATTCTTGTGTCAATTCTATTAAACGCCGAGTGTTGCGTCGAGTAAGGCTGACTAGTTACTCGTTCTTGAGAAGATCGTAACTAGTGCCGCACGGATCGTCAGTGAAAAGACTGAGCCCGTGACAATTGGTATCAGAGCTGAAATGACGAGGAGATCGGAAGAAACTTCAAAGGTCGTGGACGAAGTAGAGAATCTTCCCCACGGGACCGAAGAAGATGGTAGGAACTCTCGCAAAATTCAGGCGGGAGGAACCAAAGATACCAAAGAAAAAGAAAGATCAAGAGATGCTATCGTTGACATTATCGCCAGGTTGGAGAAGGTAGAACTCACCGTGGCGTACGGACAAGATAATGATGGGGACCTAGAGGAATGCATTGTCGAGCTTGAGAAGGAGAGAGACGAGCTCCGAGGAGGAATGTAAGGTGCCCTGAATGAAGGCTTGTCCAAGTGTCAAGAGCAAGCTCAGATCGTGGAGCAGACCCTCCTTGGTGAAATCAGGACCTTGACTGAGAAACTCGAGGTAATGATTTCTAAGTTAGAAACTACCGAAGAGGATGTAGCGTTACTCAAGAAGGCGGTTGCGCAAGAGTGCGGACGCGCGCCTGTAGGAGTCCCCAATCCGATAAGGATAGACATTCCAAGGCCTAAAGCGTATTTAGGCGAGAGGAATGCGAAAGAGATCGACAACTTCCTATGGAGTCTAGATCAGTATTTCAAAGCACTCGGCCTAGTAGAAGAGGCGAGAAAGATAGATACTGCCACGACATACCTGGAAGACACCGCGATGCTATGGTGGAGGCAAAGGAGTGGCGACATTAAAAAAGGTATGTGTTCTATCAATACCTGGGGTGAATTCAAGGAGGAACTCAAGAGACAGTTCTATCCGGAAAACGCTATTCGAGAAGTAAGGGCCAAGTTGCGGCGACTCTCACAAAGAGGGAGTATCAAGGAGTATGTCAAGGAGTTCATCGCTACTCTCCTTGAGATCCCTAACTACTCAGACGACGAAGCCTTGTTTGCCTTCACTGACGGTCTACAAATGTGGGCGAAGTTGGAATTGGAACGACGTAGTGTCCAAGATCTAAGCTCCGCAATTGCCGTGGCTGAATCTCTTGTCGAGATGAGAAGGCAAGAGAAACTAAAGTCGACCTATGAGAGGAATGACAATGGGGAAAATGGTGGAGACCATCTCCATAACAATGAAGACCCAGTTAAGTTTATCAAATCAAATGGTAAAGGAGATCGGGACGAGAAACGTGGAGAGAAACCCCGGATAAAGTGTTTCTTTTGTGAAGGGCCGCACAAAGCGAGAGAGTGCCCAATGAAGAACAAACTATCAGCATTGATGGAGGAGCAAGAACGCCTTCACGATGAAGCTCGATTGGGGTCGTTAAACCTACTTAGTGCCGTTACAGCAAAGTTTGATAAGTCAAAGTCCACGAAGAAAGGACGACTATTTGTGGAAACTAGAGTAAGAAACCACATGGTTAAAGCTTTGTTGGATACGGGAGCCAACAACAATTTTCTAGAGGTAAAGGAGGCGAGAAGACTGGGGATTAAGTACACTAAAGAGAAAGGGTGGCTTAAAGCAGTCAACTCGGCACCAAGTGCGACTTATGGAGTTGCTCGTAATGTAAAGATCAACTTGGGGGAGTGGACCGGCCTTCTGGATTTCTCCATTATCGACATGGATGACTACAAAATGGTTCTCGGCATAGAGTTCCTAGACAAGGTAAATGTCATCCTACTCCCTTCTGCCAATATGATGTACATTCTAGAGCAAGGTAATACTCGCACAATACCTCTAACAAGAGAGGGCAGAAGAGAAACTAGGCACCTATCTACCATGCAACTCTCAAAAGGTGCGGAGTACACCTATCCATCATCTTTTGTCATTGTGAAAGAAGATGAGAAGACTGCGTCTAAAGAGAAGATACATCCAGAAGTTACAATTGTCCTAGAGAAATGTCACGATGTAATGTCCGCTGGAGTATCAGAGAAACTCCACCATAAGAGAGAGGTGGAGAATAGAGAAGAGTTAGTAAAATGTACAAAACCATCGGCGACGGTTCTTTATCGCATTAAACCTCCCAAATTGGAGGAATTGAAGAGGCAACCAGAGGAGTTTCCATTCAAGAAAGAGAAGTGCGAAATAGCCAAGACCGCCAAAAGAATGAAGAAATGGGAGGAAAAGAAGAGAAGACACTTGGAGTTCGGAGGAAACCGAGTGATAGTAAAACTTATCCTCCATCAAGAGAGACAATTTTCCAAAATTCATAAGGGGCTTGTGAGGCAATACGAAGAACCTTTCTTAGAGAAGAAATGGGTTAGAAAGTCAGCACGTCGCTCAAAACTTTTATCTAATGTGGAGACATCATCCAGGCCTACAAGGAGGAAGCGACGAGGACGTCGCCAGATTGAGTGGGGGAGAATGTCACAGCCCAATCTTCCTGGCCCAGGAAGAGGAGGCTTAAGGAGAATGTCACGACCCAATCCTCCTGGCCCAAGAAGAGGAGGAGGCTTGAGCCCTCTTAAGCCCAACCCAAGGAAGATTCTAGACTGGAAGGAAGCTGGAAGGAAGGTCCTTGATTAGCTCACCTAATTGAGAGTTAAAAGGAATTCCTTGATTAGTGCATCACTAATTGAAATATAAAAGGAATGTCCTTAATAAGGAATGTCCTTGATTGATAATTACAAGGAATCCCTAAATTAGTGCACAATCAATGTAACAGCTAGAATTAGTCCTATAAATACTTGTGAAGTATTACATTGTAAATCACCAAGTATTCGAGTAATATACTACTATTCTTTGTAAGAGTTACTCTCTCTCTAGAATTTTTGTGTCAATTCTATTAAACGCCGAGTGTTGCGTCGAGTAAGGCTGACTAGTTACTCGTTCTTGAGAAGATCGTAACTAGTGCCGCACGGATCGTCAGTGAAAAGACTGAGCCCGTGACAAAAGGCATCGGATATGTACACAATAAGGATTAAATTTATTTAATCAATTATCAAACTCATATTAATCGAATTCATAATATATAATATTAGTTCAATCACCTAAACTAAATTTAGTTTATTGGAGAAATTAAATTTATTCAACTCATTTTTTTTAATATGTTCTTAATTTGTTTTACTTGATTAATACGTTTTTAAAATGTTTAATACAATTTTGACCCGTTTAATATGTATTTTAGTCTGTTTTTAACATGTTTAACTTGCTTAACATGTTTTTATATGTTTTAACCTATGAAATATCTCCTAGAACTGAATTGTTTGATGAGGGAAATTGGAATTGAAATTGGCACTGGAATTCTAATTCCAATTCCATGATAATTGGCATTAAATTACAATTCAATTTCTATGTTTGGAAAAGTTATAGAATTATAATTCAATTCTAATTCCTATGTTTGGGAAAATAATAGAATTGTAATTCAATTCCAATTCAAACAAAATAAAATATCGGTTCAAAATGTTAACTTCTTAAATATGTTTTCACGTTTTTGACATTTTAACACATTTAATACGTTTTTTACACGTTTAACACGTTTAAACACATTTTTGACATTTTTAACACGTTTTCACACTTAAAACACATTTTCTCATGTTTAACATGTTTTTCACGTTTTTGGTATGTTTAACACGTTTTTAACATTTTTAATACGTTTAACATGTTTTTCACACGTTTTGATAAATTTAACACATTTTTGGCACGTTAAACACGTTTTTGGCATGTTTAACACATTTTTACACGTTTTACACATTTTTGACACGTTTAACATGTTTTTCACGTTTTGGCACGTTTAACACGTTTTCACACGTTTTTCACGTTTTTCACATTTTTCACGTTTAACATGTTTTTTACGTTTTTGACACATTTAACACGTTTTTGATATTTTTAATACGTTTAACATGTTTTTCACACGTTTTGATAAGTTGAACACGTTTTTCACGTTTTTGGCACGCTTAACACGTTTTTGGCATGTTTAACACATTTTCACACGTTTTACACATTTTTGACACGTTTAACACGTTTTTCACGTTTTGGGCATGTTTCACACGTTTTTCACGTTTTGGCACATTTAATACGTTTTTGACACATTTAACACGTTTTTGACATTCTTAATACATTTAACGTGTTTTTCATACGTTTTGATAAGTTTAACACGTTTTTCACGTTTTTGGCACGTTTAACACATTTTTGACACATTTAACATGTTTTTCACACGTTTGACACGTTTAACACGTTTTTAGCACGTTTACACATTTTTGGCATGTTTAACACGTTTTTCACATGTTTAACATGTTTAACACGTTTTTAGTACGTTTAACACATTTTGACAAGTTTAACACATTTTGGCACGTTTAACACATTTTCCATGTTTTTGGCATGTTTAACACATTTTTGGCATATTTAACACGTTTTAAACATGTCATAAGTGTGTTAAACGGGCCAAAACGTACTAAACATGTCAAAATGTGGTAAATGTGCCAAAATTTATCAAACGTGTTAAACGTGCCAAAAAAAGTGTTAAACATACAAAAATGTGTTAAACGTGTCATAAACGTAAAAAACGTGTTAAACGTGTCAAAAACGTATTTAACGTGCCAAAAACATGATAAACGTGTTTAATGTGTTAAAAACGTGTTAAACGTGTCAAAAACGTAAAAACATGTTAAACGTATCAAAAATGTGTTAAATGTGCCAAATAAGTGAAAAACTTGTTAAACGTGTCAAAACGTGAAAAATGTGTTAAACGTGTTAAAAACGTGTTAAACGTGTCAAAAACATTTAAAATGTGTCAAACATGTCAAAAACGTAAAAAAACATGTAAAACGTGTCAACAACGTATTAAACGTGTTTAATGTGTTAAAAACATGAAAACGTGTCAAAATGTGTTATACGTGCTAAATATGTGAAAAACTTGTTAAATGTGTCGTTAAACGTGTCAAAATGTGGTAAACTTGTCAAAAACGTAAAAAAAACATGTTATAATATTAAAAACATGTTTAACGTGCCAAAAACATGATAAACGTGTTTAATATGTTAAAAACATGATAAACGTGTTTAATAGGTTAAAAACATGTTAAATGTGTCAAAAACGTGAAAACATGTTAAAAACGTGTCAAAAACGTTTTAAACGTGCCAAATATGTGAAAAACTTGTTAAACGTGTCAATACGTGCAAAATGTGCCAAACCGTAAAAAACGTGTTATACGTGTCAAAAACGTGGTAAACGTGTCAAAACGTGTTAAAATGTGAAAATCGTGTTAAACGTGTCAAAAACGTGTTAAACATGTCAAAGACGTGAAAAATATGTTAAATGTGCCAAAACGTGTTAAACGTGCCAAAAACGTGTTAAACGTGAAAAAAACATGAAAACATGTTAAATGTGTTAAACATGTTTAATATATGAAAAACGTGTTAAACATGTCAAAAAAATGTGAAAAACGTGTTAATTTGGATTTACAATTCTGACCTAAAAATATTGGAATTGGGAACTATCAAATTACACTATATTGAATTCTATTGGAATTTTAATTCCAATTCCAATTCTTAATATTAAAATGTCTAACCAACATAAGAATTAAAATTGGACTCTCCAATTCCAATTCCAATGTCAATTACAGAGTTACCAAATACACTCAATATATTTTGACTCGTTTAACACGTTTTCTACTAACACACTATTAATACATTATTGATAGTACTAAAAAAAATTATAATTACAATATTAAATAAATTAATATAAATATTAAAATAAATTAATAAATGTTATTAAAATAATAGTATTTTTTTCATTATAATCACTTTAGGATAAATTAATTTTATTTTATGTTTTTAAAAATTTTATTATAATGTAACTAATTAATGTGATTAAAGTTTATTTTGATTTAATGTGAGATATTCTATTTTTTTAATTATAAAAATTTAAGTTGAAAATAATATTTAAATAATTTTAAAAAATTATTTTTTATAATAATAAATTATATTTGTAAAATAAATCAAAATAAAAACTTTAAAATATTTTATCAACCAAAATATATAGTGTTAATGTGAAATTTGAATTATTAGAAAAAATATTGAGTTTGAAAGTGTAACCATTAAGTTTGGATAATATGAATTATTCAAATTAACTCAAACTACAATCAAACCGAAATCAATCCTCCTCGATATCAACTCAAATAATTTACTTAGTTTGGTTTATTGGAATGAATATTTTTTTTCCTTTCTAATTTTTGTTATATTAGATGTTATTTTATTTAATATTTTGATGTTATGAATTGTTTTAATTTATAATATTGACGATATATTTAATATTTAATTATCTTGTATTTAATTAGGGTAGGAAAATTATCGATATATTTAGTATATCGAAAATATCATACCGTAAAATATCAGTTTTTCGGTATACAGATACAAACAATAAAATAAAATCATTATGAACTAAGTAACCTAACTTAATAAATTTATTTTTGAATATATTATTTATTTTATCTCTTTAACTATAATAGATTTTTTTTTATCAAAATATGTATGCAGTCAATATTTAGTATATTATTTGGATTATACCAATATTTAGACATACCAAAATAACACTCCTAGATGTTCAAATATATCAAAACGGTCAAATATATATATATATATAAACTCAATTCAATTCAAAAAATATTTGATATCAGATATAAAATCGAATCTATGCATATTTGATGTTAGATATAAATATGAATATAGAATTTTTAGATAATAAAAACCTATATATTAATAAAATCTCCTCATAATATATAAAGTAGTCAAATCAATTACCAACTTGACTTTCAACTTTCAAGTATTTGTTTAATAAAAAACTTAGTTTATAAACATATCTATGATAAAAATATAACTAACTTAGTAAAATCAAATCTAAATTTATCTAAAAAAGATTTTAAAAAATCCATCAAATCTAGTAATTGATCCCCTATTTAGTAATGAGATAATAGGAAACAAACATTACAAATTTTATTTTTTTCAAAATTGAGATATATTTGAAATGGTGAAAATTTGTAATTTAGATGATAAAAATATCAAAATTAAAAACCTAAGATTAAAAATAATTAAAAGAAAAAACATGATCTCTTAGTTAAAATCAACAAAATGAGAGTATTGGGCAAGAAATGATATCAAACCAATTCAAATTTGAATGGTTTAAATTGAAACTAGACAACCAATAAAAAATGCAATACAAAATTGAAAATAAATAATTTAAAATTGTCAAATAAACATCCTGAAAGGCTGAAACTACATATTATTTATTCTAGGAATAAAAATAAATAAACTATTACCAATATCTAGTTGTATATCTCAAATCCTTTATTTTTGTCAAATCATTTATTGTTTAGTTCTATATGTTATTGCATACCCAAATTGGCATATATTGCAATCATCTTAAATCTTTTCTTATTTATTCTCACAAGTTATTTAGTTTGTATATATTGCATGCACATATGTGACGCCAACACTCATATAAATCAATAATAAGAATATCTAGCCACTATATTTACTTGCAGGTATACTCTTGCTCGCTTTTCGTCACGATTTCCATTGATGAGCTACTCGGGATTCCGAGGAAGGCGCATTGCTGGTCTCCTTTCATCTCTTTCTGTTAACAGAGATGAACAATTACAAACAGAAACAATGTAGAGTTAAGGAAGTAAATAAGATTACTTACCCCATAAGTCTGTAATGCTTACTTCTTTATGAGATTGGAACCAATAATCATCTTCTCTCTGAAGAAAAAGAGAAACGGGTATTAATCGTGCTGCTACAAGCATTACAAAGAAACCTTCAATGGGAATGTGATTTTCGAAGCAAAAGAAAAGGAAGATTAGCTTACAGCAGATTCTGGTATTGTGATCTTCTGAGTTCTGGATTCCACAGGACCTGTTGAGGAAATGCCATCTGGTATTATTGGATCCGTTCCTGAAGATATATCTGCTAGATTTTTCTCATTGACATTCACATCCTCCTTAATTTGGCTTCCACTGCTACAAGCATTATGCAACTCGATTAAGGTTTTATAAAGAAAAATAAGGTAGCAAACAATGAAATCTAGATATTTTGATAGAAATATAAAGTGTTTCTCATATAATGAGCCAAAATGACTCTGAACATGCATTAGGCAAAGTAGTCCAAACCTTCACTCTCTCTTTCTTTCTATTAACGGGTATTTCCTTCCAAAAAACAACCAAGATGGTACCCAAAAGGGGCACCCTTTTCAAATAGGAACACAATAAAAGACATGATCAAATAGAAAATGAAGGGATTTTCTATTCTTCAAGATTTGGAAACACTTTGTGTTTCTCAATCTGGATCCAGATGAGAGACTGCCAATAAATTTTTGAATCTGTACCTAGCTAAATTGTGTTTGCAAACGTGATCTCATCTTAATCCACATCCAATGTGAGATCTCACAGAAGAGGGGGAAAAGGGTGTTTCTCAACATTGATTGAAATTTATCCCATAAACTCATAAAAGGAAGTTGATCCTGTATGACGGTGATTAACATACCATTATCTCCTTACATTCTAACAGTTGCAATTTAAATCTTCATAGCATGTGGGCTCGCATCTTGTGCAACAAAATGCTCACATTCAAGAAGTCGTGGATTAACAGCAGTGTCTTTATATCTTAGGATCCTTGTACTAAGCCATATTCATTCTAGCACATTATTCTAGGGTATAGTAGATGATCATAAGAATGACAGTAAATTGATTTGATACAAATGGTGTGTGATTAAGAAGAAATGGAAGTGAAAAATGAAGAAAACACTTTAGAAGAAGTTTCATTCCAAAACATTTCTCGAAATCAATTCTAAACATGTGATCTCTTCACTATAAGGAAACAATAAAGTTCCAAATGTGAGACCATGAATTGCATGGCATGGTAAACAGTGTCCTACTTTCATTTTATTTCAGACGAGGGAGGGCTTTATTCGTGGAGGAGGCTAGCACAACATCCCACACAACTTCAATCAAGGTGCTTACAGGCGGAGGGTCCAACCCGTAATTGTCTTATTCTAATAACTTCTTTCGTTTCCATATTCATCAAGTTTAAGGTATTCAAAAAAACAACTAAATCCCAAGCAAAATCCAACTCCATTTTGTTTATCCCGAAGAAAAGCAAACTGAAGAACTATGACAGAAAGGCAAAAAGAGATGTGGCAACGAAATCACAGGAATGATAAAGAGAAATATTGCATAATAAGGAGAATGAGAGGGAAATAGGTACCCTAATAGATACAAATCAATTGGGCCTCTTATACTTCTAACAATTAATCTAAACTCCCTTTGTTGGAAACCAGTTTCCTGTCAACAAAAGTGAAATGTCAGCTGCAGGCATTTCTTTGAAAGATAAAAACTAATTCATCCATGCAGAAAATTTCCCACCTCATCTGGATCAGGAACTTCAATACAACTAGCATGTGGAGCTTTTATTGCAATAAGAGTTTGATCCTGTTGCATACAGTTCATGTGAGTATGAAGCTTAAGGATATAAATAACAGGAAAAAAGGAAACCAAGACAAATAAAGACCTTGAAGTGAGGAATGCTTGTGATATCCTCCTCAGTCAAGAAAAGGTGCCTGAAAAAGATCCAAAAATAAGTTCCCCCATAGAGATGATACTTTACATAATCCCAGTTTGAGAAACAACAGATAAGAAGTAAAAACACTACTTACTTTTTAAAATTCTCATGAGATCTTAAAATCCTCAAATGCTCTTCTCTTTCCCTATATTGAATGAAGCCGACATTAGCTACATGGTCAAAGAGATCATTAGGAGAAAAGTAAAGAATTGATTCTACACACCTTATACAAGCATCAAGCCTGCTATCTTCAGCATATAAATTTTCAAGCTCAGCCTGACAAAAACCAAAATTGTCAGCAGACATCATTTTTAATTTGTTATCCTTCTTCACCATTACAAGAAACCACAAAATTCATTGAAGCACAATAAGAAACACAGCAAGGCATTGTATGATGAAGCGTTAATCCAAATAACCCCTTTATCATGGAATCACTCATAAATCAAATAATCAACTAAAATACTAAATACCCTTACTTTATTTTTTGAATACAAAAGATATTTTCATCATACTTCAATAAAGAGAGCACTGAAATTAAACATCAACCAATGTTGATAAAATAAAAGGAATTGAGAACTAGAATTTCATCATCCTATGAATGCACACCTTTAACAAGTTAGCATCTTCATTGATATTGCTTGGTACCATCTCAAACCCCCTGTCAAAAGAAGCCTATCAGTCATAGAGAAATAGACGAAAATAATTAGATAAAAAAGGGCTAGGACCATTACTTCCACATTATATGGTTTTTTGTGGTTTTCTCTATCAATCCTATTCCTTCCAGAACATTGGTAATGTCATATATCCTCCTTTTCTGAACCTGTGTATGCAATAAAAATAAATGTACAGATGTTATGGCAATTTTCTCATGTACAACAAGAATGGTGACTCAATACATGCCAAGGTTACACAGTATCAATATTGACAACATGCCTTGAGGGCTTCTGCAGTCTTGTTCAGATCAAGCTGGCCGCCTTCTGCCTTATGGACCAAATCAATGAACTTCTTTGTTAGCGTTCCTGCCAAAAAACACATTAAAGCCCTAGATAAATTTAAAATCAATCTACAGCTCAGAACTAGTAAGCTATCTAACTAACTTACAACACGACAATTTGATAATTGTTTCACCTATATCGCGGGTAATATTGCAACAAAAAACAAAGTTGAAGCATGCTTACCTAGAGAACTGTCGAAACGACAACCAGTCCCATTAGATGCATTATAAGATGGTACTGGCAGAAAGATCAGGAAATAGGAGGTCATCATGATAGTTATAGGGAAGACTAAACATAATTTGGTAACAATTACCACATTAATATATAAACACATAGAATTTTACCTGCAACTGGACCTGCTGGAATCAAAGGTTTCCATTGCTTTGGAACTTCTGAGGAATTGAAGATCGCAATACCTTCAGAGGGCTTTAGACTAAGTGAAAGATTGGTATCATATTCAGCTTTGGTACAAAGTTGAGGATTGACCTGTCAAGTATCAATTTCTATAATTATTTCTTTTCGCTTCGACAGAGAAACGCACCAAAGAACATAGCAGCTCAGTAAGGAATTTACATATGTTACTTCGTAAATAACTTTTCAATTTTAGACAAATCACCCTCACATGACAAAAGAAGCCATTTTTTTAATGAATGTTAATAAATTAGCATATACATACAATAAGATCTGATAGGCAAATCTAGCTCAAACAAAACAGTTAATACCACTTATTATATTTGTCGCATATGGATGACGACGTGGTACTGACAATTTGACAAATAGCGACAAATTTTCAAGTCAAATTTGTTCACGAGACAGTAATTAATGGGCGAACTGTGGGATCTTACAGGAGAGTTATAAAGTCTTGCATCCTAAAGCTTTGGATAACAAATTCAAAAATCTCAATCGAAGCACAATATTAGATAAAATGCTTCATCAACTAGCATTTCAAACTCTTCTAAGATAACAAATAATCATAGTAAGATACTCAAGTATATAGTGTAGTCTAGGCATGAGCAGTCATTCAGTCCTATAGCAATCTTCATTTGTTTAACAATGAACTAGATCCAAATTCAGAAACTTTTATTTCCCTGGCAAATACTCAATAAGATAGGTAGCTTGAACATTAATTTGTATGGAATAATAATGAAACAAGCAAGGTAAAAGCTGATATGGACAAATTAACAGAGCCAAGTCATTCATTTCCCTATTTGGATCAGAAATTATTCCTAATTTCCTTTCATAGCTCAATATACAGATTTAATAGAAATCCATATCCATCACAAATGTCCAAGATCAGGGCTTTATGTTTGTTTGATGTTTACCCTTTTATCACATTAGGTTGAATCACCATGCAACAATGTTAAAATGCGATTATATTCACAAAACCCTTAAGATGTAAAAAAAAAAAAAAAAAAAAAAAATTAGATATCTTGTGTCAGTGATCACATGTTCTTAAATCCCCAGAAGACGATTCAAAGCTAGATATATACTAAAGAAAGAAAGAAAGAAAGAAAAGATAGTCGGAGGTGGAGCTAACCGGCGAGTTATTGAAAGTCGGATGTGGTTGTGCAGATAAGAGATCTGTGCGTGAGGAGGGATAGTCATTGGAGGGTATTGGCGATGAAATCATAGATGAAGAATGAGAAGTTTGTAAGTAGAAAGGGAGAGATTGACTGGAAGCGGAAGGTGTGCAGAGTTGATATCGCGGATGGAAGACTGAATCTATCTGAATTTGAGACAGAGATTGCTCAAGTTGCCATCGATGATTCGAATCTTCGCCAGGAGTCGCCATTAGAGAGAGAAAGAGAAAGAGAAAGAGAGAGAGAGAGAGAGAGCGGTCAGTTCGAATCAGCAGCCCCGCCTTTCACCATTTTCTCTCTTTCTCTCTGCCCGCCTTTTTCAACTTTTTTTTTTTTTTTTTTTTTTTACCCTATCACCTCTCTAAAAAAACCCTTTTTCTTTTTTTTTTTTTTCAAATAAACCTAATATTTATTTTTATTTTACAAATTATTGCACAATATTTTTGGAGAAACATGATTTAGGGTGGGTTAGATCTGAAATAAAAAAATTATAAATTAGTTTTAAAAAAATCAAATATATAATTTCAATATTAATTTAGAAAATATATTTTAATTATATATATATTAATAAATTTAATGGGCTTGTTTGAAAAAGTCTACCTAAAAAATCTAAATTTATTTAGAATTTTTTTTAATATTATTTAAATGAAATAATATTCTATAAATATATATAAATAAGGTCTTTTTATAAACAATTTAGTGAATCTGAGTTTGAACCATCAAATTTTATTAAATTGATTAATATATACATAATAAAAATATATTTCATAACATTATTACATAAAATCAATATATTAATAAGATTTAAATAATATAAAAATTTTAAATAAATTAAAAATATTTTTTTTCCAAACTTAAATCCAACAACTATAACTATATATGTTGCCAAATTTTATGTTTTGGGTTAATTTTATAGTAGGATGGTTTAAATTAAATTTGAAAGGGAAATGTTATACATTTGATTGAAGTTTAAGGGTCTTTTGTACTTTTATCCTAAAATAATTTCAATATATTGCCAAAAATAAATAAAATTATTGAACAAGAAAACAAAATCCATGAAAATCTGTTATTAAAATAAAGGCAATCCAAACCGTACAACTTTATTCAATTGAAAATTTTAGCCTAATAATTTAATTAAAAATATTATCAGTTTATTAATAAATTGATCAAAATAAATAAATACAACTATTTGTGATAATTTTTACTTTCACCTCATAATTCAATTGATCTAGAAAAGAATAACTCATTTTTTAATAATAACTAATAAACATTTAATTTAAATTATCATATTCTGCATAGTAAGAGTATACTCATAAATAATAATTAAGGAAAATGAAGTGAATAAATACGAGTTTTAAAACAATATAGATTCAAACAATACTACATAACTAAGAACAATAACACTATCAAAATAATCCATCAAATTTTTATTAAATTACAATATCTAAGTTGGATTATATTTCCAAAGTCAAAAGTTGAATAATTGACTAATTAAAAAATATAAAAGCATATTAACTTTAAATATTTAATTTACTAGTTTATATATTTTACATATTTAACATTTAATGATTTAAAAAAGGAAACCATAAAAAAGCAACAATTTAGAAGAAAAAGCAACAATTTAGAAGAAAAATCAACAATTTTTTTTCTTTGATTCCATTGTCATTTTTTTTTCATCAATTGCACAAAGTATTAATTGTTTTCTGTTATAAATTAATTATAGTGGATAAAGTGATTGTTTTGTGCATTTAATTTCTCTAAAACTTTTTGATTAATTTAATTGCTTTATACTTTATATTATCATATATTTAGTTAAAAGTGATATTGAGAAAATAATTTATATTTATCTATTAATTAAATGTTTGATTTATTTCTATAAATGATTTGATGAATTTTTAGAAATTAAATGAACTCAATATAATAATAAAAAAATATATTTAGATTTTGAAAATATATGGTTGAGTTGGACTATAGATAGTGTCGCATTGCACTTGGCCTGGCCGGCCAATATTAAAAATTGTTTGATGATTATCATGTGGCCATCTCAATATTTATTTAATAAACTGTAAATTTAATATTCATAAAAAAAAAAGTAATCTTACTTTTATTATTTATAATATATATATATATATATATATATTAATAAAAGGTAAATTTAACACTCTTAAAAAAAAGTAATCTTACTTTTATTATTTATAATATATATATATATTAATAAAAGGTAAATTTAACTATTAATAAATTAACAAATATAATTTACTTAGATTTATCGTTTATTATATACAACTATACATATTTTTTTTTTATTTTCAAATTCTTATTATTAAATTTTAATATTTTAAATAAAAAGGAGCTTTACTAAGACATATATAATAAATTTAAATATATTTTAAAATTATATGTATTAATATATTTAAATATATTTTTGTTATTTTAAAATTATATAGTATTCAAATAATATATTAATTTTTAATTATATATATTTGTTATAGATATAAATTTATTATTATATACATTAAAAAGAACTTGAAATTCTCCGTTTTAAAATTAATATGTTTATTTCTAGGGGCAATATGGTAAATAAATAAATTATTTATCATATTGCCCTTCTCTTGTAAGAGGAAACATGCCCACATGAAAGATATTAATTTAAAAGCATAGGATCCGGCTTCATTAAAAAGTTATATATATAAAGAGAAAACAATATATATACAAGATAATAATTTTTTTTCTCCCAACTAATTATACTTTTAGTCATTAAAAAATGACTTTCAATAATAATAATAATTATTATTATTGAGGTTAGATTATGAGTTGGTTTTTATTTCTTCATATGAATTCTCTTATTCAATTAAAAGTCTCATATAAAAATTAATTAATAATATAAAATAACATGTAAAAAATTAAAATAATTAATTAATAATATAATTATCAAAGTATATAAATAATTTATAAAAATAAAATTCTTAATAAAAAAGATCTAATGAATATTAAATTTGTTGATTCTAATTTTAAATATATATTTATTTGAGTTCTTAACCAACAAGTTTTAAAGTATAACTATCTAAACGAACCATAAAAAATAATCTTTACCAAGTATTAGCAATATTAATTTAAAACTATCTTTAGGCGAGGATTAGTAAGTAAAACCGAAAATGTCATGTCAAATTATAATGATTCATCTATGTATATGATTGAATTGTGAGAAACTCATACAAATAATGAGATAATACATTTAAGACAACCTACGGGTGTAAACAAAACCGAAAAAATCGAACAGATCTGATGAAAACCGACCGAACCGAGTTCTACTCAATTAATAAATTTATTGTATCGACCCTGACCGGTTTAGTTGATGATTTAAATAATAAAAAATTAACAATTTAACCGACTATAACGAATTTTTTGATATATTTAAAAAAAGTCCTTCTAGCATAATAGTAAAAGATAGACATGATATTTAGTTGTTTTATTACCTAATTTATTATAATTTTATTATAGAAGTCAATAAGGTTTTTTATTCTTCATTTTTTTTCATTTTTTCTTTAGTTTATTATAATATATATATTTTTGTTATTTCTTCAACGATTAAACTGATAATCCGATCAAAAAAATTTCTAACTAACAAAACCGAACCAACGTTTGACTGTCAACCCACGGATGAAGATTTTAAAAAATTGACACAGGCGGTTGAGATGAATTTTTCGGTGAAAAAACTGACCGAATCAAATCGCTTACACTCCTAAGACAACCTCTATGTGAAAGATCAACTTTAGTAACTCTTTATTAAAAAAAGTGAAAAAGAAGTTAATATCTAATTATTTTGTCTCATTTACTATTGAGGAGACGAACACAGGAGAACTTACCATAACACCATCATAATCACAATCAGATGATATGGACACTAAATGACACCAATGGTTAAGAGTATTACAAAAAAATTGTCATGTCCAACCAAACCAAAAGTAATACCAATTTAATTATAAATAATAATTAAAATAAAACGAGACAACCCTATGATATTAGAAAATTATCGAACTTTTATAGGGTTTTTATTCATAATAGAAGGAGAGAGAAGATAATTTCTAAGAAAAATTATGGTGAAGTATAAACAATGTAGCTTTGACATATTATAATGCACACCTTGTTATTTTAAACTTAAGTGAAATCGGTTAGATTAACAAAAAAAAATATATATATAATAATACTTAATTACACCAAGTTTTTCCATGAGATAGTTAACGCGCAAGTAAGAAATAATATGATAAATTTTATCTTGATCGAGGGGGAAGTTTGTGATAGTGAACCTGAAATTTCTACGAGTGTTGTCAAATTTTATAAGAGTTTGTTTAAAAAGTCATTTAAGGTCGGGCCTAAATTGAATGATATAACTTTTGATTCAATTAGTACAACGCAAAAAGATATGTTGGAGGCTTGTTTTACGTTGAAGGAGGTTAAGAAGACCACACCATTAAGGGGTATGTAAGTGATAAAGCGCCAGGATGCGAAATGTTACTTTTGCTTGTTTTTAAGAAGGCGTAATATTTCCTTAGAACTAAAATTATGGAAGCAATTGGTCATTTTTTTTTATCAATTTCTATCATTTGATAAGAGTTGGAACTCTATTTTGATATATCTCATTTGTAAAGCTCCGAGACTATTGATGTGAAGAATTTTAGGCAACTCAGTCTTGTTTCATCATTTTATAAGATTGTCGCAAAATGTTTGACCAACAAGTTACAGAGGGTGTTAGAGACGGTCATATCTAGTAATCAGATGTCGTCAAATCTATGATGTCGTATTAATAGTCAATGATTGCATTGACTCAACTAATTCAATAGGTAAAAAATGTACTTTTGTCAAGGTAGACATCGAAAAAGCTTATGATCGTGTCAATTGAGAGTTTTATTTGATGTAATGAACAAAATGGGAATGTGTGCGAAATGGATTGGTTAGATTAGATTTTGCCTCTCGACGGTAAAGTTTTCTATTATTGTTAATGGAAGTTCTCATGATTTTTTGAGAGCTCTAGAGAGATTAGACATGGTGATTCACTCTCTCATTTTTTATTAGTCATTGTTATGCAAGCTCTCTAATAATGATGGCTTTCACATAAAACTCGGGACATATTTTAATCTTAATAAATTAGACATATTTTTTTCAAATTTTGTTTCGAATAGAAGAAGGATAAGGTTGGTAAATGTGTTTGGGTTCAAAATTGGTGATCTTCCATCAACATATCTTGGTATGTCATTAGGTGCTAAGTTACGATCCAAAGTCTTTTGAGACTCAATTATCACTAAAATGGAATGTAAATTGTCTAGATAAAAAAGTAAAATAATCTCGAAAGGGGGTCGTATAATCCTCATTAAGAGTGTGTTGTCATTTATGCCCACATATATGATGTTATTCATTATCTCAAGAGTGTGGCGGTGAAAATGTAGAGAATAATGTGTAAATTTCTATAGGGATCTTATAACTCACTGTTTTATCATCTAGTATACTAAGATAAAGTTAAATGTTTTAAAGATTAAGGAGGTCTATATATTCAATAATTTTTTAATAAAACTTTTCTACCAAAATTGTGTAGTAGATTTGCAATGAAGACGAATAGTCTTTAGGCATCGATAATCAAATATAAGTATGGTAATGGTTGGTCTGGTTGGTTGAACAAAATATCCAATATCCAGCGATGTGTATCATTTGGAGGGAAATTTATCCTATGTGGAAAAGTTTCATGAGCAGTCTAGATTCATTGAGAGGGATGATTATTCGATTAGATTTTGGGACGACATTTGATGTAGTGTCAAAAGTTAAGTATGTCGTATCATGAGCTTGCTTCCATTGATATATGTAGAAATGCCACAATTAAAAACATGTTTGATCCTCGGTCTAGTGGTTTCGCTAGCCAAATTAGATATAAAAGGAAATTAAACATTATAGAGACTTTATCCCATAATAGAGTTTTATTTTTGGTAGGACGCATACAAGTGTCACCGTCTAAACAACACATTATTGGCAAAATATGAATAGTTTCCATGTGGGACATTGCTACAATTTTTTTGCTAAAATGATTTCATATATTGGAAAAAACATTGGGAGTCAAAGATTTCATCCAATAACTCATTATTTGGATGAAACGTTATTCATTGTGGAATTCTAACAGATGATATATACATGAAAAAATATTGTATTAAGGTTAATCGTATGTGTCAAGAAGAGGTTGAATCGGTAACTCACTTATTTTTGCATTGTCAATGTGTGACTAGTATTTGGAGCCTTTTGTGAAATATTATTGTGATTCATTGGGTGATGATCGAGTCTTTAGGTAATTGTTGGGAAATTTGGATTGATGCGACTGATGTGGTAGACCTACATATTAGGGTTAGAAACATTGGTCCTAGGCTAAGTGAGGACTCGATCATATGTTTCGAAATACCGGTCCTAGGCTAAGTGAGGACTCTATCATAGGGTTAGAAATATCGGTGCTAGGCTAAAGGGAATGTTCGATCATAGCTGAAGAACACTAGTTCTCGATCCTAGTTGAAGAACACCGGTCCTGGGTCAGAAAACTCGGTATTGGGATTCTTGGTCCTAGGTGCGTTTTCTCAGTCTTGGGTTTTGACATAGGGTTCATTTTCTCGGTCCCTACTGAAGAACAAGACCGAGGATCATCGGTCTTAGGCTAAAACCATAGGTTCGTGTGTTCTTATTTTAGTCCAAATTTCAGACTTCGATAACTTTTGATTGGGATCACTAAATCATAATCCATAAACTACAGATCATGAAAAACAAAATTCCTAACATAAATCATGTTGAAGTCCTAGTCCTTACAATGGTCAATTTTAAAACACCATTTCTAGGTCAAATTTTAGGATATTTTAAATTATGTCGTTTCAAGGTCTAATTTTTGTTCTATTAGTTTTGAAATGAAGAATATAGTTGAACTTAACCAAAAAAAGAACATCATTCAAACATTAAAACAATTTTTGAAGATTGAATCAAAATTCAAAAATTTTCAAAAATAAGATTTGATCAAACATGATCAAAGTGATAAAATAGTTGTTTGGAATTCATTATAACATGTTAACAAACATGTATAACAACTAATTGGATTAATAAATCCGGATTAAAAGCAAGAATTTTTTTTTTAAAAAAAATTCAGTTTTAGGCTTATTTTATAAAAAAAAAATAGTTTGATCAAACATGATCAAAACGTGATTATAGTTACTTAGGATTTATTCTAACGTGTTAACAAACATGTATAACAACTAATTGAACAAAAAAATCAGATTAAACTCAAGAAATGAGAACAAAAATCTAGTTTTCAAATTTTAATTTTCAAAATTTTCGATTCATGCTGATTTGATTTCATTTCTTTCAACATAAACCTCATACAAGATATGTATAATGATTCTCAATAAAGAAATCACATAATCAAGCTCAAGAACAAATCAAATCCGATCAAACAAGAAAACTTGAAAAAATTCAATGTTTTGATTACAAACTGGAATTCAAGGCTTTTAGATTCATACCAACAACTAGAGAACACTCCCGTGAGGTGTTGGAACCTGTTCAAAAGCCTAGATCGAAGTTGGGATCGTTGGAGGAGGTTTTGACAAAACCAAACTTGGTCGGAATCTTCACAGATCGATTTGAGTTGTAATTCTTGGTGTTTGTTTGATAATTTCGTAGTGGAAGGGTATGAGAGTATTTATACTACAAGTAGGTCGGTCGAGGATGACAATCCAAGTCGAATTTGACCTCCGACGAGCTTATCCCTAAGTTCTATCCACTTCGCTGACAGCCTTATCTAGTGTAGGATAAGACTGGAGGATAAGGGCGAAACGTAGGCATTGATGAGAGCAACACGTGACCGAAAAAATCAACGAATTTAATCGCTTGTGGAGGAAGCTAGAGCTTCATAAAAAATCGTGCTCGCGAGGTCGCGAGTCTAGGGAAGAAGACGAAGGAAACAACATCGTTTCGGGTGACAAAATGCAGGGTTCCGTTGGAGTTCCGTCCACGGTTAGCTCAGTTGACTAACGGGGTTAGTCTGTCCTGTTAGTTGATTGGGTGCAGTGAGTTGTGCGCTTGATTCGTTGTAGCGGGGGTTTGACGCGTTCTGAGCTGTTGGATGAGATCTGGGCGCTCTGATGGTCCAGGATCCTACTACAAGATTTTAACAAAAATCCGGCTACACATGATTATCCAATTTTATTTTTATTTAAAAAGTTTATTAAAATCGATTTTTAATTCCTTTTACACTCATTTCTTCACCAAAAAATTCACAAGAAAAATTCTGGAATCATAATAAAAATTATGATCATAATTTATTTTTTGGTATTTTTGGGAATTTTGGAATATTTTATTTAATTAGTTTAAGTCATGAATTAAACATAAATCATGATTAAATCACAATTAAATATTTTTACCCTTTTATTTGGTCTAATTTGGGTAAAATAAATACAATATTTTATCTTTATATTATTTTTGAAATTTTGAATAATTTTCCAGTTTGATTATCACAATAATTAACCCTTAATTATGATTTAATTTATTCTTTAAGTTATTTTGAATATAATAATTTAAAATATTATTTTAATAATATTAAAAATAATAATATTATTTGAAAATTAAGGTAGGTCAAATTTTCATGTTTATAATGCTGAATGACAATAAAATTTGTCATTGTCCGTGGATTAGTAAACAACGTCTATGTCAATTGATACCAATGACGAACCTAAAAAAATAATGAAGATGTCAAGTGATACCAATGACGAACCTAGAAAAATAATGAAGAAAAAAAAGGGTTAAAGTCTACTTAAATTTAATATAAAAACGTATGGGATGGATTTGAAAAAAATATATTTAATAACATGTAGTTCTAGAGTAGCTTTTATGCCGAGACAAATTATATAGGGTATGAGTTTTATAAAAGTATAAATGGTAACAAATTATAAACCGTATATAAGTTACATCCTAGTTGTTTGATTTGAATTAAAAAAAATTATATATAGTTTTATAATTTTGTGTTTGATATATATATAATATAAGATTGTAGGATACCAATAAAATAGTAATTTTATTATTTTAATTAATTGAAGTGAAAATATGAATTTAAATTATATAATAAATATTTATTATTCCTTTTGTTTATTTATTATTATAAATTATTGTACTATTATTATTATCTAATATTATAATTATTATATTTAATAAATAATATAATTTTAATTAAAATATAAAAATTAATTATAATATAAAATTGTAAAGTATATTTATTTAATTTAAATATTATTAATAATTATAATAAAATAAAACAAATATATATATATATATATAATAAATCTATTATTTACAATCTAATTAAATTAAAGTATAGAAATTAGTAATAATAATAATTAATAAAATTATCATTATAAAATATATATATATATTTTAGTTATAATATTGAATTATTTTTAAAATATAATATTAAAATTATTATATTTAATAATAATAATAAAACTAGATTAAATATATTTAATATATTATATAATAATAAATTATATATAATATTAATAAAATGTATAATGAGAAATTAAAAATTAAATAATATAAGAAAAATGTTATACTAGGAGTAGGAGAGACTAGTTACAATTTTATTAAAAAAATGTATAAATTATATATTATACTAATAGTAGAATAAATGAGGTAAATTTAAAAAAATAATGATAAAATTATTAATAAAATAAAAATATATAATATTTTTAAAAAATATTAGGTAAAAAAACACATTATATTAAATTAAAAAATTAGGACAATATTACCTTTTTCAATATATATATATATATATATATATATATATATATATATATATATATATATAACCTTAATACCACATAACAAACACCGTGAGATGAGAATTGAATTCATATTATAATAATTGGAGACGAGAAATTAACTAATTAACTCTTAATAATTAATTTATTTAAAAAAATAAAATTAAAAACAAACAATACAACCGTCCAAATAATATTTATTAATTAATTATTTTATATAAATAAAAATGTGAAAATTTATTTGTTAATATTTATTTTATTTAAATAATATGAATATTTTATGTTTGATAATTTTTATTACTTTATTTAGATATTATTTATAAAACGATTGTTATTTTATATACTAATGATATTAATACTTAAATAGTTTAATTAAAAAAAAAGAAATTTGGATAAAATAGACTCAACATTAGAAGATTAGGGGCATAAATCCTATTCTTAAAAACCAAGGCTCAAAAGAGTATTAAGGGTTAGCTCAAGCTTTCGGCGGGATCCAATTATCAAACTGCTCCGATCTCTCTTTCTCTTTCTATCAGATCAGGTTTGTTCTTCACTCAAATCACTCCATTCATAGATTTATGTTTCTTTAATCAATATCTAGTTAGATTCTCAAGCCATTTCTCTACTCGGTTGAGTGATTCAATGTAATGCACCTCACTTGTTGTTCGATTTACGTTTGTTATAGTCTTTCGCCTGTCTTCTGCTACATTTGAATCACTCATTACATATATGTTTGCATAGCTGAAGTTTAATAGTCCATGACTGTTGGATTTTAGGGCAAGATTTAGTATTAAGCATTACGGTTCCAAGAGTGTAATGCTTTTTATGGATTTAATTTCTTGCAGAATCTATCTTGGTGGGTTGGAAGATAAAATATCAACCTTGATTCTCTTATTTGTTCTCCAATGGGGGTTTGTTTTCTTGTCCATAGATCTGTTGGAATTTGTAATTTTTCCAATTCTTTTGTCATAACAAATGATGCTCACTTGGTTTGTTAATGTAGATTGACAGGCTTCTTAAAGATGAAGCTACGGAAGAAAAGGGTGAGAGGGCCAGAATGGTTAGTACTGTATTCCATTGTTGATTTCAGTTATTATTGAGAAAAGGGTTTCATTAGTTCTGCTAGGTTTCGGTTGCTTATAGTATTATGGTAATCTGTGTTAGGCCTCATTTGTTGGAGCAATGGCTATTGCTGATCTAGTGAAGACAACATTGGGACCTAAAGGAATGGTAATCTTTTTGTATCCTTTTTAAGTGCTCCTATTGTCAAACTTGGGTATTTATGTAATCTATTTTTTTTCCCTATCATTTTACAGGATAAAATTTTGCAATCAACAGGGAGAGGACGGAGTGTTACGGTTACAAATGATGGTGCTACAATATTGAAGTCCCTCCATATTGATAATCCAGCTGCTAAAGTCCTTGTTGGTATCCTTAGTATTGGCTGTTTGGTATAAATAAGTTTCATGTTGATTGTGATCCAGAAAAATCTTCATTTGTCATTAATCTATTTTTTTTATCCATGATTTAAAAAATAATCTGAACATGATGGAGAGAAATATTTATTCCAAATTAAGTAACAAATTACACTGTATTTTGGATTGTGACGATTTGTATACCAAATGAAGCTCTTGCTCATGATCCAAAAAATATTCTGATCATGATGCTGATGCAATGTGGTTATACATATAAATGGCCTTAAGATTTCACATTGAAGTTTAATTTTTGCTTGACATAAAACCAATGTTATTCAATTGTTGGCTCAAAATTTGG
Source organism: Impatiens glandulifera (assembly GCF_907164915.1). Lineage (NCBI taxonomy): Eukaryota > Viridiplantae > Streptophyta > Magnoliopsida > Ericales > Balsaminaceae > Impatiens > Impatiens glandulifera. Next base: position 63,959,749 of record NC_061864.1, read on the forward strand.
AATCTTAACTTGATGATTAGACATCTCAAAAGTGCAAGATGACGAAGTTGGTGATGGGACAACATCTGTTGTTGTTTTGGCTGGTGAACTTTTGAGGGAGGCTGAAAAGCTTGTGGCAACAAAGATACATCCTATGACAATAATAGCAGGTGTATTAAATGTCTTTTTCCAGCTAGTCTTTTATCTTGTTAGTCAGTACAACGTACACCATTCCACTTTGCAACTTGTTAACAAAACCTTTTAGTTAGTGTTTGGTTGTCTTGTTTTGTCTGTCTTTGTCTTGGCTTTTACATACCTTATTTAATTTATTTTATTTTTCAGGTTACCGTATGGCTGTTGAATGTGCCCGCAATGCTTTGCTTGAAAGAGTTATGGATAACAAAGAGGATTCAGGTATCTTATAGAAGTTCTAAGAATCTATCTTTATATGACAAGAAATTAACTGCATTTTACTATGGGTTGTTTCGGTATACCATTTTTCATGTTAATCTGGAAAAATCTACATTTGTTATGTTTGCAAAAAATCACAATGATCTAGAAAATAATCATAAAGATTTTTCATTATGATCTAAAAATAGTTTTTTCACGATTGAGAAAATAATTTCCATACCAAATGAAATATAAAAATACACTATAATTTGGATCATGATTTAGAAAATAATTTGTATACCAAATGAAATGTCACAAATTACACTATAATTATGATCATGATCCATACTAATATTCCAATTTGTTTGTGAAAAAATACAAGCTTTCAAATAGTCTATATATATATATCATTTGAGCAAATAATTGTTTCTTGTAGATGAGTTTTATTTTATCATGGTGATTATTTGCTCTGGAAAACTGAGAATTTCCCATAATTTACGAGTCATAATTGTTTTCTTATGCTTGATAATGTTGTCCTACAGAGAAATTCAAGTCAGACTTGATGAAGATTGCAAGGACAACGCTGAGTTCCAAAATTCTCTCCCAAGACAAGGAGCACTTTGCAGAATTAGCTGTTGATGCTGTTATGAGATTAAAAGTGAGTGATAGACACTCTTCATCTTTAAATTAGAAGAAAGTTTTGCTACATAATTTGTCTTTCTTTGGCTTTAGTCAATATGTCAAGGCTTTCTATAAAAATATTCTTTAAGAATATTAGATTGGCTTGTTATGATAGAGATCATATTGGTTGGGTAGGTCAGCTGGAGAGGTTGTCTACTTTTGTGTCATTCTATTGTTGACACTCCTCTGTTGATTTTTCTTAGAAAGTTTAACAAAGTTAGCAATTATGGTGAAGAAGTGGATTATTTTGGTTAACTGACAAAAGTATTTTTTTCATTTAATATTTTAATATATTATAAAGAATAAATAATGATATTTTGGTATTTTTGCTGAGGATTTGATGGAAAAAGTGATTGATGATGGTAGTTTGTTTGGATTAAATCCAAAAAATCCACATCAAACAAACTCCAAGCCCATCTGCTAGATTCATTTTATAATTGTAGTTATCTCAAAGTCATACATGTGACCTGTCTAGTCTCTCGACTCATAAGAAAGGAATATGCTAATTATCTATTGATCTCAATTCAGTCCCATTTGTTTGATAGTGCATCCCTTTGATAGTAACCATAACTCTGTATCATCCTTATATATACTAGTACAACTTCATAGTTACTCCTATTTGCTTTACCTAACCATTCTCTGGACTCAGGGGAGCACCAACTTGGAATCCATTCAAATTATTAAAAAGCCTGGAGGATCTTTGACGGACTCATTTTTAGATGAGGGGTAAGTTAATCTTGATTTGATTTCTTGTCTAATCATTGATATCCTCTGAAAATTTGTATTCCTGTGGCATCCTAGAAGAATAATTCTCCGGAGATAAATTGCTTGAAATGTGAAATTTTGTTTCAGTCATGGCACTTAAATTTCTTTTAGTGTTGGGCGGTGTTAGATTACACAACTTATCACTTATTTTAGATTCAGCTCAAATTAAGATATAAAAAAAAATCTTGAACCCACCAAAGTAGCTCAAGTGATAAGTCTTACCTAAAAAACCAAATGTTTTGGGTTCGAATCCCACTAAGAACACTCTGATTTAAAAGGGGTGATGAATAAACCCGGGTCACAAAAGAAAACTATAAAATCTTGCTTAATTAAGTAACCCTTCAAATTAATCAATTTTGGTAAGGGTGAAATAGTCTTTTAAAACTCACATTTGTTTCACATTTGATCAAATCAGCTTATATACCAAGTACATAAAATCTAAATATTTTACTTTTTAGATGCTTAATTCAGTATTTGGCATTCAACACTTAATTTCCAGTTGAAATAATAGTATCATTTTTCCTCTTTATGTTGTAAAAACTTTTCCCTGATTAATTCTATATACAGGTTTATTTTGGACAAAAAGATAGGGATTGGTCAGCCTAAGCGCATTGAGAATGCAAAGATATTGGTTGCTAATACTGCAATGGATACTGATAAGGTGAAGATTTATGGTGCACGCGTTCGTGTTGATTCAATGTCTAAAGTTGCTGAGATTGAGGCTGCTGAGAAGAACAAGATGAAAGAGAAGGTGGATAAGATTATAGGTCATGGGATTAACTGTTTTATCAATAGGCAGTTGATCTACAATTTTCCAGAAGAGTTGTTTGCAGATGCAGGAATTCTTGCTATTGAGCATGCTGATTTTGAAGGTATAGAGCGGCTTGGACTGGTAACTGGTGGAGAGATTACATCTACCTTTGATAATCCAGAAACAGTCAAGCTTGGACACTGCAAACTGATTGAGGAGATTATGATTGGTGAGGACAAGTTGATCCATTTCTCTGGTGTTGAAATGGGTCAAGCATGTACAATAGTACTCAGAGGTGCAAGGTAATGTGATCTTGTCTTACCAAATTTAACCGATATCACTCTGTTCCGTTTTCCCATCTGATTCACTACCTGTCTTAGGCTTTGTTTGATTCAAGGTTATTTGAATAACAAAGTGGTTATTTCCAAATAAGCTTGTTTGATATAGGTTATTGAAAATCAGGTCTTTTGGGTAAAAACTTAGGAGTATAAATATATCTATTTTTAAAATAGAGGATAATTTGGTATTTTAGCTTATTTGAATGATGAATAGATTATTGAATGGATAGTATGTTATTTGAAATTAATCTCAAATACACATAAAAAATGGTACTAATCATACAAATTATATTCTTTTTTCTCATCATGGTTAAATCATTTTTCTAGATCATTGTATTTTTTAGAAAACTTCTTTGGCATAGGGTTGTTTCAAATGGATCTGAAAGCTGTAATATTGGAAGAAATCACTCTAATTCCGTATACTCATTCCAAAGCCTTGCTCTTGATCTAGGGTTTGAATAACCAAGTGGTTAGTTCAAAATAACCTTGATTCATGTAGGTTATTCAAAAACAAGTTATTTGGGGCTTAACTGATTATTAGAGTAAAAAAAATAATGGGTGGCAAAAATATATAATGTTTTTTGTTTTTGAAATTGAGGGTATATATTTGACGCGATTGATGAGTAAATTGTTAATTGGATAATGTGTTAATTAAAATTAATCATTTTTTAATATATTCCTTAGCTGCATAAACTTAATCACTGATTTTCCATTTTGGCATTCTCTTTGACAGCTTCCATGTGCTTGATGAAGCCGAAAGATCTCTTCATGATGCTCTATGTGTGTTGTCTCAGACAGTAAACGACAGCAGAGTCTTGCTGGGAGGTGGATGGCCAGAGATGGTTATGGCCAAGGCAGTTGATGAGCTTGCTCGAAAGACTCCTGGGAAGAGATCTCATGCTATTGAAGCTTTCTCCAAGGCACTCATTGCTATTCCCACAACCATTGCTGACAATGCTGGTCTCGATAGCGCTGAATTGGTTGCTCAGCTTCGAGCAGAGCACCATAAAGACGGATCCAATGCTGGGATCGATGTCATTACTGGAACTGTAAGTGTTACTTACCTTACTTAATATTGAGCCGGAGGAAACATTTTGTTTTTTTGTGAGATCTCATTTTGATGTGGATCCATATGAACATAATTTAGTGATTTCAGATCCAAAAACTAAAAGTGTTTTGAAGTAGGCCAAAATTCTATGTTATTTAAGTTTAGGTGGTGTCCCAAATTATTTGGGACTTTATATAATATGGGCTATTTGGGGTTATTTAATCAATCATCATTTTTTCGATCACAGTATTCAATCAACCATCATTTTTTCGATCACATTATTCGAACATCCTTGACTTGACTTTTTCTATTTTTCACAATATTTTAAAATATTAATGTCTATGAATATTTTTTGTCATTTTTATTTCCAAATAATCCACTTTTGCAAGGTCACCTTGACCTTTGGGTGTTTGATAACCCAATCTCAAAATTATTTTCCCTCTTATCACCCAATGTACATTATTTTTTGTTTTGTTTCTCTCTTTACTATGTTAAACAACATTTTGATCCCATTTAGTTTCATACCACCCTTAAAACTGATCCCATAAAATGACTCGCAAGAGTAATAATTCTAAGATGCTTAAAAATTATTAATGGTGTCCCCATTTCGAAACACTTTTCTGAATCTGTTTAGTATAGATTTTTGAAATTGTCTATTAATAAGTCTAGTTTCCAAACGTATTGCTTACAAACTGGACAATAATATCACAATTGGGGGCATTTGTCAGGTTGGGGATATGGAACAACTGGGAATATCAGAGGCCTTCAAGGTTAAGCAAGCGGTATTACTATCTGCAACCGAGGCTGCAGAGATGATCCTAAGGGTCGATGAAATCATTACCTGTGCCCCACGACAAAGAGAAAATAGAATGTGAGACAAATCAGCTTTTTCTTTTTCGGCTGGTTAATGCGAGATGTTTGGGCATCAAATGTTTTTGAGAGTTTCTTGCAGTTTGTTTTCTATATGAACTTGGTTTAGTTCATAGTGTTAAAAAGACTCTAATTTTGTATTGCTCAAAAGACAGACTTTTCTTCTTAATTTTTAATTTGATGGGTTGTTTTTGTATTATTACATTGAAAGATTATGGAGATAATGTTATGATGAGAGCTTATTATGTGTTCCTATGTTAACTGTACTTTTGTTTATATCTAGTTTCAAAATAATTGATAAAATATATGATAAATGTGAACACCATAAACTTTAATGGCTATGCTGTATGCGTCAATCGCGCTTTTAAGACTCTTTTTAGGGTCATTTCATCAAATTTCCCTTCTTAAATGTCAACATAAAATTTATTTTGTCAATTCTTTTTCATTAATATGCAGATTTAAATTGTTTTTATGCATCATATTAAGTTTTTTTTATTATTCTAATGTTTTTTAACCAACAAATTTAAAATTGTTTGTTTGAATTTTTTCAAAATCATACAACTGAATGTGCTGTTATAAGGGTTTAGTAGTTATACTTTTCATATATTTTTTATTGAGTTTTATCTATTGTAACAGTTTGTTTAATGATTTTAAGTTTATTTATTTATTTTAAGACTTTTTAGTGGAATTGACCCAAAATTTTGTTCTCTTAGGCACACGAATTTTAACACTCTGAGTTAGTAGGTTAATTAATGACGTAACTTGTTTGTGTTATTTTTTTTTTTTTTTTTATAGTAACATCCCATACAAATTTGATTTGAAAACAATATTTAGCTTGGCAGTGAAAAAATTAGATGTGTCTGTTTGGGGTAGAATCGGGGTTTATTGTTCTCTAACAATTATCCTAACGATTAGACTACAAACACAATTATTTTTTAAATCTTTATAAACTATCCACAAACATATAAATATAAAAATTGACATTTTGTTTTGTTTGAAAAACCATATAAATACAAAAATTGACATTTTGTTTTGTTTGAGAAAGTGATTTATTCTCCTTTTAATCATTTTTGTTGAAAAACAAACATTTGTATCAATATATTTATTTTTTTTAAACGATTCAATTATATCATAATATTAAAAATATTATATAATGTTAAATTTAACAATCTCGCGTTACATTGAGTAATTTTTTTAACTTTGACGGAATTAATACTTGACATTTTCATAGTTCTGTTAGACGATCGAGATTCTTCTTTCACGTGTGATTTATACAATGTACATCAGTTCAAATATCTTGCCAAATCTACTTGTTTGTCTGTCTCTTGCAAATATAATCAAATTTTGTATAATTTAACTCTTTCACAACATTAACTACAAACATGTTTTTAACTGTGATTTTTGGATGATGTCATTCTTTCGAAAAGTTAACAAACTCATAATTGCGACAAACTTTCTATAACGATTATGAATGAACAACTTCAAACGACATTGACAATTGCCATAAAACATGATTATTTATGCCGATTTTCATATAAATAAAAATAATATTATATATATATATATATAATAGATTACCATATTATCTATCAATTACTTCTTCAAAAGACAATTACATCAAACTTTTCAATATTATTTTTTAATTGTGCACATTCATCAAACAAAATCAGATCGCGCAGTTTAAAGATTATTATGTTAGAAGAAAATTAAGATTAAAATAAGAAAAAGAGAAAAATATTATTTCAGTTAATCCAAAAGAAAATACAAAGATACTTATTCTATAATTCTAAAATAGTACTTGTAAGTTGTATTTCCATAAAAAAAAAATTCTCTGTACAATTTACAATTAATTTTTTCTTTTAAAATTATAAAGTTTTTAATGATAATTAAATTTAATATAATTTTTCTAAAATTTATTTTTGTATATCAATAATTTTTTAGTTAGGTGTTGAGTACTTTTCTCATTTTTTTTTTATTATTGTTCGTTCTTATTTCAATCACATATTTTTGTTTCTTGTTTAATTAATTGTTTTTTAGGCTCTTTTAGCTAAAAACAAATGATAATTTATTGACATTTTTTTTTCTCATAAGTAAAAATAAGACAACCTTATCGTCTAGAGTTAAATATAAAATTTCAAAAACACATAATATGATCATTAACAATCAAATCTTATTACCATAAAATCAAATCACAACAAAATACCATAGTTTTTCAAAAATGTTAGTTTGATAAAAAAAAAAAAATATCCTAAAATACATTACCCAGTAGGGTTAACAATAATAGAGACTGCACATATTAGACAATTAGAAGGTATCTTCGATAATTGCTTGTAGACAATTATTCTAACCATTGGACTACAAGCATGGACTACAAGTATTATTGTTTTGCATCTCTGGTTAAATTGATTGAGTGTTTTGTGGGTTATATATTTAACTCGCGGGGATTAGTCGCAATCCGAAAGGTTCCGCATTCTAAAAAATTGTATCTTAGATATATATAAATAATGTGTTTGTCAGGAGTCGAACACGGATATATTGCTTAAAAAGAAATTATCCTAACCATTGGATTACAAATGCCAGTGTTTTGCATGTCTGGTAAATTGGTTAAGTGTTTTGTGGGTTATATATTTAACTCGAGGGGATTAATCGCAATTCGAAAAGTTCCGCGTTCTAAAAAATTGTATCTTATATAAAAACAAATAATGCGTCTGCCGGGAGTCGAACCCGAGTCTATTGCTTGGAAGGCAATTATCCTAACCGTTGGACAACAAACGCTATTGTTTTACATGTCTGGTTAAATTGATTGAGTGTTTTGTGGGTTATATATTTAACTCACGGTTCAAAAAATTGTATCTTAGATAAAAATAAGTAATGCGTCTGCCGGGAGTCAAACCCGGATTTATTGCTTGGAAGACAATTATCCTAACTGTTGAACTACAAACGCTGTTGTTTTTCATGTCTGATTAAATTGATTGAGTTTTTGTGGGTTATATTTTTACCCCAGAAGGGCGACCCAAGTCTAGACTAGTATCATAACATCTAAGATACCATAGTTTTTCAAAAATGTTAGTTTGATAAAAAAAAAAAATACCCTAAAATACATTACCCAGTAGGGTTAACAATAATAGAGACTGCACATATTAGACGGTTTGAAGGTATCTTCGATAATTGCTTGTAGACAATTATCCTAACCATTGGACTACAAGCATTATTGGATCTCTGGTTAAATTGATTGAGTGTTTTGTGGGTTATATATTTAACTCGCAGGGATTAGTCGCAATCTAAAAAGTTCCGAAAATTGTAACTTGGATAAAAAATATTTGTGGTCCATATAGTAGAGATCCAAAAACATTTTAACGAATATACATAAATTATTTGTGAAATACAAAGAAGAAAAATATTCACTAATGAAATAAATAACAAAAGGATATAGATACTAGCAGAATAATTTAATTAATAAAATTATGACACTCTTCTTCAAGTTAGACTTTTGATAATAAGCCATTAAACTAATATACATGTAAAAAAATGTTTGTTCTATATTTTTCTCTAGCTATATTACAATATTTATAATAGATTTAAAAAATAATTGTGAGGAAAAGCTTTACCAAACTTATAATTTATAGAATTAAATTTATAGTATTTATGTAATATATTATAATAAACAACAATTAAATCAAAGGTGACATGATAACATTATCCTAAAAATTGAATCTTAAAATTTTCTTCTGAATTTATTCATATTATTTTATTCATATGATTATCTGATCAATAAATGTTTAATACATATTATATTAATTTCTATGACAATATTTGAATAGAGAATCCTTAACAAAATATTTTCATAGATTATTAAGATCTTGTTTTTGAAAAAAAAAGTATTTTACAAATTAATTTGCAATGAGTGGCGAATGTATAGATAATGCGAACAACTTTGAAGCCTACCCAGGAAAAAAAATTAAGATAAAATGTAAAATTATACTTTAATTTCTTAAATGTTTTCAATTTAATTCATTATATTGTTTTATAATTCTAAAAAAAATGACAAAATTTACCTTTTTTTATTTTATTTATAATTTTTTCGTTATTTTTTAAGTACATCCAAACTCAGATTTTTGGATCTCCGTTATTGCTTCAATATATGACAATAATGTATTAAATAAAATTTCTCCTTATGTATTTATATATTACTGATATATATTGTTCTTTTAAGACAATATAGGTAGAATCACAAAATTTTCAAAATTAAATCTTTACAATTATATTACTAAATTATATACATTCATTATAAATATAATTCTGAAATATATACTATTATAGTATAGGATAGTTTATAGACATCTCTACACTATCCTCAACACCATATTCTTACTATTTTGTAAGAAATTTAATAATATTTGTTATCTAGATATAAAATGACGACCATTTATTATTATTGTTGACCCACTGATGATCCCTTGAATATATAAAAATAATTTTCTATTTTATTTGTAAAAGGTAAAATACATCTTGAATAGCCATGGTATATCGATTGAGACTCGTTATGTTAGGTTGGCTTTATATATATGATATATTTTTGTTAATATTTGCTTATAAAAATGAGTTACTACCTCTTTCATTGAGTCAATATACTATATTTTGTTATATTATTTAGTTATCGTAACAAAAAAATTTATTTTAATTGTTTTCTTTTAGGGCTATCTACCTCATTATTCAAATAAGAAACTTAAATTGTTATTCTTAAATGTGAACATAAAGTTTTACTTTGTCAATTTTTTCCACTAAAATGTCGATTTAAAACGTTTTTTTATGCATGATATTTAAAAAATAAATATATTTTTAATCAATAAATTAAAATCAACTGTTTAAAATTTTCTCAAATTGATGTATGAAAATAATCTAAAAGAGAAATGATAAACCCAACGAAGGGATAGCGAAAACAAGGAGAGAAAAAGGAAAAAAAAAATATTTTTACATTTCTGCATATCCTCTTTCACCCAAGCGTTTCATATTTCTGCATTTCTTTCTCTCTCTGAAACGCATCATTTATTTCTCTTCTCCGGCTCCGGCTGCATTTATTTCTCTTCTCCGGCTGTATTTATTTCTTTTCTCCGACAACATTTACTTCTCCACGGTATCCTTTTTAAGGATCTTTATTATTTTTTTTAATAGATCTAGGGTTTAGATTTTATAGATCTAGAGTTTAGATTTTACAGATCTAGGGTTTAGATTTTACAGATGTATTTATGGATTTTAACTGTTTGAATTTTCAGGAAACCGAAGCACCGAACTTGAACAACCCAGTAGATGAAGAACTTAACCTGAACAGATCCACCCCTGTTGAACCCGAAAGGTACCCTGAACAGATCTAGTGGTTTCGGGACAAGAAATGGTCATTCCTTGTCCCGAAATGGTTGGTTTCGGGACAAGAAAGGGTCCTTCCTTGTCCCAAAATGGTTGGTTTCGGGACAAGAAAGGGTCCTTCCTTGTCCCGAAATGGTTGATTTCGGGACAAGAAATGGCCATTCCTTGTCCCGAAATGGTTGGTTTCGGGACAAGAAAGGGTCATTCCTTGTCCCGAAATGGTTGGTTTCGGGACAAGAAAGGACTCACCCTTGTCCCAAAATGGTTGGTTTCGGGACAAGAAAAGGTCCTTCCTTGTCCCGAAATGTGTGGTATCTTGTAAAAAAAAAAATATTGTGTTTCGGGACCCGAAATGAGTCGTTTCGGGACAAGAAATGGTCCTTTCTTGTCCCGAAACCAACCATTTCGGGACAAAAATTGTTGTGTTTCGGGATCCAAAATAGGTGGTTTCGGGACCCAAAATAGGTGGTTTCGGGACCCGAAAGTGTGGTTTCGGGACCCGAAATGGGTGGTTTCGGGACCTGAAAGGGTGGTTTCGGGACCCAAAAGGGTGTTTTTAGGACCCGAAATAGGTGGTTTATGGACTTTTTTCTTACGGTTTCACTTAATTTTTGCAGTCACATTCATAGTGTTGGAATGACATTTTCCTCCGAAGAACAACTTCTTGAATTCTACGCATCATATGCCCACTTAACTAGATTCGACATTACCAAATTAGGGAGCAAAAATGTAGGTGGTAAGAGGAAATACTTCAGCGTTGGTTGTGCCAAGAGTTTTATGAAAGAATCGAAGACAAAAAATAAGTTTCATCAGCCTAGACCAATAACGAAGACAGATTGTAAAGCAAAGATTAATGTTGTTGTTCGAAATGAAGGGGAATATGTGATAACAAGTATTTCTCTTGAGCACAACCATACATTAAGCCCTAAGAGAATACGTCATGTTAGATCCTACAAAGTGATTGACGGAAATGTAAAGAGAAGATTGGATACAAACAATGAAGCTGGAATAACTGTGGCCAAAACATTTCAATCACTTGTAGTTGAAGCTGGAGGGTATGAAAACATGTCTTTCGATGAGAGGACATGTAGAAATTACGTTACAGAAGCACGAAGGTTGAGGTTAGGGAGTGGGAATGCTGAAGCACTCACTAATTATTTCTTAAGAATGCAAACCAGGAACTCAAACTTCTTCTACCTTATTGATTTGGACGAGGAATCCCGAACTAAAAACGTGTTTTGGGCAGATGGTAGGTGCAAAGCTGCCTTTGAAGATTTTCATGATGTTATCTCTTTCGATACAACCTATTTGACAAATCACTATGACATGCCTTTCACTCCATTTGTTGGTGTTAATCATCATGGTCAATCCATTTTGCTTGGATGTGGATTATTGTCAAGTGAAGATTCAAATTCTTTCACTTGGTTGTTTAGAACTTGGTTGGAATGTATGCATGATAGACCTCCAAATGCCATAATCACAGACCAATGTCGATCCATGGCGATTGCAATTGAGAAGGTATTTCCTAAAACTCATCATCGATTTTGTTTGTGGCATATAATGAAGAAACTTCCTATAAAACTTGGAAGCCATACTAAATACCATCTAATAAAGAAGAGGCTAAAAAACATAGTATACAATTCCATAAATATTCAACAATGTGAAGAGGATTGGAATAGACTAATTGAAGATTATCAGTTGGAAGATAATGTTTGGTTGAAATCTTTGTATTTGGAAAGATCTAAATGGATACCTGCTTATGTCAAAGGACAATTTTGGGCCGGCATGTCAACATCTCAACGGAGTGAAAGTATGAACGCCTTCTTTGATGACTACGTGCAGTCCAAAACATCCCTCAAACAATTCGTCGAGCAATATGATAGGACTCTGTTGAGAAATATCAAGAGAGAAAAGAAATTGGATTTCCAATCGTTTAATTCTTTGATACCAACTGTAAGTGGATTTGCCTTTGAAAGACAATACCAAACCTTCTACACTCCAGATATATTTAGATTGGTTCAAGAAGAAGTTAGAGGTTTGATGTTGTGCGACATCTCAGTCATTGAAGAGGAAGGGTCAGTTTGTATATTTAGAGTTGAGGAAATCATTTTGGGGGTTAATGGAGAACATGTAAGTGATGTTTCTTACAAAGTACATTACACAGAAAATGATTGCAATGTGAGATGTCAATGTCGATTGTTTGAGTTCAGAGGTATTTTGTGTAGGCATATCATGGCTGTGTTGAAAAAATGAGGGTGAATGAGGTACCAATGTATTATATAATGGACCGGTGGCGTAAAGATATTAAGCGTGGGTATCAAAATATCACCAACATTTATGATTCAGATATGTCTGTGGAAGAAAAAAAACGTCACAATAGTCTAACTCGATTGATGCAAGAGGTTCAACAAGTTGGAGTAAAATCTGAAGTCAGTTGTTCTTTTTCGATGAACGGAATAAAAGGCTTGATGGAACAGTTTATGTCACTTAATCATGGAAGCACTGAAGCATCTAAAGACTAAAGCACAGAAGCATCTCCATCTCCATCTCCATTTCAATCTCCCGTTACATCCATTTTGATACACTCTCCTAACAAAGTTAGAAGTCGAGGACGACCACCAATAAAGAGGAAACAATCTTTAATTGAAAAAATCCCCAAGACTTTGAGATCAAAAAAGAAGGGAAATACGACCACAACATCTACAGTTTTGGATTCAACACAACAACAACAACAACAATGGAATGATCCACTTTCAACTCAATTATCCTTCACATCACTTTTGTCCTCTCAAGCATATGTCGAAGATAATGCGTGTGGGGATAACATTCAACGAAGATAGTATTTATTTGATCATGTTATTGTCACTTTGAATATTTTTACATTTTTATCTTATCTTTAACGAAGATAGTACTTATTTGATCATGTTGTTGTCACTTATTTTTGTCCCGAAACAACATTTTGGGTCCTGAAACCACCCATGTCGGGTCCCGAAACGACTCTTCCGAGGTGGTGACCTCTTCCGAGGTGGTGACCTCTTCCGAGGTGGTGACCTATTCCTAGGTTCTGCTGCTACTACCGCCGCCTTTGGGGTCTCAGACACCCCATCATTCATATCATCCTCCTCCTCATTCTCCTCCTCCTCGTTCTCTCCGAAATCATTATCCTCGTCGTCGCTCTCCTCCCACATCCCCGATAGTGGAATGCGTCCCAGAACGCTTCCACGTCCGAATCATCCATGATCAAACTCTGTATCCAGCCTAAACTTCAACGTTGTGTCATTCCAACATGACAGTATAGGAAATCGCCGCTCACTAACTCCTCCCAGTTCAGGGTTGCTCACCCTATACACGTAGCATAGCTGAAAACATACATATGTTAAAACTATTTTTTTTTGAAAACATGAAAATAAATTAGTGATAACTTACGATAAAGAACGTATGTGGTCCTTGGAAATGTTGTTTTTCATTCTTCTTCACTTTTGCGCATGATTGAACTAATCCTTCAAGTAAAAATTTGCACCAATTGAACTTCTTGATATTGTCAACATCTGAAATAGATTTCAGAATTCTATACCTGCAAATGAAAAAAACATATTTGAGGATTATTTAACAATACATATTTGTTGTCATGCAATTGAAAATAATAGAAATGAGATATACCTGGATATGTTACCTAGGTGATCACACCAGAGAAAGCAACTGACAACAAATAATACGAAGTCTATCTTGAAATTGTTGTCAGCAGCTTTGTTCTCAATGATTTTGATCGGCATAGCAGTCGCTAAAGGAGCGCCATTATCAGGGTTACCCCATCGAGTCCTAAATGCCTTCAACTTGTCATCAGTCTCATTATTCTGATATTCTACAATGTCCAGCTCCCCTCTGGGGGGCTGCTTTGGGAGTTGTTACTATGGGGGATTTGGGAACTGCTTTGGAAGCTGCTTTGGGAGCTGGTTCGGGAGCTGATTCTTGGACATTCCTTTTACGTTTATTTGCCCTACAAAAACAAATGATAAACATTTAAAAACCATGAAGCAGATAATCACATAAATGAAGCAATTCAGGTCCCGAAACCACCCCTTTCGGGTCCTGAAACATCCATTTCGGGTCCCGAAACCATCCATTTCGGGACCCTAAATTCAGCCAAACATTAAGTTATCCAACTTTTGGGTTCTGAAACCTATCATTTCGGGTCCTGAAACCACACTTTCGGGACCCTAAATTCAGCCAAACATAATATAATAGCACTTTCGGGACCCATAACACCATATTTCGGGTCCCGAAACCACACTTTCGGGACCGTTAATTCAGCCAAACATAATATAATAGCACTTTCGGGTCCTGAAATCACACTTTCGGGTCCCGAAACCACACTTTCGGACCCTAAATTCAGCCAAACATGAAATTATCCAACTTTCGGGTCCTGAAACCTATCATTTCGGGTCCCGAAACCACACTCTCAGGACCCTAAATTCAGCCAAACATGATATAATCCCACTTTCGGGACCCATAACACCCTATTTCGGGTCCTGAAACCACACTTTTGGGACCCTAAATTCAGCCAAACATAATATAATAGCACTTTCGGGTCCCGAAATCACATTTTCGGGACCCTAAATTCAGCAAATACACAATAATTTTAGTTTTGGGGACACATAATTCAACCAAACACAATTAAATCATACTTTCAGGTCACGAAACTTTGTTTCGAGACCCATAATGCATCAAATACACAATAATCATAGTTTTCCCTAACCTAACCGCAAAACCCTAACCTTAACCGCAAAACCCTACGATTCTAAAAGAGAAGATGTCTTATTTACCTTGTCCTTGGAGATCTAAGAGATCTTGGAGTCTTGCATGGAGATTTACCTAGACCACCAGCCTGAAAAGAAAATATTACGAAATGAACACGAATGCGGACAATTCTGAAACTGAAATATTAAAGAATAGTCTATTACCATTTTCGATCGAAAGAAGAAAGTAGAAGTCGGGATGCCGGAGAGAAAAATCGCCAGAGAAGAAGCCGGTTCGTTCGTCGGAAGTGATAAATGAAAAGAAGAAAGAGAGGGAAGAAGAAAGAAGGGAAATGGAAACTGAAACGTTTCATTTTAATTTTTTTTCTCTCTCCTAGCTGGTAAGGCCACGTAGGATTCGTGGTCTTGCTTTCGCTAACCCTTCGTTGGGTTTATCATTTCTCTTAAACTATATAGGGATGCCATCTATTGCGATGAAGCAGTGTTTATCATTTTTTTAGAAAATTAGTATCACACTATTTTAGTTTAAGACGATTTTAGTGAAAATTGAATCAGTAGTTTTTTATTTTTATTAATGACTTTTAATATTTGAACTCCCATAATAAATAATTTACTTTAATTAATGTAGTAACTTGTTTTTGAATTTGTACTTTCTTTTTACAATAACATAGATGAATGATAAATGCCAACTTGAGAATTTGATACCCAATGCAAATTTAAATTTTGGAGCTCTTAAATTAGTATTTTTTTTTAATTTAATAATATAAGATGAGATATAAATGGTTAATATATTATAATACGAAAATAAGAGATTAAGAAGGAGATAAAAAAGTTATATATATATATTGTATAATATATATTTAATATTGAAAGAGAAAAAAATAAAAAAAATAAGATTAATAATATAATACTATTAAATATTAAAAAATGAGACCCTATAAATATATGAGACCCTATGTAACTGCATAAGTTGTCTTACCCTAGGGCTGACCCAAGAAGAATGTTACAATGATGACATTGTAGGAGAGTAGAAAAAGTCTATTTGATTATAATGATAAAACAAACAGCTTTTGTTGAACTTGATTTGATTGGGAAACAAGTTTTTTTTTTATAGTTTATTTTATCATTTTGAACATGAAATATGTTTTTTCTTTTAAACTCTAAAGTGATCAATATTGAGATCACATTGATTTGTGCAGCGCAATCTTGATTTGATTCAAAAACAAATTTGATGTTGATCATTTTGAACTTGAGATGTGTTTTTCAAAGTTCAATTTATGATCTTGCACGTTAGTTGAATTGAGAGGCTAATCGGGGAAATGGTGGAGCACACAAACTTGATTTCTATTCGAAAAAAAGTGAAGTCTGACATTCATAATCAATTTTGAACTCGATAGAAATGTAAATGTTGTATATTTAATAAGATATACAACCAGTCATAGAATACTCTAATATATATGGCTGAAAGGCAAGTTTGAGTGGATATCCCTAGTCTCATGAGGTCCTATATTAGATCCCTTCAGTTGACACGTTTCGTTTGTCGGTCAAATTGGTGAGGACAATTGTATCTTAGTCCTTAGATCAAGATAAGTAATGCGTAAGTCTATTGCTTGGAAGAAAATTATTCTAACGGTTGGAAAACAAACGCGGTTGTTTTGTGTGTGGTTAACTAAAATAAATAATGCGTCTGTTGGGAGTTGAACCCGTCGGTCAAGAGTTGAACCCAAGTCTATTGCTTAAAAGACAATTATCCTAAACGTTGGATTACAAACGCTGTTGTTTTGAATGTATGGTTAAATTGGTCGAGTGTTTTTGGGTTATATAACTCGCGGGATAAGTTGCAATCCGGGATTACAAACGCTGTTGTTTAGAATGTATGGTTAAATTGGTCGAGTGTTTTTGGATTATATAACTCGCGGGATAAGTTGCAATCCGGAATGTTCTGCTTTTAAAAAAATTGTATCTTAGATAAAATAAGTAATGCGTCTGCCGGGAGTCGAACCCGGGTCTATTGCTTGGAAGGCAATTATCCTAACCGTTGGACTACAAACGCTGTTGGTTTGCATGTCTGGTTAAATTTCTTGAGTGTTTTGTGGGGAGTCGAACCTGGGTCTATTGCTTGGAAGACAATTATCCTAACCGTTGGACGACAAACGCTATTGTTTTGCATGTCTGATTAAATTGATTGAGTTTTTGTGGGTTATATTTTTAACTTGCGGGGATTATTCGCAATCAAAAAAGTTTCGCTTTCTAAAAAATTGTATCTTAGATAAAAATAAGTAATGCGTCTGCCGGGAGTCAAACCCGGGTCTATTGCTTGGAAGGCAATTATCCTAACCGTTGGACTACAAACGCTGTTGGTGTGCATGTCTGGTTAAATTTCTTGAGTGTTTTGTGGGGATTCGAACCTGGGTCTATTGCTTGGAAGACAATTATCCTAACCGTTGGACGACAAACGCTATTGTTTTGCATGTCTGATTAAATTGATTGAGTTTTTGTGGGTTATATTTTTAACTTGCGGGGATTATTCGCAATCAAAAAAGTTTCGCTTTCTAAAAAATTGTATCTTAGATAAAAAATAAGTAATGCGTCTGCCGGGAGGCGAACCCGAGTCTATTGCTTAGAAGACAATTATCTTAACCGTTGGACTACAAACAATGTTGTTTTGCATGTCTGGTTAAATTTGTTGAGTTTTTTTGTGGGTTATATATATTTAACTTGTAGGGATTAGTCGCAATCCGAAAAAGTTCCGCGTTCTTAAAAATTGTATCTTAGATAAAAAGCGTCTGCCGGTAGTCGAACCCGGGTCTATTGCTTGGAAGGCAATTATCCTAATCGTTGGACTACAAACGCTTTAGTTTTAATTGTCTGGTTATATTGGTGGAGTATTTTGTGGGTTATATATTTAACTCGCTGGGATTAGTCACAATCCGAAAAGTTCCGCGTTCTAAATTTTTTTATCTTAGATAAAAATAAGTAATGCGTCTACCGGGAGTCAAACCCGAGTCTATTGTTTGTAAGGTAATTATCCTAACCGTTGGATTATAAACGCTCTTGTTTTTAACTCTTTTAAAGGTTTATGAACTCTATAAATACAAAGATACCATTTTGTTGAGAAAAGTGACTAATAATTCTTTCAATAAAAGTCCTAAAACAAGTAAGCGTCAACATAATCATTTTTGTTGAGAAAAATAAACATTTGCCTCAGTATATTTGGAATTTTCAAATGAAATTAATCAGTTACATTTTAATGTTAAAAACAATACTGAATTAACTATCTCGCTTGACATAAATGATTTTGGTGAATTTGGTATAATTCATACCAAGGCCTTTAAAAGGAATTATTGAAGATGTTAGCTACAAACATATAGCTTATGACTTTTCTAATGATCCATTCTTGAATAATGTGTTAGTATTCTTGAAACTTAACTTAAACATTCTGTACAGTGAATGAAATGAAAATATGACTATTCATAACTCTGAGTTGTGTTTTTTTTTATTTATTTCAAAATGTACCAGTTAAATCAGAGATTACTAGGAAGAGTAATTGTCATTCCAAGTCAATTGACAACATTCATTTTTAAATGAAATTTTACAATTTTATCATTCTACACAAGGAAAATTTGAAACTTTCTCATAATTTGTTAGGTTTGTGTAACCACCCTTTAACACTGGAATATAATTCCTATTTCATTGCACTAAAATCCTCCCTATATATCCAACCTCATGTTATTTTTAAAACTATTCCCATTTGGATTATACATCTTCTATATATACAACTACCATATAAAAATAATCACTCTTCAAATAATTGTGAAATATGTAGCACTTAATATAGTTGTAACTCAATAAGATAATTTAAATGACAAGTTCGATTATCACCAAAAATATTTTAAGTTGAGGTAGGGACCATGAAGGTCAAATCCTTCTTTCCAAAACTCTACACCATACAATTTACCATGTAATACTGTCAAATGCAATTTTATTCTTAACCCTAAATAGGATTTGTGTAGAGTATATATATACATGAACATTCTATAACCTAATGGACCGTATCTTCGGCCCATTTAATCATATATAATAATAGAATATCAACTAATATAACATAGTCTAACAACCCTCCTCAAGTTGGAGCATGCAAAACACAGATGCCCAACTTGGATCTAAAATGGTCGAATAATTGTTTCCCAAGAGGCTTAGTGAGAATATTAGTCAATTGAGAAGTCGTGGTAACATGAGAAACAACAATAGTCTCATCCTGGATATGATCCCGTAAGAAATGTAAATCCACTTCAATGTGCTTGTTACGCTCACGAAACACTAGATTCTGAGCCATATGAAGAGCTGATTGGCTGTCTGAGTACACATGCATACCCGATTGAGGTACTCCAAGAAACACCATGACCCCTTGTAACAGAAGATAAGGCCACAGTTGGCTGTTTCTTGGACTTCCAGGACACGAGAAAAGAGCCAAGAAACACCAACCACCCAGTAACCGATCTACGAGACTTGGGATAGGATGCCCAGTCCGAATTGCACCATACAGATAACCGAAGATCACAATCACTCCTAAAGAGTATACCCTGTCCTAGGGCATTCTTTAGATATCTCACAACCCGTAATGCTGCCTGATAGTGATCCTATAATGGGTCATGCATAAACTGAGATAATATATGTATAGAGTAAGCTATATCAGGTCTTATGAAAGACAAATATATCAATCTCCCCACCAACCGTCGATAGCTCTCCGGATCCTCCATCTAGACACTCACTGACTCCCCCAACTTATGATTCTGCTCCATAGGAAAACAAGCAGGCTTAGCACCCAGAAAACCACACTCGAAAATAATATTTAAAACGTATTTCCGTTGACACAAAGAAATTCCCTCAACACTCCTGGAAACCTCAACCCCCAAAAGTACTTCAGATCCCCCAAGTCCTTCATATGAAAAGATGATGATAAATATTGCTTGAAGGCCTTTAGTGTCCCCAAATCACTCTCTGATACTATAATGTCATCCACATATATGAAGACATGTAAGACAACATCACTACTCATAAAGGAAAATAGAGAATGATCCGAACGAGACTAAATAAAGCCATAAGAAAACAAGGCAGTTGTCAGTTTGGCAAACCAACAACGAGGCACCTGTTTCAGTCGATAGAGAGACTTACGCAGGCGACACACTTTGTTGGTATGACCGAACTCCAAACCTGGTGGTAGGCGCATGTATACTTCCTCTGTCAGATCACCATGGAGAAATGCATTATGCACATCCATCTGGTGGAAGTGCCAACCTCGAACAACAACAAATGAAAGGAAGACCCGAATAGTAGTCATTTTGACAATTGGATCAAAGGTCTCAGAGTAGTCAATCCCCTCAAGCTGGTGGTTTCCAAAGACAACCAGACGTGCCTTCAAGCGCTCAATTGACCCATCATAATTGTGCTTGATCTTTTAGACCCAGCGACTGCCCAATGCCTTCTTCCCTTGAGGTAAATCCTCCAAACTTCGCGTTCCATTGTCCTCCAAAACTCATATCTCACTCTGCATGGCTGCGCGCCATCCAGGATCACGAGAGGCATGTTTGTAAAATTTAGGCTCAACGCCTCTAGAAATGGAAGCCAAAAAATTCCAATGTCTCATAGAGAATAAATCACAACTCAAATGATGTGCAAGAGGATACCAAGTACCTGAGGAATGGTCGGAGCCAGATGAATGATATCGAAGGGGGTAATATAATCAGTCAACCAAGAATAAGGAGTCTGAGTCCTCATACCTCTGCCCAACTGTGGCTACTTGATGCTCGACTACGACTGTTTAACGCTAGACTCGTTCGCGTGCTGCACAACCGACGAACTAGGCTCCTCAGCAGAGCACTGCGCATTAGTCTCCTTCACCGAATCCTGCGCACCAACCTCTTCGACCAAAGCCCTCTCTGGCTCATCAGACACAATGAACTCTCCTACCAAAACCTAGTCTAGTGCCTCCTCCACAACACTAATGGGAGGAACAGAGATAGGACAATCCACAGGGGTAAAAGGAAACTCATTTTCATAGAAAACAACATCACGAGACACATAAACCTCCTTAGTTTCCCAATCCAATAACCTCCACCCATTCTTATCAAGGGGATAACCTAAAAACACACAGTTACGACTACAACTAGCAAACTTGTCATGACGAGAGTGTAAATCAAAAACATAACAGAGGCAACCAAAAACATGCACGTTAGACAGAGTGGGAGTGATACCATATAACACCTTATAAGGAGTACAAAAGCCCAAAACAAGAGAAGGAGTCCTATTTATCAAGTAGCATGCAGTAAGAACACATTCCCACCAATACTCAATAGGAATAGAAATCTGGAACATGACAGCCCGTGCAACATTCAAGATATGTCGATGTTTCCTCTCTACTTTACCGTTTTATTGAGGAGTATGCACATAAGAAGTTTAAAATAATACAACAGCCTCAGAAAAATAAGATTTCAAACAATTAAATTATGTTTCATTGTCAGTTCTTACATGTTTAATATCAATTCCAAACTGTCTTTTGACCATAGAAATAAACTTTATAAAGATAGTGAAAACTTCAGTTTTAGCAGATAAAAGAACTACCCACACAGCTCGACTAAAATCATCAATCAAAGTAAGAAAATAACGTGCTCCATTAGAGGAGGGAACAACATAAGGACCCCCAAAGGTCACAGTGTACTAAATCAAAAATACTCCTAGCATATGAATCACTGTCATAAAAAACACTCCTAGACTGTTTGGCCTGATGATAGATATCACAAGGGCTAACACTAGGAGAACGACGAGTAACACTAACACTAGATAAATGCTGTAGCACGCTGTCTGCAGGATTCTCCATCCTACTATGCCAAATCCCCAGACTCTTAGTTGAGCAGACAAAAAGTGACGCTGGAACACTACACCAATAGTAGAGAATCCCCCTTCGTTCACCTACTCCAATCACCTTCCTAGTACTACGGTCATGAAAAGTACATAAATCAGATAAGAATGTGATATCACCATGATAATCATCAATCAACTGAGTAACATAAATCAAGTTACAGGTCAAAGATGGGACAAATAAAACATTTTTCAGAGTAATCTCAGGAGATAAGTACACAGAACCCCATATATGAGCAGTAACAATGCTACCATCAGGTAGAGAAATGAGACACTCCGTCCCCACAAAACAATTAACTAAATAGTCATGGACCCCAGTGGCATGTAAGGTAGCCCCTAAATCAATAATCCAAGATAAATGATACTTACCACTCAAACGATCAGTGCAAGAACCATCATTACCAATTATGCGAAGGAGATTCTACCACTGAGTGGGAGTCAAACCAGGAATCTGGTAGGTCGGGCCGCCGGAAGACTACAACTCCGCGTCAAAGACGCCGGAAACATCATCTCTGTTTGACATATCAGCGGTGATTGGACAAAATATTGGGTAGGGTTTAATATTTAGATAGACTCTGATACCATATCAAATGCAATTGTATTCTTAACCCTGGATAGGATTTGTGTAGAGTATATATATACATGAACATTCTATAACCTAATGGGCCGTATCTCCGGCCCATTTAATCATATATATATATATAATAATAGAATATCAATTAATATAACATAATCTAACAAATACTTTAATTATTTTGCAAGTTCACCAATATGATAAAAATCCAATATTAAATATAAGAAACTAACCATGATCTAAGGTCGGATCCCCTTAAAATAACTAGGACTTATTTGATCTTTGACAAAGATTAGGGTATTATTAAAATCTGAATACAAGTTTGAGATGTTATTTGATCTTTCTTCTTAAAAAGAAAATAATTTTTTTTCGAATAAAAGATGTTAGAATAATCTCATTTAACTTAAAACGTTTAAAATGAAATTGATAATGTTAACATTAATCTTTTAAAAACCACTCTTACAATTTAAGCTAACTTAATGGGTTAATGAGTTAGAAAAATAAAATAAAAACATAAGATAAGAAAAAGAGGAAAAAGAAAATACAAAGATACTTATAAACTTATTCTATAATTCTAAATAGTAAGGTTTATTTTTGTAGGATAACTAACCCAACTTGGTAGATGACAATTTAAAACCCTTGGTAGATGACAATTTAAAACCTTGATCTAGCGTTTAATACAAGGTATTAGTTATATAAGTATACGTTGTATGAGGTATAAATTGTAAGAAAGTATTACGAGGTATAAATAATATAGGTTATTAGTGTTTGGTAGAGAGTATATAAAATATATATAAATTATATAAGTTTTATTATTTTGTGTTTGGTTAGTGATATAAGAGAGTAGTACAAAGTTTAAAAGACTATTTTACCCTTATATTTATATAAATTATTTTTTTATTTTTATTATAATATTTAATTATTTATCTTATAGGTATTTTGTATTATTATTATATTAAAATTAATACAAAAATAATATTTAATTATCGTATAATGCATTTTTAATATAAATAATACGGTTTATATTATTTTATATGTAATTAATTCTAAATATTATTTATTAATAATGTAATAAAATTTTATTTTATAAATTAATTGTATATATGATTATTATTTTTTAATTAACATTATTAGTTTTTAAAAATAATTATTATATTTTATTAGATATAAAATTGTCTCATTTAATATTTTTTTTTAATATAATTTTTATTTACAAAGATAAAAAATATATATAAATTTAACAATCAAATAAAAAATAAGTAATTAAGTATTTAAGTACATTTATTATTATTATTTAAATTGTTAAATTAAACCTAGTTAAATATATATAAATATTTAGTTATAATTTATTATTATTATATTTTAAAATATAATAATTAAATTATAATTTTATAAAATGAGAGAGTTAAAAAGAAATTAAATTTTATAAAAGTTTATACAACTTTTGTAAAAGTACAACCTTATACCTCATTTAATGTATAAATAATATTTAAATATTACTGTAGATATAAAAATTATTTAACCAAACACTTAATTAATTTACTGTATATATAATTATGCAATATTTACATTATTATCCTATATACCAAACATAGGCTGATTATCAAGAAGTTTGACTCGTTGTGATCGCAGCGAGTACATAATAATAATAATAATAATAATAATAATAATAATAATAATAATGATAAAAATAAAGTGAGGCAAGATGTAAAGAAATAATGCATCTTTTATGGATTCTCCAAACATTAGACTATTTGTTTTTAATTATTTTTTTAAATGAGCGAAGTGTGAAGACTTAAATATGCATATTGTATAACTCTAATAAGAACATTCTAACTCCAATATGTCTTCAAAAATTTGAAAAAAATAATATAAAATGCGTTGAGAGTCAAATCCGGATCTATTTCTAAATTCGAAAAATATAATATAAAATGCGTATGGGAGTCAAATTCGGGTCTATTGTTTGAAAGACAATTATCCTCACCGTTGGAGTATAAACGCAATTATTTTCTTATTTATTTTAAATGTGTCAAAACACTATAAATAAATATACATTTATCTTTAAAATAAATGTGATATACCAACCTCTTATTAAAAAGTCAAAATTAGGAGACTATAATCATTTTCATGTGACAAAACAAACATTTGTCCTAACATATTCACTTTCGTATAATCAATACTAATGATTTGACAAAAAAATTTCAATTTTGTTAGGCGAAACTCTCTTTCTATGTGCAAGTGATACCAACCAAATTTATTCGTTTGTCCGTCTAATTATTGAGAAATTCATACATTTTTATCCATCGGATTTAGTATACTATAAATCTACAAGTATTATTGAAGATAATCATGCGTCATTCTTTTGAAAAAGTTAATCAGGCATGTAGTTGTCATAACTTATGAAAAAAATTGAATGGTAGTTGTCATAAACATTGACTATTTATGACTCTTAAGTTATCTATTTGTAAATAAAAGGTTTGATTTTTTTTTTAAAAAAATGGACTAGGTTTATGGACCATTCAAATCAAAGATTACAGGAAGGAGTAATCATCATTTCAAATCTTGTGACATTATTCAGTTTTAAATGAAATTTTACAATTTTATCATTCTACTTTGACATTTTTTTTTCAAAAAGAAAGATCAAATAACATTTCAAATCTTGTGATATTATGTTTGTGTAACCACCATTTAACACTAGAATATAGATCATATTTCATTTAACTAAAATCCTTCAACCCAATCTTACTATTATTTTTAAAATAATTTTATTTGAATTGATTGAGTGTGTGCGGACTATAACTTACGAGGATTAATCCAACTTTGAAACGTAAAATAACTCAAATGACAAGTTCAATTACCATTACAAATATTTGAAGTTAAAGTAGAAAATCACACAGGTATAGATTCTAACAAAACAAAAATATTTTTAAAAGAAATACTTCTTTCCAAAACTTTACAACATCCATTGAATACTCTATGATAAAAAAAATGCAATATTAAATATAAAATAAATATTGCAACACATTTAAAACTCTCTCAAATCTACAAACTCATTTGGGTATCAAACTCATATGAATAATGAATTTTTAATTCATTTCTCTCTCTTAGAAATGCATTCACGGTTCATTCACCAAAGCCCATTATATATATATATATATATATATATATATATATATATATATTATTTCTTTCATTTCCTTGATGTATTTTAATATATACAAATGAATTTAAAGTTATAAGTTTAATTTTATTTTTATATAATTAATTTTATTTTTTATATAATATTTTAATATATTAAATTTTATATATATATATTTATATATTAATTTTATTTAATTATATATATATATAATTATTTTTTCTTATATATTTTTTTATATATCCTAAATTTATAATAATTAAAAAAAATTAAAAAATACATTAAAATATAATATAAAATAGGAAATAACATTACAAACTACAAATTAAAAATAAAAGACATTTTAGACTACATTAAATGATAAAGATTTCAAGATAAAAATAGTCGATTTCAAGATTTCATATCTTGGTACGAAAAAAATAAGAGATAAAGAAGCTCACATTGTACCTCGTAATGTATTAATTGATCATACGTGGGAAGAGTACACCAATTTCGAGAATTGATACATGTGTACGAAGTATTTTTTATTTAATTTTTAGCATTGTTTGTTTTGCTGTAATTTTCTTGTTCGGTTATTGTAACTTTTGTTTATGTAACGATGTTTAATTTGATTTTTAATATATATAAATTATTAATTTATAATTATTTTTATTATAATTTCTTTTAATTAAATAGAAAAAAATGTTGAAGTTTAATTTGTAAAATTTATAAATATATAGATAGTATTAAAAATGTTTAAAAAATGGTAAGAAAAATAATATTTTAATAATATTTTTTTAAGTGTGAAAATGAATTTTTGGATTAGAGATAAATTATTGTTGAATATGTTTGACGTTTATCGACTAAACAGAATTTTATTGGATTCTCTATTATTTACCTATTACAATTTCAATATTATAAGCTCAATAATTGATGGACTTATTACAATAACTGTATGACTTATTTGATCTGAATACAAGTGTTTGAGATGTTATTTGATCTTTCTTCTTGAAAAAAGGAGAAGAAAAGTTTAAAGATTATTATGTTAGGAGAAAATCAAAATTAAGATGAGAAAAAGAGAAATATTGTTTCAGTTAATCTAAAAGAAAATACAAAATATAGTTATAATCTTATTCTACAATTCTAAATAGTAAGTTTTATTTTGCTGGATAACTAACACAACTTACAATCAATTTTTTTTTATTTTAAATTAGAACGTTATTATTAATTACGAGGGAGCTAATTTGAGCTTTTAAATTCTAATAACTAATATTTTAAATTAATTCCTAACCTATTTATTCCATAAAAAAATGACGTTAATATTAATGATTATGGGATCCAAGTTATTCCCAACATCTTAGCCATGAAACCATACCGATCTGCAGCTTCATCAATCTGCCGAATGAAAATAGACAACAATTAATACTTAACCCTATATATAAGATATGGGGGAAAATCATATGTTTTTTCTTACCTGTTTTTGGGTTGGGCGACCGGCTCCATGCCCTGCCTTGCATTCGATACGACCCACTATCGGGTTAGTCTGCATGTTCTTCTCCAAGTTCGAGCAAAGAACGTGCTGCATGGTCTGGAAATTGGACTAAATTATGGTTTTTACTAGCAAATTTTATGAATAATGAAACAAAAGTCCAATGTTCGATCAAAACTCACGGCTAACATCTTTAAAGAGTGAAGAGGAACGACACGATCATCATGGTCGGCTGTTAATAACATGGTGGATGGATATTGAGAAGCCTTAACGGGAAATTCTTCCCATGGTCTCCTCACGTTGTGGAGTGGCGAGTACCTAATAATAATAATGAGAAAGTTAATGAACAAGTAAAACATAATGTAATAAGAATCGAATCTAAGACAATCTTCTAGTATGTCTTTTATCATTTTATTTAAATGGTCTAAGTGTGAAGACTTAAACCAATGACCATGGACATTTCTAAATAAAGAGAAGGAACGACAAATGAAGTTAGTTTTATTAACTTGATTAACCAATGGAATTCTTCCTCCTTCGAAGAACATCCGAACTCGGGTATCCATGCATGACCTAACAAGGAAAAAAGAAAAGAAAAGTAACACAATTATTGCTATAAAGATATCATTCTACTAATAACAATTTCCTTTAAGAGAATTGAAACTAACCTATGGTGAATTTATGGAATCTAAGCATATCTATAACACCAACATGAGCAAGAGCACAACCAAATAGATCAGGCCTCTAGAGAAACAAAAAAATAAACAAATTTCAAAATCAAATTTCGAATTTCGAATTTAATAAAACATCGCGAAAAAAAAAAGAACAAGAAATGAACCTGATTTATACACGCCCCAACAAGAAGCCCGCCATTGCTCCCTCCTTCAATACACAATTTCCTCGGTTGCGTGTACCCATAATCCACAAGATACTCACCAACGGATATAAAATCGTCGAAACAATTCATTTTATTTCCAAGCGAACCGTCTTTATGCCACTCTTCTCCATATTCACCACCCCCACGAATATTAGCCAAGCAAAAAACAACTCCCAAATGTTTCATCAAAATTACACGACTAACATCAAAGTACGACGTGAGACTACAACCAAATCCACCATACCCATAAAGTAAACACGGATGCGATCCATCTAGCGAAATCCCTTTTCTAGACACAATAAACGCCGGTATTCTAGTCCTCCCATCTTTACTCGCAACAAAAACTTGCCCAACAATGAAATCCTCACGATTGAATCCATGCACAACAACCTCTCGAAAAATTCTCAGCTCGAAGCCGGGTTTCAAATTACATTGGTAAATAATCTTCGGAGTGAGGAAGCTAGTGAAACCAATGAAGGCGATACTATCTTCACGCCTACAAGAAATCTCAGAAGCAGTGCCAATATCAAAAGGGAAATTATGAAGAAGTGAACCCGTTTTAAGGTCCCTTAATTGCACGACATGCTTAACATCCCTAAGGTAACGAACTATCATTTGATCTTTGTTAACAGCGTTGGCTGATAACAACACATCTTTGTCCTCTTCGGGGAGAACATCGTTCCAAATGCTTGGTTCGTTAAGATCAACGCGAACCAACTTGTATTTTGGCGCATCCTTATTAGTTCTAAACGTAAACGATGAATCATCGTTCGACACGACGATATATTCTGCGTCGAAGTTGTCTACAAGCTTAATGAAGGGAATCATCCCTTTGAGCCCATTAGAGAGTTGTGAAGTTTTGTATTCATAATAGTATAGTTTATTAACCGAGCTGCAACCGTCGTAAATATAAAGTAGGACATACTGCATTACAATAAAAGTATCAAAAGTCACATCTTTTAAATAATGTTAACTTGATTTTTGAGAAAACAAAAACTTATTTGTACCTTGCCATCATTTGTAACATATGGTTGAGACAAGTGGTTTGGATTTTGTGGATCATTCCAACATAAGATATCATCAGATTGGTTGGTTCCAAGGAAATGATAATACAACTCTTGATTTATGTTAGCATTTGTTTCTGTTCCAACATCCAACTTTTCTCCCTCCCTGCAAAACAAACAAAGTGATTTTGATCTTAGGTATAGGTAATGGGTTATTTAAATAATATATGTGAAATTTAAAAATGTATGATTGTAGATGATTTTAAGAAAATGGATAGTTTTTGGTACAAATATTTAAATGATAATTTTAAATATTATATAATGTAAATTTTAATAATTTGATTAATGAATTGAGTGATGTAATAGATATAAAATAAGAAAATGAAATGATGTTTGATTAGATTATGAAATTGTTTATTGAGGCAAATATAGTGTTGATTATAAATTTTATATCTCAATTTTATAAAAAATAATAATAATTTATTTAGTGAATATTCAAATAAAATCCAACCATTATATCCTGAAAATATCTATAAATTTAGAAATAGAGTTTTAATATACTAATTTTGATTGAGGTTAAGAAATTTTAGTTTTAATTCATATTTGATTTGAACTTGTTGAATATTAACTTTTTATTATTTTAATATTTTGTTTTTCTTATTATTAGAATAATTATGTATATGAATAAACAAAACTATTTTTTTGGTTCTATTTTGAATTACTAATAAATGTTATATTTGTTAAGTAATTTATTCTTTTTATTTAATTATATTATTTTAATTATTATTTATCCAAAAAATTCATTTTAAACAATTATAAGTTATTATTATTAATTACTTATACATTATATTTTTATCTTTATTTAATAAAAAAAATTGTTTGAACTAATATTGTGATAAATGTGACATGAGACTAAATGTGATAATTCCTAACTTCACAAAAATAAATTAATAATTTATTTTTAAATATCAAAATATTTCTTATTTTTAAAAAAATACTATATAATTATAAAACTAAAATAATTATAAACTAATAAAATCATACAAATTTAACTTAGTTTAACTAAATCAAGTTAGTAGTATAATTTAAAATCTTAAAATTTATAATAAAAAAATCAATTTTAGATGTTAACTACCTTATACTTGATTAGATTATAATTAGGTCTTTTAAATTTGTTTGAAAAAACAACTTAATTTGTTTGAGAAATGATCGGAAATAATATGACAATAAATTTGATCGTATCTCAACTTTTTGTCATATTATTCTCGTCCATTATCATTTCCCTTTTTAACTCGAAGTATTTAACAACTAAAATTACAAAAATTCAATATTAACTTACTCGGGAGCTGAATATCGATTGTAAAAGAACCCTTTAGAGTCTTTGGTCCAACAAATGCTTGAAAACTTGACCTAATTACAACACAAAAACATACCATAATACAATAATAATAACTATAAGTTAAGAACATTTAAATGGAAATGAATATCCTTATGAACAAACCCTAGAAATTAAATTTCTCACCCATAACAGAGTATCATCCTCCAATCGTCTATCCTTAATCCGCATAACCTTGATTGTAACCCAATCACTTCCACTCGAACTAATTCCATACGCAACGTATTTCGCATCTTCACTCACGCTCAAAATCCGTAACGCAACGGTTCCATCATCACTTAGTTCATTCGGATCTAGTAATACATTACCTTCTAAATCTCCATCTCCATTCAAACTATCCTAAAACAATGAAAACGGAAATGAAAACGGAAATGACGAAAACCTAACCTAACACAGATTGATTGTTGAATAGTTAGTATAAAACCTGAATGTAGAGGACGTCGTGAGCTTGAAGACCTGTATTATGATAATAGAAATAACTGTCTCCTCTTCTAAACGGCGCACCGTAACGCGGATGATCGAAGAGATCTGTTAATTTCTCACGAAGAGAATCTCTAGTTTCGCATTTCTGAAGAACGGAATCTGTTAATTGTACCTGTTTCTCAATAAAATCATTCACCTCCTCTGATTCGCGATCTTCAAGCCTGTGTATACAATGTAATGATAAACATCGATTTCCGATAATCAGTAATCACATTATCAGATCTTAAATCAAACAAATCTAACAAATCAATCATCAATTACATGATCCATGAGAAAAGTAAGGAAATCACCATCGATAAGGATCGGGAACAAGGACGCCGTGATAATCGTCTACGATGGAGTCGTCTCTTCGAACAACTGGATACTGTAATGGCGAGCTCAAAGAAGAGAGAGAATCCATTGAGATGGTAGAAGAGAGAGAAATCAAGGTAATGTGATAAAGGAAATGAATATTGATTTGTATATAAAGGAGACTGGTTAAAGAAGAAGATGATTGGAGATGGCGGGAGAATGAGAACATATTATTCTGTTTTGCTTTTTATTCTCAATTAATAATATCATTATTTTTTCAAATATTAATTATTGATTTTATTTTTATTATATTCTTTTACAACTCGTTAAGATTTGTACATCTTCTTTAAAAGACGAGATTTCGAATTTTGTTAACTTTTTATTTATTTAAAATTTATAAATAAAATATTTATGTCATTAATTTAAGTATTTTTACTATTAAATTTGAGAAAATAAGTAGTTAAAACCTTGATAAATTTAGATAGTTAAATTATTGAATTTTATTTAATTATTTATAAATATCAGGTAGATAATTAGTTAATCGCGTTTTTGAAACTATTAAAAACAAAACCTACCTTTTTATAACTTTTAAAAATAATGAGCTCCAACCGGTCCAACCGGTGAAGATAGAAAAAAGAGATCCCAATTTCATAATTTAATCAATTTTTTTAATATTATTTAGCAATTGAATGGAGATATGTTATTGAATGTTGGATGCATGACCTTCAAGATTTAATTGAGATATGATTATATTGTTTGTAATCTTTTAAATATATGGTTTTTTTTTTTGTAGTAATTGACAAATTGTTATGTGTTTTTTTTACTTTAAAATAAGTACTAATTAATATTAATCTAAATTATTTTATAAATAATTCAAACAAAAAGAATAAGTTTTTATTATAACTTTTTTTTGATAGATGACCAACAATAGGCAATTATGTCGCCATAGTGTGGATTATTGTGTTGACATTGATAAAATCAGAATCTTATAATTATATATATTAAAATATTTATATTTAAATAATAATAAAAATACCCAAATTCTAGTAAGAAGTACACACCACAACAATTAACTATAATACATATATTTATCCATTGATTATTAATAATGATTCCCCATTAATAATAATTTACCCAAAACAAATGTAATTTGACTCTATACTAAAGTTTGGAGTCAAAATTAACCCACAATAAAATCCAAACACTTAGTTCTTACTATCAATATTTTTTAAAAATAATTTTATAAAATTAAATAAAAAAAATAACATATAAGAAAAAATTGTGACTATGATAACATTAAAAACTCTAAGCTTTAGTCTCAAAAACCTCAATACACAAACTACTCTAAATTAGTCTTGCTTCAAGCAATACCATTCAATTGAGAGATCTTATCGTTCAATAACATAACATTATGTGTTTTATTCATTTTGAGTAATAAATATCTTTAAAGATAATTATGTGTTCTAGTTATATAATCGCAATCTATTTTTTGAACATATTGGTTAACCTACATTAGTAATTGGTTTGGATGTTGATTTCGTTAGTTGGATAATATATACTCGATTTTCTCAAGAGATTATAGATTTTAGACTTGTGTTTGGTTAGTATTAGATATTGACAAACGCTACACTTTTATCGTCTTTGAAAGCAATACAAATAATATATCAAATGACATGTTTTGGATAGGAGGAAAATTTTGACATTTTAAAAGAACGGTTGAAAGATAAATTTCATTTTGTTTCAAAATTACTTTGATATCCCCTCGTCTGACTTAATATTCGGGGTTTAAAACCTATTGTAAATTTCTTAAAAACAAAATATTTGGTAACTTGTACCACTTTTAACAATTTAATTTTTTTTTAATTAAAAAAAATACCTCGTCTTTAATGGTCTAAACTTTGAACGCCTATTTTAGCTTATATCTCAATATCTTAATTTTAGGAATGATCGTAAATGAATGCCTACACAAGAAACGCAGTACATTCCCACATTCGATGACATTGATAATGTCAGCGTTGCACCTCGAGTCCTCGACATTGATCATAAAAGAACTTCTCCTTCAACTAGAATCAACATCAATTAGAATAAAATTATGTTTTGACTTTAGGAGTTTTGCTAAAACAATTGGTTCATCACACGTTTCAACCAACCTTTTTATTTTCATTTTAAACTAAATTTGATTTTGTATTTTAATAACAATTAGTCCTGATTGGTTACAAGATTATTTATTAAAAATAACATACTAATTTTTATATAAACATCATATAATTTAAATAATTCATTCAATATTCAATTGTACCCCGCACACCTCTCGAATGTATTATAAAGTCAATATCATTAAAAGGGCCTAATATGGAGATAATACTTAAAGCATATTCATATAACTAGCATTTAACCCGTGCATTTGCACGACTAATAATATAAAAAACCGTGAAAAAAAATTACGGATAACATTGTTAATTTTATTTTTAACCGTTTTAAGTTTATGGGTGGGTCAACCCCAAATCCGACCCAAATATCCATTTACTCAACATCATTATATATATATATAGATTAGTTAGTTAAAAAGTTGAACCTATATTAATATTAAAACGTCCCGCGTTTATCAAATTTGGTGTTTAATTTAAAATATAAAGTCTTTGTAGCTTAGTTGGTTAAAGAGTTGCACTTGTTTTGTTAGGTTGCAAGTTCGAAACATACCTCTAACATTTTTAATTTTATTAGGTTGCAAGTTCGAAACATACATCTAACATTTTTAATTTTATTTTTAACTGTTTTAAATTTAAAGAAGGGTCAACCCACAATCCGACCCAAGTATCCAAATTAACCACAGCTCTCGACCCGGCAATCCGGACACTTTAAAAATTAAGCATCATTATATATATATAGATTTGTATTAAATTAATTTTAATATTAACAAAATTTACTGGTCAATGGGTATTTGACTTATTATTGTATATTAATCAATTTTTAGTTACTATGCAAAATGTTGGGTGTTTGAGTTTTTTTTAATGGTTGTTTAATTAGTTTTGAGGCTCTTTTTAGCTTAAAGAAAAGGACAATTTATTGATATTTTTGTTTTCTTATCAGTAGAAAATAAGACAAACTTATCCTACATAGTTAAATATATAATTTCAAAAATGCTTAAAATAATCGTTCACAATTAAATCTTATTATAAAAAAAATCAAGTAACGAAAACAAAACACCCAAACATACATATTAGTCTTCCACTTGTAAATAATTAGTTTTTTAAAGTTACTTTTTTGTTACCACAAATACAATATCCCGAAATACATTGCGCAGTAAGATCACCACGACGACAATAAAAAATACTACATTCTTCGTCAGTTTGACATGTTGGACGATTAGAAGGTATCTTCGATGCATATGATTGTTTCCTAATACCTATAAATATACATAAATTATCTGTGAATACACATGGAAGAAAAATATTCACTAAAAAATAAATAACAAAAATGAGATACATACCTAGCAAAATAATATTAATCAATAAAATTATTAAGACACTCTTCCTCATGATAGACTTTTGATAATAACCCAGTAAACTAATAAACATGTAAGAAAATATTTTTTCTCTAGCTATATTGCAATATTTATACTATAAATATATATATAGAAAATTAAATTTATAGTGTTTATTACTAATTTATGTAATATATCATAAACACCAATTAAATTAAATGTGATATGGTAACATCATTCTCAAAATTGAATCTTTATTGTTTTCTTCTAAACTTATCTCTATTATTTTATTTCATATGGTTATTATGACCATTAAATGTTAACCATATTTTATATTAATCTCTATGATAATATTTGAAAAGATTTACACCATCATTAAAACAAAATATTTACTAGTTTATTAAGATTTTGTTTTGACAAAAAAAAAATAATGTATTTCATAAATTAACTTGCAATATTATGACAGATAAGGAAAATATAGATAGATTCACATAATTTTCAAAATTAAATCTTTACAATTATATTACTAACTTATATAACATTTATTATAAATATAATTATGATATATATACTATTTTAACATAAGATAATTTATAGACATCTCTACACTATATTCTTAATATTTTGTAAGAGATTTAATAATATTTATTTTCTAGATATAAAATGACGATCATTTATTATTCTGACATTGTTGATCCCTCTAAAATTTACAAATAAATTTATCTTTTATTTATACAAGGTAAAATACATCTTGAATGAATAACACTTTTTGAGATTTAAAAAAAAAAATAGAATAATAATGTGTTAGTATGTTTTTGAATTAACAACTAAATAATATAAAAATCATCTCAATCAAAGTCTAATAGAATAAGTTAGTAATTCATACATATTTGAAAATCGTTTTCAAATGGTTCATACACGCAACAAATGTAATGCGCCGCAACTACATCCCACCAGCAGAGCGGAGCCCAAACCCTGTAGCCCACAAACCTTTCCTTCTTCGATGTTTCAACCGAGTCATGTCGAGTCCATCATCAACTCAGCCAGAGTCATGTCGAGTCCGACCGGGATTGCATCGGACCACTGAAACCTCATCGACACAAATTGAAAATTTTCAATAATTTTTCAAATCTAATCTTCACGGAAAATATTCTCCACTATAAATTTTCAAAATCTAAAAAAAAAATGTCTCGTTGAAGGGTTTATGATTTTTAACACTTCAAATCAAACATTCTTAATAGACAATATATTTAAGTGGAGACTCATAACTCTGGTAGATGAAAGGGAGATTGAAAATTCAGGTTTTTTAGTGTATCATTAATGGAGGCTAATAATACTCATATTGATAAAGAAATTAAAACAAACAAATTGGGGATCTGAAATATGAATGTTTATAGTATATGTTTTTTTTTTTATCAAATTATTCACTTAAGAAATAGTTATAGGGCGGATCTATATTAGAGTTAGAATGTGCTGAAGCCGAATTCCGAAATTTTAACTTTTTTACGAATGAAATATGAAATAACCCTTAATTTTTTCAATTTAATTCACTATTTTGAATAGAAAAGGGCAAAACCTATGTTTATACACTCGTTTTATTCATAATTTAATGTTATTTTTTAAGCTTATCCTAATTTTGTTAAGTTAATCCCAACTCGAACTTTTGAATTCGTCCTCACAATGTCAATGGTCCATCAACCTCACTTTATTTTTTCTGAAATGTCGATTTTTTTTATGGTATCGTCGTTCTTTTGACATAATATCGTACTTGTTGCGACTTTTCTTTTTATAGCAAAAGTGAATCGATGTCAACGATATTTTACTTTCAATTTCTTAGGTTGGAACTATATATTTATGGACTTGTTTTTATTATGAACATTCTTATTTTGGAATATTTGCAACACTCGTAGATTTCCTCATGCAGCTAAAATCTAAGTACATTTTTTAAAATAATTTATTTATATTAAAAATGATAAAGAATAGTAAGAAAACGATGAAATATAATAATAAAAATTCCAAAAACAAAACAAAAATTATAGGGCCTGTTTGATTTGTTAAACTAATCTATATTTGGTTGTGAAATTGATTTTATTATGATATCATGATTTTAAAATTTATTTGACAAATTTACTCTTATATATCAATAGGATTAACAGGCATTAGGTTATTTACGAAGTTAATTACATACTAATTGTTTAAAATTTAATTTACCGATTTTATGCAAACTGTGACTGCTCATGTACTTAATTGATCAATACTTAGAGATTTAGAATATCAATTATAAATCATAAAATACTATAAAACTTACAAATCGAGATTACTAGGTGAGGCAATAACAAAAGTGTTTCCTCGATTTTTTGAACTGTTGATAAAGATAATCTAAGTATCGAAAAAGATCCTCAAGGAATAATATTTACAAGGATAACGTGATAGCAACATTTAAATTAGTGAAAACGATAATCAACAACAAAAAAAAGTTACTCTCCGATCAATGGTTTATGATTGGTTTAATGTCGACCAATTCGAGGGAAGTCTAGTTGAGGTTAAAGGAGGCAAATTTCGAACATTGACATCAAGAGGAAGCATGCGATATTCAATTTGAAGATCTCTAAAAACTTTGATCATTTCCTCCACTAAAAGAGCTCTCCTAGCCCATCTCTCGCCCATATCTTGAAAATTTATTCGATGCGATAGCCAAACCGATACTTTAAGCCTGTTCATATCTTCCACGTCTCTCAAAACTATCATCGGGGATGGACACCAATGCTCGCTCTTGTTATCAACATATCTGCAATATAAAACAATGTAGTAGTTATTAATAATTGACCTGTTTCAAAAAAACCTGTTGAGAGTTCGAGCTGAAATTGGATTCATCAATAAATGTTAACAAACAACAATATTTCATCTACATTAATACTTTGATCATGCTCAAAACTCATTCATATATAAAATAAAATAAAAAACACTCACGAGATTCTTTTTGAAACATATATGAGAGAAAACTAACACAATCCCGACATATATCATTATATCACCCTACTTTAACTTAATGCGTTTTTAGTGGGAATCGAATCTGTCTTTTCCTCTCTTAGGCAAGACTCTTTCTACTAGTTAATCTAGTGGGTTACCTCAAATAAGTTTCTAATTTTGAAATCTCTATTTGGAATATAGATTCAAATATGCTTGGTATGAATTTAAGTTGTGACTCACTAAGATACATTAGAAATCGATTCTCTTTCGAATTAGTGTCTACCTAAACTTATCTAGATATGTATCAAGAGTAAAATGGGGATGGAGATACAAATAAAGCCAAAGTGTGCAAGAAAGGAGGAATCATATTTACCTGGTTATTTTTTCTTTCATGAGTGTGATCTTTTCGAAAGGAGTGGCAACATGAATGCAAAAGTCAATTGCATCTCCCATATCTGGACTACGATAATAATTGCTGATGGGTTTGGTAGCAAGAACACTATTAGGGTATGTGATCTTTTGGTTATCATACCTTAAGAAAACTGTAGTCAATATATTCATCTCTTCCACAACCATCTACAAAAGAATAAATTTATAAGAAAGTAAAAATGAAAACAAAATAAAGAAAACACACAAGTTAGATATTGTTTGTTACCTGTACTTGATCAATTTCACAACGATCCCCGACATCAAACGGGTGCATGACAAACAAGAATATGATGGCCTCGAATGTTGTTTTCAAAGTGTTACCAAACATGAAGGCAACTAATAGAAGTTGGGAGCCTAAAAAGATGAAGAATTGTGTAGTTGCTAGTTTGAGAATAAGAAGCCATATGACCAACATGATAACTACTATAACTACGTCCAGCATCCGGTGGAGTTTGTTCACAGCTGTTTTCGTGTCGTTTAGGGACAATGCAAGGGCTCGACGTTCTCTAAAAGAATTAACCTGAGATTGTGAAGAAGTTGATTTAGATGAGATCTTGTTTGACCTAAGATGATATACACATCAAAAAATTATTCTTTGAGCCTAGGTCTCTATTTGGCTACGATCAAAACTTGTT
The DNA here is from genome assembly GCF_907164915.1 of Impatiens glandulifera. Classification (NCBI taxonomy): domain Eukaryota; kingdom Viridiplantae; phylum Streptophyta; class Magnoliopsida; order Ericales; family Balsaminaceae; genus Impatiens; species Impatiens glandulifera. The sequence continues at coordinate 63,998,357 of NC_061864.1, forward strand.
CTGTATTAAGTAACCAAAATCGAGAGTTTACTCAAAATCTTTTTCACATGTAAATTTAAAAATCGAAATTATGTTTTAAATAGTAAGAGTATTGCTGTATTGGTCTTATTGTTAAGTTTAAACTCAACTATCATATTGCGTTGACTTAAAAAAAAAGTTTACATTCAAATAATATTAATTATAAATTATTATTATATATATATAATTAAGTATAAAATTAATTAAAAATAATAATAACAGTTATAAATTCAATTACATCAATTAATTATATAAATGTAATAACTTTTTTTCTAATTTGTAAATAAGAAACAGATTTATGTTTGTAAAATCCTAAACTAAATAATTTATAAAAAGAGTTTAACTCATAAAAGTTTACATAAATATGATTCATTAACCTCTTTTATAATCTTAAAACTAAAATATCTCAAATATAGGATAATCTTATATATTAAATAATTGTGTGTTTAATATATAAAGTTGTACTAGTCATCATAATCAACATATTCATATATAAAAAAATAAAAATAAAATAATAATAATAATAATATCATAATCTCATTAATATATATTAATGTTTCAACCGGACACAAAATTAATATTTAATATTTTTTTATTAAATCATTTAAAGTAATAATAATATTTATATAATAATATAATTCAAAATTTCATCTTAGTTTTTAAATATAACGTTTCAAGTTTTATGCACAGGTCAACCCGCAAATTAACAACCCGATCCGTTTATTTTAACGAAACGGGTTGTGCATTGTGGTGTGAGGACCTAGTTATTTAAAAACCGGTAAAACCGGTGTGATTTGATTTTTTTGGATTATTCAAGTAACTCAAACTTTTTATACAAATATATATTTAGATTTTGTATCTAAAACTAAAATTTGATAGATATTGAATTGATTTTTATATAAGAAAATAAATATTACCACCCAATTCTTGAGAGTACTTTTGCTTATTCCTTTGCTCTCATTTGACCCTTCAATAAGCTTCATAGTCTTCATAGCCTCCTCTTCCCTCATAAATCTCATAAGGTCCTCCAAATAGATGAACCTAAAAGAAACAACACAATATCAAAACTCATGAACAAGAACATAACATGTAAAATGATACCAAGGAATACGATTTTTCGCTTACCTAGATCTTACCATAGCCACATTGAAAAATATCTTCTTTGCTGCAGCTTTTGCTTGACATTCACTAGTAATGTGAAGTACACCAGATCCATTATCATGGTCAAGAGAATCTTGTATAGTTTCATCCATGGTTGAAAGAACACCTTTCTTCACCATACTCATCAACCTCTTCATATTCCAAGCAGAGACATTCATCTGATTCAGCCTCTGCAGATGATCAACCGTAACTCCATCTTCTCTTTTCGTCTGAAAAACATTAGCCTTGATCAGATCAGCAGGAACATCAGCCCCTGCATCTTGTAGCTTCCGAACCTCAGACATCAATCGATCACATTCTTCATTCTCTTGGCGAAGTTTAATCAATGGAGGCCCGGAAAGTGTCTCGATAACATACTGGTTGAACAAAGAGTCATGAATTCGATCGAAAAATCGACTGACATGAAAGGACGAAGCCAGAACCTTCACTAGAAGAGTTTTTAGTAACCATATCAATGTACCCACCAAAAGACAAATCAAGATTCTAGTAACATAAGGTAACACTTCACCATTAGTTATCCTCTCAACTTTCTTATTGAAAATACATTGCCATGAAATCAAAACCAGACCCAACCATATACAGTTCTGAACAGCATTCCTGATTCCATATACAAAATACAAAACCCTTTTTCTCCATATGAAATTTCGTTCAATGAAGAAGACAATTATTCGAATTACCCAACCAGAAACTAATCTCCCACTTATCAAAACTAAAACCATTATTTCCCATTTCCATAGATGGAGTTCGAATAATGTTCTGTTTCTTAACATCCTGATTGCTAATGTACAAGATAAAGCTGCTATGACTATAATGAAACTCACAGTTTGAAAAATAGACCATTTGCTAAACTTCATCTTCTTGTAATACTCCTCCGGGAAATCATCATCTAGAAATGGATCATCTTCATCAACCCTTTGTTTCTGTGATCTCTGATCCTCCGGCGGATCATCCAACAACCTCGACTTCGACTTCGTCTTTGCCCTGAACAAGACTCTCGACTTCCGTTGTTCCATAACTGCATCTCCAACTTCTTCGCGTATAGTTGTCCGTCCATTCTCGTTAAACGAAACCCTTGTTTCCCTCGGCGTTAACTGTCCATAAGTCGGACTGTCTACATTCCTTGGACATCGACCGCCTGATCCACTCGACGGAGGAGGGGAGGCGGCTATTCCAGATTCAAATTCGTTCAAAACCCTTAAAGCATTGGCGGTAGAGAAACTGTAACTGGGATCTTTCCGTTCGTTAATCGACATTGTAACTGATGGGTGATTTCCATTCCTAGTGGATTGTAATGTATAGAGATGAAAATGTTAGGGATTCGAGGAGATGGATCCATGACTCAGCAGGAAAAAGAGTAAAAAATGATGGGTTTTGGAGGGTTTTGATTATAATAATGATAATGAACGAGGAAGGAGTGAAGGAGACGATGATGATTAAGAAACATCGAACCGCCATGGTCGGAGATATGAATATCAGAAGCGTACAATTGTCGAGATCCGGTTGGTTTTCTTTTTCATCAGATAATTTCATAAGATTCTCTGATTTTGTAAATGGACACTTGTTATGTTTAGAGAATGTAATATACTTTTATAAGTTCTTTGTCTAGTAAGTATTAGACATTTATCAAATTTAAATATTTTTTTAATTATATGTTATCTGAAATTAATAACTTATTCATCTACCAAAATGATTTTTTAAATTTATAGAGCAAATTGTAAGTAGAGATGTGAACAAGATAGATTGACAAGGAGACAGAAAGTAAGGATGGCAAGGGAACAAATCGGAGAGTGCAAATTGTAAGTGTGGAAAGTAAGGATGGCAAGGGAACAATTCGGGAGAGTGCGAATTGTAGAGAGCAAATTGTAAGTGTGGATGACAATGAGTCAGATCGGGAGACGGTAAAGACATTTATTATTTTCGTCTCGTTTACTATTTTTACTACTATTTCGCCCCGTTTAATTTTTAAAAAAATAATGAGACATCGTATATATTATAATTTTTTTTTTAATTATATAAACAGATTTTTTTAATATGATATATATATATATATATAATAATATATTTGAAAATTTATATTATTATAAAAAAATAAACTTAAAATTCTTATAAAATATAAATATAATAAATAAATATATTAATAATTTTATAAAGCGAGTGAGATTTGCTAAATTAAAACTTAGATACAAATATCATTTGCCTCGTTTATAATTGGTGAGAATAAAGTATTGGTAGTGGTAGGAGATATTAATATAGAACCACCGTCCAATTGTAGAGATCATGTGAGTCTGGACACTTGTTTAGTTTAGAGAATATAATATATTTTAGACGAGACACTTGTCCAATTAGAAGAATTTTTTAGTTATAGGTTATCTAAATTAATAACTTATTCAGCCAATTTTTTTTTTATTTGAAAATATTGCAGACCTATGACAATGATTCTAAGGCAGGAAATCCATAATTTACTTAATATTTTGTAGATTTTAGTTTTACTTCATATATTAAAAATTTAATTTTAATAAATATTAATTATATATTATTATTATTATTTATATATAATAAATAATTTAAAAAAAATTAAATATAGAATTAATTAAATAATAATAAATAAATGATATTATAAATAAGTTATATTTATAAAATTAAGTATATTAATTCACTTAAATAAATAATATATTTTTTTTAATTTATAAATATAATATATTTTTTAATTTATAAATATAATATATTTTTTTAATTTATAAATATATTTAATTTTTTAATATAAAATCAAATTATTTATATTAAAAAAATAACACGTTTAAAATTTTATCTAAATTAAACTTGTTAGCACACAAGGCTTATTATCAATTTACGTTATTATGCACAATTATGATTCTATGAAATCACAACATTCACGAATATAAATTTCAAATACTTGAGATAGTATTCTTCTTGAATTCACTTTATTTGAATATATACTTTTTTTTTTTTTTTAATAAAGTTCATTTCAAAAAGTTGAATAGTGTTTTTTATGATAGATAATAATAACATGTTGAAAATTATGGATAAATTATTGAACTTCTAAATTGGTTAATTAAATAAAAATAAATATGGAGTTGGTTTGATCATGTTTAGGATGTCAATGGTACATTTAATGCCGTAAACTCTGGTCCTACATAAAGTTCGAAGTTTGAAATTTTAGAATTAATTCGTTATTTTTAAAATAAAATATTATTTTAAAAGATTTTAAATAATTCTGCTTTTAAAATTAATTTTAAAAATAATTAATTTAGAAAAAAAAATAAATAATTTTTAAATTTATAGTGATTAAATTACAATTTAATTTTCTAAAAATCTTTCATTTAAATTAATTTAAAAAATAATTTATTTGAAAATATAGTCGTCAATTAATATTTGAAAATCAATAAATTGACATAGGTGTAAAATATATTTTAATTAGAGTATTTTAAGTTCTGGTTGATACTTGGGAAAAATAATTTTGCGTTTCATCCTCCATACTCGTTTTAAAAACGGTCTATATTTATAAATTTGGCTTTTGAAAATCGGTTGTATAAGGTTTTGTTTTAACTGATTATTCTTCAGATCCTAGACATACGTAGATTTGTACGTATTTAAATAATTATAAGTACACGTTGCTGATGATGACTATGGAGGAAAATACCTAAAAAAAACATTACTTTAAAATGCATTAAGGTTAAAAACTAAATCCTAAACACACCTTTGTCAAAATATTTTTTTTGGAAATATTCCAAAAATATTTTTAAATTATTTTCTAATTTTTCGGGATTTTTAGAAAATGGTTTGGGATTCCAAAATCATGCCTTAGGACTAGTGTCCTAGGTCTTGGGTTTGTTTTATCGATCGGGGCTAAAAAGCTCTCGGTCTTGGTCAAGGACCCCTCAGTCTAGGTTCAGGATCCTCAATCAGGGTGTTAAGGCCTCTTGGTCGGAGTGCTAAGGTCTCTCGATCCTTGTCTAAAATTCTCAATCGGGTGCCATAATTCTTAGAGACCTTTGGGTCCTGGGTTCAGGAGTTCTCGGTCGGGTGCGAGACTCCTTGGTCCTAGGTCTGACTTCTCGGTCTTAGGTTTGACTTCTCGGTCCTAAGTGGAAGTCATCGGTCCTGGGTTCGGGAGTTCTCGGTCGGATGCGAGACTCCTCGGTCCTAGGTCTAACTTCTCGGTCGGATGTAAAAAATCATTGATCGGAAATCTCGGTCCTAGATGAAGAACATCGGTCGGATCTCTCAGTCCTGGCTCAAAAGCATCGGTCGAATCTCTTGATCCTAACTAGAATTTATCGGTCAAACTTCTCGGTCTTGACCGAAATTCTCGGTCGGATCTCTCGGACATCAAGAACATAAAATTGAAAGTTTTGCAATTTTGATAGAGGCTTGGATCCTTTAATCCAAGAGTTTTGGTAGCTTTAATTACAAAGCTTTCAAGAACATTAAAATCATCATCCCAAGGTATCATTCGACATGAATAATGATCATGTTCAAAACAGTTTATGCCAAAAATGAGGTTTTTGGTTTTAAAGTTGTTTTGAAGTAAAATGAGTTTTCAATAACTTACTTATACTTCATATACTTGATTAATACTAAAACATGAACATTGGTTGTTCATTTGGACCAATTTAAGAACTCAAAATATTTTATTTATTTTGAATTTTTTTGATTTTGATCAAACATGATCGGGGTGGATTAACATTATCTAAATAGTTGCCCAACATCATTAGAAATATGTTGGGAAACTTTTTAAGTTATTGTTATTGAGGATTAGCCCAAGAACAGAAAACCTGTTTTTTTAAGTTTTTAAAATTTAAATTTGAGTTTTTCTTTTTAAGACCGATTGATCGGTTATGACTTTCACGGAAAACTTATAAATGATCATAGGATCGATTTACAATCATCAAATTCAAATACCAGACAATAAACAAGCTTATGAAAACTGAAATATAAAAATTTCAATTTTAAATTGGAAGTATGAATTAATGGATGATTGGAAGTTTACCAAGTATTGGAGAACACTCCTTAGACCTTGAGAAAGTTTTTTCGATGCTCAGATCCAAATTTTAAGGCATTATGCAAAGGTTTTGAAAAATTCAAAAGCTTGAAGCTTTAATGATGGATTTTTGTGTTCTTCGGATTGGAAGCTTGAGATTGGATCTCGACTTCGGATTTATTGAGGGAGACTATTTATAGCCTAATGAGAATGCATTTGAAAAGATGTTTTTTTATCGTATTGCGGCTAGTTATCAACATTGTTTTTAAGATGAATCGCAACATTTTTTGAAAATATTGAACATGACACATCAACCAATTTGGTCCGTGAAAACTCCAAGATCGAGTTCTCACACTAAATTAACAATCAACACAAAACTACTTAATATGAAGAGAACAATTGGTCAGAGAGGTCGATTAATGATCAAAATCTTAAATTGCTTAAAGAATTATTGTCCAATGATAATATACTCCTCTAATAACTATCTCAAACAATTGAAGTCAATAAATTAGAGATGAATTTTCTTATGCAAAACTAATATCAATTTTATAGATTTTGACATTAAGAGTTAGATAAAAATAAATATTAATTTATAACTCCTCTTTTGTGGCAGTAAAATTCTTAAAAACATATTGATTTGATTATTGATTTATTGTTTTCAAGAAAAATAATAATGACTATGAGTGGTCATCCACATAAATTTGGTGGTGGTTGTAAGTTAACTAATTTCATTGATGATTCCTCACCAATTTTATAAAATAAATTAATTAGTTTTAACTTTGGTTGAATTGATATTTTCTTTATGTGCATTAATAGGTGATACACAATAATAATATGATTCAATTAGAAAGGAGGAAACCCACAAATTATACAAATGTTGCTAGTGGTCCTATTTCACCCTTTATTTTTAACTCACTGAGAATACACGAATTTTGTACAATCAACTATAATAGAGTCTTTAATTAGACCATGAAACAACTTCATTTCAACATTTATAACATAATCGATGAGTTAGAATGAAGTTGTTTCAAGTGGTTTAGTTAAATGTTCGATTATAGTTGATTAAACCAAAGTTAATACATTAAGAGCTTTGGGGGAAAGAAAGTGTAAATGAAACAACACTAACAGTATAATTTGTGTACTTCCTCCTTTTTACTTGATTCGTATTATTGGGGTCACTTATTAACTCATATAAGAAAATATTAATTCAACTAAATAAAAACTAATCAATTTAATTTAAAATCTCTAAAATGTAATCATTATTAAACCAAATTAATAATCTCCAGAATCTTGTGAGAGATTATCCAAATTAGTTAACTTCAACTACCACCAAATTTGTGTGGATGAATAGGCCTAATAATTATTAAATTTGGTTAAAACAATAAATCAATAATCAAATCAATATGTTTATAAGAATTTTAATGCTACAACAAAAAGAGGGAGTCAATTTATAAAATTATTGTTTATTTCTATGTCAAACTCATAATGTAAAATCTATAAAATTGATATTAGTTTTGCAAGAAAATTCACATATAATTTATTGCCTTTAATTGTTTGACATAGTTCTTAGGGTTGACACACATATAATTTTAAATCATTTATTTGTTTGATGACTTAAAATAAGAAAAAGTAAATGTAAGCAATTTCAAAGCAGGAAGTATAGAATTGAAACTTAAAAATATATATAATTATATATATTCAAATATAGCCAAATTTCTAGTTTATAAAAATCTTGCATACATATATTTGATACTAATAGTTATTTGTAGTTTTCTATACTCATAAAAGTATATAGTTTTCACATACTTCGAAATCTTAAATTCCTTAAAGATATATAAATTAGAGGTGAATTTTCTTAATATCAATTTTATAGATTTTCACAAGTTAAGATAGAAATAAATATTAATTTTATAACTGACTCCTCTTTGTTGCAATAAATTCTTAGAAATTTGGTTATTATTTATTGTTTTCAAATAAATTAATAATGACCAGGTCTCCACACAAATTTAGTGGTAGTTGAAAGTTAACTAATTTAGATAATCTGGCATTTTGGAGTCTACTAAAAAAATATATATTTGGAGTGATTTTTAAAATAAATTGATTAATTTCTACTTTAGTTTAATTGATATTTTCTTATGCTTTAATAAATGACTCACAAGTTATACAAGGTTGTTAGTGGTCTTTTTACCATTTATTTCACAAACTCCTAATACACCAATTTTGATACAACCAACTAATCGAACATTTAAACCTCATTGATCTTAATACAAATATTAGTTGGAATTGTGTTGTTTATAAATTATAGTTGGTTGTAACAAAGTTGGTGTATTAAGAATTTGGAGAAGAAAGTGTAAAAGAAGTATTACTTATAATTAATTAGTGGGTTTTCTTCTCTTTGAACCATATTATTGAGGTCACATTATTAATAGCATATAAGAAAATATCAATTCAACTAAACAAAAACTAATCAATTATTTTAAAAATTCACTCAAATTATATATTTTTTTTAAGTGAGACTAAATGTGAGATTAGATTATCAAAATTAGTTAACTTGCAACCACCACCAAATAAATAATTTTGAGTGAATGACAACTCAAGTCATTATGTTCTTTTAAACAATAAATCAATAATCAAATCACTGTGTTTTTAAGAATTTTAATGCAACAAAAACAAAAAAAAAGAGAAAAAAGAGGTAGTCGATTATAAAATTAATGTTTATTTCTATCAAAATCTATAAAATTGATATTAATTCATAAGAAAATTCACATCTAATTTACTGTCTATAATTGTTTGAGATAGTTTTTAGGGTTGACACGCATCTAATTTAATTTATTGCATTCCAATTGTTTAAAATTGTTCCTTTTAGAGTCTCTCCTCCTAACATGAACATCCCATTTTCAAAATAGGAATTATATATTTGAAACTTAAAAATATTTATATAAATCCAAATATAAGCCAAATTTTTAGTTATAAAAGTTTGCATACATATCTATCTATATATATAATGATGCTTAATTTTTAAAGTGTCTGGATTGACGAGTCGAGAGATGTGGTTAATTTGGATACTTGGGTCGGATTGTGGGTTGACCCGCCTTTAAATTTAAAACGGTTAAAAATAAAATTAAAAATGTTAGAGGTATGTTTAGAACTTGCAACCTAACAAAAACAAGTACAACTATTTAACCAATTAAACTACTAAGACTTTATATTTTAAATTCAACACCAAATTTGATAAACGTGTGACGTTTTAATATTAATATAAGTTCAACTTTTTAACTAACTAATATATAATGATATTGAGTAAATGTATACTTGGATCGGATTGTGGGTTGACCCACCCATAAACTTAAAACGGTTAAAAATAAAATAAAAATATATTAATAGTTATCTGTTGTTTTCTATAGTCACGAAAGTATATAATTTTCACTTACTTTGATATAAATTAACAGTAAAATCAAAGTGATAATAAATGTTTATATTTTGTGTATAATAACTAATATAAAAGATTATAAATTAAATATATTTACCTCATGATGAAAATGAGACCTGTTTTCCTTAGAGAGAATGGCTTAGTGCACTATAGAGGAATAGAGTGATTTTGTCCACAAAATAAAAAAATTAAAATAATTATATATTGTTAAAATAATTAATTTTATAATATAGAATTTGTCAACATTTATTATTATTATAAGTAAATTAATTTAAAATTAACAAAATAATATTAAATTATATAAATTAATTAGAGAATAAACTTAAAAAACTCTATAAATTAATTAACTAAACATAAAATTAGGACATTATCATAATAAAAGTTTATTATATATAAACTTTCGTAATTATAATTGTAAATATATATATATATATATATTATTTTCTTAATTTATTTTATAATATATATATATATATATAATTATTCAACATCTATTTATTAATTAAATAAATTTAGGATTAAAAAATATAAATTAATTTATAAAAATTAGTTAGAGAATAAAACAAATATAAAACTATCTAGAAATATAAAATTAGGACATTTACTTAATAAATTATATTAAGCTTCCATAATAATGAATAAAAATTTAGTCAAAACCTTAGATCTTGTTCGGATTGGGGTTTTTGAAAAAATCTAGAGAGGGAAAAATGTAATGATTGGTGATGATTTTGAGGAAGTGATGATTATTTTTGGTGGAAAGACTTAAAGGGTATTGATATATATGAATAAAATAAAAAATAATAATTTAAAATAGAGGGTATTTTAGTATTTTGGTTAATGAAATGAGTGATGTGATTGTTGAGAAGTGATTGATTGGAAAATTGTTTTGAGATAGGTTTTTTAAAAAACCCAAAGAGAACAAGGCCTTATATTAGGAACATGTGCATAATAAAAGTTATATATATATATATATTATTTTTGTATTTATTTTATAATACATAATTAATCAACATCTACTTATTATTTAAATAAATTAAGTATTAACAAAATACAATTTTATTTTTATATGAACTAATTTGAAAATAAATTAAATTAAATACTTATTCAACTAACGAAACAATAAAAAAAATTATAAGATTTAAATTAGTCAGTTTCATTTCAGGTTTAGGGAGATCTGCTATACCAAACCATGTTCCATGTTTCAGTTTCATTAATTCATTTGTTTTTGAAGGGTGGTTCAGCAAATAAAACATGGACTGATACAGCAGATCTCACCGGTCTAAGTGACATCTAAATTTAAGTGTTTCATTGAGGAAAGGATTTTTTTTTTTTTTATTATTATTATTATTATTATTATTTTTCATGAATTTGTTTTGTTCAATAAAAATTAATAAAAAATTGGTTTTAAAAATTTAAAAACTAATTTATTTTTTTACTTTAAAGGATATGATTTATGTGAGAGAATTAGTTTAGAAAAAAAAATTAAAGAATAATTTTGATATTTAAATAAATAAAAGTATTAATTAGATTATTGATAGATATTTGAAATTTTTTGAAATAAAAACTAAATTTTATAACTAAATATCAAACAAGCCCTGAGACTCGTTCAAAAACAAAATTGTAAACTTGGATTATTGTAATTTAAATTTTTATTGAAGCATTTTTTCTTGTTTTTGTCTAGATTTCTTATCCTGTTTACTTTTAAATAAAATTAATTTTGATGAAATATAAAAAAGAATATTGTTTTTATTTGAAAGGGAAATATGTGAACTTAATATTATAATAAAATCAGTTTTTTTACTATTAAAACTGTATTTATTTTTAATATTAAAATTGGATAATTTAGGACTGCCTCCTCTTTCATTTTTTTCTTTCTAAAAATATAAAAATACATTAACAAATCATATTCATAAAGTACATGAATAGATAATAGTCTGGCGCCATAATTAGTTCACGGATATAGGTCAAGGCTGATGCCCACCTTGAACAAAATATATAAATTTTTTTACTATAAAAATGTAAAATCAACTAGTAAAATTTTCATTTTTTTAATTAATTTCTATAAAAACGAACAAAATTTACTCTTATTCATAATTTTTTTATTAATTTTTTAGTCCACCCAACTCAAATTCCTAAATTCTCCCTAAATATAAGTCACACAAACATGTCTAGTTCTCAAATAAGATAGATTACAAATATTTATATAGTTCATAGTACACTTAATGTGGTCGTGTTATTTCACCTCAACTTAAAACACTTTTTAGAAATCAAACCCATAATATTTTATTGAAAATAAAAGAGATAAAATAAAATGCAACTTAACTAATAAGTTTCATTCCATGAGAATATAGACAATTATAAATGTTCACAAAAGAAAAGAAAATTCAATGGAGAAGCTGAATTTGAAAAAAAAAATGTTATTAAATTTATTAATATACATTATAACTAAAATATTATTACATCTAAGTAAATATTAGAAGTTATTTTTGACAAAAACAAAAATTATATTTATAATTTATATTTGTCCAAATTAAGACACTGAATATATGTGATTTCAAACAAAACCAAGGATAATTTGAAAAAAAAAATACAAGAAAGAATCAAAATAATCTAAAAATAATATGAAACATAATACAAATATCAAATAAAGCTAAAAAACAACCTATAATAATTTGAATCATGATTTAGAAAACAATCTAATAAACAAAATTTTCAATTATCTTGTGATTGTAACAGATTATTTATATCAAATGATCAATTTCCAAATATAATCAAAATGATCAACCATCAAATCATTTTATTTATAATCCCAGCAAATTTCAAATTATCTACAAGCCTGGCTTTAATTATGAAATCATAATAACCAGATCAGATGTTGGATTTAGCACTTCATTCACTATATATATCATAAATCAAATAAAAAAAGACTTTTCACCTACCAGCTATTTTACAAGTCTGTGCATTTGCATTTCTCAGAATTGGTTCCTCCTTTTGCTAGCCCTTTCATCTTCTTCCTTTACCTATTATAAATATATCATTTGTCTTTTTGTTTTATGATCAACTCAGAAAAATAAAATAGAACATACCTCATTAGAAATGTTCTGTAGTATCTTTGTTATTTCGGAGAATTCAGGTCTAAGAGATGGATCTTGTTGCCAACATCTTTCGAGCAGTTCCACCAACTCCGGCTTGACATGTTTAGGTATTATAGGTCTTAAGCCCTAACCAACCAAATGTAAACAACAGTTAAACTCTCAAACAAAAGAAAGTCACATGAACTCATATGTCCTCAGGGTCATGGGTCTTCTCACCCTGGACCATTTTTCAAATAAGAAGAGACAAACTATTTAGTTCATCAAATTGATTTAAAAATGTCAACAGTTTATAAATGCTCTTTGAGAGAATTATCATAATAAATCGCAAGTTTTAATAATTGCAGAAGGAATGTGTACCTTTTTAACAACTCCAACAGCTGCTTGTAATGGGGTCAAACGTTCATAAGGTAGCTGAAAATTTATAAGAAAAAATAAATATATGGTTTCTTTGCACTCTCATATCAGATGATCAATTTCAAAAAGAAAGATTGATGGCACCTTTCCTGTTAAGAGCTCCCACAATACAATTCCAAAGCTGAAGACATCAGCTTTGCGATTGTATGGCTTGTGTTCAATAACCTTGCAGACAAAGAAAAAGGTGAGTATCAAACTTCATATACAAAGTGTCAATATAATTGAGTTTGTTTTCTCATATGCTTTGTTCAATAACAATGGATTTATTTAGAAACACCCTTTATTGAGCGCTTCTAGCAACTTCTTTCGCAGAGTCCGGGTCGTTATAACAGACTCCATTGAGTTCATTGTTACAGAACTCTTCGAAAGGCTAAGACCATTCTCTCCTCATCAATGTTTCTTCTCTAAATATCTAATGGTAAGTTTATAGAACATGACATAATGACAATCATTTTTCGACATTGAGCCTTGTTTGAAGAATGGAAGTTATTACCTATTTGGTATCATAATTTTTAAAAGATCACAATCATCTAGATGATGATCTAGAAAATTATTTGAATCATGATTTTTATACCAAATAAAACACCCATTACACTCTAATTTGGATCATCATCTTAGAATATCTCGATCTAGAAAACAATCTTATATCAAACGAAAAAAGAATTACTTATTTACTTAAAAACTCACCTCAGGAGCCATCCAACGATATGTTCCAGTTTCAGCAGTCATCACTCCAGATTCTGTTTGCACTCTGGCGACACCAAAATCAGACACCTTAACAACCTATTGACAAAGAGACTTGCACATTACAAGAATTTCTAGATACCAACAATGTAATGTTGGAATTTTATGACAAGAGTATATAATACAAGAGCTTGTTTGATGTGGATAAACCACCCTCACGTCATAAAAAACTTTTTACTTTATTCATTAAAATATTTGGAAATATTAAATATAAAGAATATTATAGTTACTTAACTCAAATAAACCCAAATAATCTCATTTCATCAAAAAGACATTTTTCCAAAAACAATTGGTTTGTTTTTAAAAAGCCCTACATCAAACAAGCCATAAGTGCATGCAAGATGTCTTTAGACAAACTTTAAATGATAGAGAAGGGAAAATAATTTCACCCAGAAAACATGAGCCAAAGAGTAATATCATTTCTAGAACATTAGCGAAAAGAATACCTCATTTTCATCCAATAGAAGATTACCGCTCTTCAGATCCCTGTGAATAATATTGTTCTGATGCAAGTAGCTCATCCCATTTGAAACACCAATTGCTACTTTGAGTAACCCTGGAAACTTAAACACACTTTTTTTCTTATGTATGAAATCATACACACTTCCACCTGGCATGAATTCTGAAAGCAAAAGAGAAAAGGCAATGAGCACAAAGGAAAAAAAAGATACATATCCAATAATCTTGAAAGACACCAAACTGTATTGAATAAATCCTTCAGTTACCCGTAACAATGAATAGGTTTGGAGGTCTAGTACATGCACCTATAAACTGTATTATATTCTTGTGCCGAACTCTTCTGCAGATGCAAATGAAAGCTAAGAGAGTTTCTTACTTGAAACAAGCAATCAAACAAAACAAAAGATATAAACCCCATTTGGTAACACCTGGATATAAAAATTCTACATCAAGAAACATAGAACAAAACTTCTTCAAATCATATTTAGTTTCCAACAATGTGCAAAACTGACTTATCACGCTAACAAAAATGTGACTATGAATGTACTAAATAGCATTCTTGAATGTCTAGCCAATCCAAAACTGATAGGAAAATAAGGAGAAAAGTGACTTAACTATTTGTCATGTACGGACACATAGTCACATAATTCCAAACTGACCTGAGTATATAGACTTCCTGACTAAACTCCCTCATTACATCATCATTTAGATATGCAGCCTTAACGATTTTGATAGCCACATCCTGAGTAAGAAAAGTAGCTTTGTACCTAACATAGATGGATCATCATCCTCATATTCTAATTGTTAACAGTCCACATGACAAAATGCGCCAAAAAAATTCTTCTTACATGTCAGAATGCGATGTAGAAGTAATCTTGTCCTCAAATTTCAAAAGCTCGGGATCAATTTCCCAGACATCATCAACACCATTATTAAGGGCTTTCAGATGGGTGTAAGTAGGCTCACCCTCTCTTTGCTTTGACCAAGATACCTTCTGCAGTGCACTTCAACAGCAAGATGTAAGGATACACACTGCAAATAAAACCATCGTATTAGAAATGTATAACATTGGTATGCTACCTCAATCTTCCGAATTTCGTTCATCAACAAACTTCTGAGCTGCTCTGGTTTCTAAATGTTTCAGCAAAGAAGAGACCAAGTCAATCAGTTGTATGAATTAAATAATTTGAAAACTATGATGACACTGCAGAATGAATGAGAAACCTATTAAGGAAAAACACACAATGCAAAATGAAACATCTTAAAAGGAAAATCAGCTACAAACTGAAATTACTTGCATATAATCACATTCTTTTCAAATGAATTATTGGGATAGTGCAAGCTATTTTCTAAGTGGAATCACTTGAGCTACTTTGTGAGTTATTTATAATTAATAGTATAAAAATAGTGTTATTGTTATTATTAATATTCTTTTTAATGAAAAGTTGACCTTTTTACAAAAAAAAAACTATTATTATTAATATTATCATTTTGTTATTATATTTTATGCTAAATAGTAAATAATAGTATCCATTTATTATTATATATAATTATTAAAGTTATTATTATGTTATGTTTATAGTCAAGAAATAATATTTAAACTAACTAATTCTATATATTCATTTAAAAGCCCATTTATTATTTAAAATATAATAATTAAGAATATTAAATAATAGAAAACAATAAAAAATAAAATTTAAAAATAGTAGTAAATGAATTAAAGAATAAAAATAAATAACAAAATAATTTCAAGCTTGACTATCATTTTCAATTGCAAGGGCAAAGAATTTTTTTTTTTCCTTTTACTACATTCTTATATCTCATACCACATACAAAATTATAAAATATATACAACTTATAGATTTTTTATATTTCAAACTAAACAACAATAACATAAACAAATTATACCCTAAAACCTACAAAGGGTTACCTCCTACAAAAGGGTATGTGTGTTCGGTATTCTTATCATACATTGACTGTTTGTAATTTGTCAACCACAATCCACATGACAACAATTGGGGCCATAAAGTGATGATCTGAATTGCCACAAGACAGTTTTTTTTCAAGAAAGTTTTGATGAAATTCAAATTATGGACACATGAATAAGAAAGGTAGTTTAGAACAAAAATTCCATAAAAAATCACAAGTATATGGAAAACCAAAATACTTTATAGAGACAGTAAAAATGCGAGCTGAATTCTACAGTTGCATCTAGTTGGCATAAATTACCCAAAGAATTGTGCCAAGTACAACCAGATGAAGCAAATTTACCTTATCCCAACCATTAACAACAAATACATCCAAGGAATAACCATCTAGAGTTGAAAATGCATGAGCTTCTTGGATATTCAGTCCACTATCAGATAACAAGGAAGTAAACTGACACAAGAGAGTAGATACAATTAATGGTGGCAAAATGAAAAAAAAACAGCATTCTTAGAAGATAGTTTCATGAACCGCCATTTATTCAGTTTCATTGATCAGAGTTACATACTTTTAGGATATTCTATTGAATGGATTTAGTGTTTACGTGATACATCTATATACAGAAAAAAATAAGAATGGCATGATTACCACTACTTGCACCTAAACCCCACTAAATACATGTACATATTTACTGATATTCTGCACTCCCTTCAAGTTGTGGATGGTACAAATAGTACTCCCTAACCTAACTTGTTACACAAATTTTCAAATAATGTCTTTTGAGGAGCTTTAGTGAGTAATCAACAACTTGAGACCTTGATGGAAAGTGAAAGAGTTTCACTATGCCATTATCAATTTTCTCAAATACAAAGTGTTTGTCAATCTCAATGTATTTGGCTAGAACCTTTATACATTCATAAGTTCTTTCTACTATATTCTACAGTTAGCAAGTAACATAATAGCCTCATTTGGCCTGGATACAAAATTTCTGGATTCAAAAATTTATTTGGATGAGACTATGTTTGGAAACTAAACTCAGTTAGAAGAAAAAATTAAATTTTTTTTTGGTGGTTTCTCACCTGAATTCGGATAAGGAAACAACAATTATAAGTGTTTCTAAATGAGGTCAATGTTGTTCAACATAGCAAGTATAATCTAGAAAATTATATGCCTTAAAAAACCAGAAATTTGCAAAATAAAGCAAATGTATGTATGGAACACACAAGGGCACATGCAGGTTAAACTGATACAGAAAAAAACAATGTCACATAGGCTTCCATAATATTGTAAGCAAATGAAGTCCATGAGATGCTTATCATGAACGAAAACAACATTTACACAAACAACAATTAAAAAACAACTGATATAATCAATAAATATTCCTCTGCATACCTGTGAAAGGAACTTTGGTTTGTCTAGTGATGAAATCGTAATTTCATGCAAGTTCCTGCAGGATTTAGAAAATCCAAATTTATTGCAGTTTGTGAGGAAGAAGAAGAATTAAAATCAACTAACCACAAGGTCTAAAAATATCCTAGTAATTACACAATACCCAAAGAGTATGAGAATGCATAGTTATGTTAGGTATATAACTTGCAACAAAAAAGTAATTACAGGTTACATAACCATTAATAATATAACTCCTAAATGAAAATCCATTTTCTGGTGCCTTTTTGCCAAGTTTTAATTATGCAAGGCGATCTTTAATCCATTGAAATGCGAGCAAGAGCTTTTTGTTGAGGGTGATAATGATAGTGTTCAGACTTCACCATGCAAAGAGATTTGGTCTGCGACATCATATAGTTGGCAAGGGCATTGGAGATTATGCTCCAACTACACCGTGGAAAAAAAAGAAAAGTAGGTTTCATAGAGTATCAATCCTGGGAGATGGTAGTTTCTCGAGAAGCATCAGGCCAACCCAATGTGGACAAATTCAGTGGCAAAGGTTCTACAGGTTCTATATCCTTCCTAGCAGTTAACCTAATAAGACACTTTAACAGCCAATAGCTCAAATGGATTTCAATAACTACGGATATTGTTCAGTAATAACGGTTGAAATGTGGGACCTGCTGGCCCACTGCCAACGTCTTAGCTTGGAAAATGAATCTGTAGTGTGTACGTGAATCTTGACTATGACAGTAAATTATTGGAATCCATGGAAGACAAATAAGATAAATCAAAAGTAGGAATCCTACTCAAGGAAAACTGAGATTATTTACAGCATATTGATAATTTGAACGTCTACCAAGAATGAAAAATCTGTGCAGATTTCATAACTATATGAGGCACAAATTTATGTGTTGGGTGTAATGAAATGACACTCTTTGTGTGAACCTATGTGTTAGAACACATTCAATGTAAAGTTTGGGAAGCTGCAAGATTTCCTTTTAAAGAACTGGAAAATCTAATTGTAAGATTATTTGAAATTGCAGTAGAAAAACATATTGTAGGAGATCAAAATCCCAATTTTTCTATCAGCTTCACCCAAGATTAATGCTACATTTTCAGTTCTCTCATCCAACAAAGCAGTGGGTAGTTGAATTCTAAACTAATACAATCTCAACCATATTTTGCCAGTACAATAACTAAATGAGAAGCAAAAAGGAAATGACTTTAGCAAAACAATGAGATTACTGAAGCTCTTCTTCTTACATTTGCTTTCGATAGTATGTGAGGATTATCATAGCAAGTCAAATGATAATATCCCAGTTAAAATAGTGCTTATATGAGTAGTTATTAACATATGTCTACTTCCTTCCAGTTTCCACAAGTGAAAAGTTATAAGATAATCACATTATGTATTGAGAAATAAATATATAATAAGAAAATGAAACAAGAATATTGAGAGACAACCCAATAGGCGAATATTGAGAAACAGACTAATATGCACAAAAGTATCAGAAGTATTACCAAGAAGAATGGGAACTGGCATTGCCTTCACCTATTTGACCATTTAATTTGTTTTTTGTGACTGATAAATCAAGAGATTGGGATGAGCAGAATGCAGGTGGTAGATAATTTCTGAAAATAAGGAAAAGACGAGAGAAGTACAAGGGTATTAATACAATGTCATAGAAATTGATAAGTCATAGACTTTAGTTTTACATGCAGCAACCTGCCAGCATTTTGGACTTCCACTTTGATTCTAGTGCTTGAACTAGTCATATCACTGTAGTTCAACTCAGGTGCTTTATTAGCCTGTAAGTAAGAAATTCCAGAGGTATGCTTACTCTGCAACAGTTGAACACGAAAAAGATATGAGATTTGAAGGAAGCATCACAATCAGGTGCAGCTTGCCCCATACCCCGGGGTAAGCATCAACCACAGACACACACACATAAAAGAAGGCTTTGTTTACCACGAACATGAATCCAAACTTTTGCTCAAAGAAATCAGATCTATCCATAGGACGAAAATGAAAAAGAAATCCTTAGCAAAAAAGAAGGACAATTCAAGGAACATTAGTGATAGACTAATAAACTATCCATAAAAGAATCCACTATGTAATGTAACTCCAATGATTGAAATCAACCAGCATATTAGAGACTTATTCAGTTCTTTAGAGAGGCTCCAATACATATATTTTTTTTTTCTTTTGAGGGTTTTGAGGTAAAGCCAACTCTGTTACAAATCCATATCAAAGACACATAAATAATGGAGTAATGAGTAATGAACTACCTGCACAAGGCGAACCTCAATGGCAGGTCCAGTAGTAGCTATATCCAACAATCTTTTATGCATAAGAACATCTTCTGCTCTATCTACCTTCTTAACATCAACTGCATACCTATAGAAAGTAGCACAAAGAAGGTAACATATTTCATCTCTTTTTTCTAAAGCCTAATCTAAAAACAGTAATATTTCTATATATGTTGCAAGTTAAAGCAAATTCGATTGTCTTAATCTCCTTTGATCCAAAAAAAACCAAACAGAAGTAACAAATCCTGCCTATATCGAAGTTCGAAGAACATAAAGAGGCGGAAAAGAGCTAGGGCTCACGATATCACGCACCTGGGCGTAAGTCGACTAAAGTGAGTCCATAGATCATCCTCAAAACCAGGCCTACTCGCCTCCTTGTTACCTGAATCTCTAAGTTTCCTAAGAACATAATGATAAACCTCAACCTTCTGTCTATCCTTCAAATTACCAGACGAATCCGCGTACGCCTCCGAAGCTCTGCTTCCACAGCTCTCGGTATCTCCCATATCAGCCGGTCCAACTGAAAGCGGAATCAAAAACACGTTTCTATAAGATGAATTTGAGTAAAGAAAACTCTAGAAAATGAGAAATAAACGAACATCTGGCGTTTTTGACGACGATAGCAGATTTAAAGTCGAATTTCCAGGAAGGATAGGCGATTTAACCGACAGGTGATGAATTCAGCATCATATGTAAGAGTGGAGATGAAACTGACGTATATATGTACAAAAAAGAGGATGTATTATAGAGAGAGAAAGTGATGATCATATTGGCTTGTTGTTTCCGCCTTCTCATCTTCTTCTTCCTCTTCCTCGGTCCTTGCATGAAAAATAAATTAGTAATACTAGCAAAAGCAGACGGTTTCCACTCTCTCTCTTCTCTCTATTCTCTTTCTGTGGACTTAGGGATATTCTCCCTATCCAAGAGGACCAGGACTTTCAATTTTTTTTTTCAAAAAAACCCCGCTTTAACTTTGACGGAAAGTTGGATTCTTAAAAAAAAAATCCAATCATTTCTTTTTATTTCCTCCAATTAAAGAAATTGTTTATTTTCGGGTCGAGGAAAGCGTAAATAATTGTTATGAGTTTGTAAGGACGGTTGAAGTCCCTAAAGGAAAAAAATAGAGCTATGAGTAGGACGGTTGATATTGCTACACAAGCTCGATTAGGAGATAGGGAAGATCACAGGAGTACGAAATGGACAATATCGACGAGAAATATCGTCGTTATTGATCGATTTCTCGTTGCTAAAAGGAAATAGTCATAATAAATTAGATAAATTTTGTTTGTTTGTTTTATTTTATTATCATTGTAACACGGGTAGATTCCAAATTCTAATTTTATCCTTGAACAGGGTGATAAACAGGGTGATAGATTAAATTATTTGATTTTTATAATTTAAAATGTCAAACTAAACTAGCTAGGCTTGGTATCGGAAATAATGATCCGGTTAGAAGTCGATTAAGTAGTTATAATTGTTTCGATAAGTTTTTCATGAATTCGATTTGATTGTTTCAATTTTGTTTAACCTCTAGTTGATATTGTCTTTTTTCGAAGTTGTCTCCCCTTTGCACAATTTTGATCATCATTAGTTTGTTGATTATTTACATTTGAATCTCAATATTATTTAGAAATGTAATAGATTTTTCAATCTCTTACTTAAAAAGATTAGTTTGTTCATGGAATTATTTTAAAAAATATTATTTGACATGGATCATCGTTAAAGGTTAGTTAGTTTTATATTTGTTCCCGGTTCATTTAATCGGTTTATTCACCAACCAATTGACCTAATATTGACACTTACCTATAAAAGATACTAATAATAATATGTACTCAAATCCACAACTTGTACATAAAATACTACATTTATTTAATTTCATTACGTTCTTTCAATTTCTTTGTGTGTGACTGTGACCATGAAGTTGAACATGATTTGGCCACCCAAAATAAGTTACTTGTGTATGGTTCGATCATTATGGTATCTACATCTTCAATTGTTCGAAAAATTAAATGGTTTAACCACGAACATTTTGAATATGTCATCAACTATAATAATGTGATTATTTTCATCAACATATACTTATTGTTTAGAGTGTGATCAATGTGACAACTCTCATCGAACCGATAACAGCGATCAATCCAAGTATTATACTTCTTGCCCTAGTGTATCAGTTTCCCCAATTTCTAACAAATGATCTCGAGTCGAGATGGGAAATTTGATAATATGACCCTAAAAACCAAGCTATTTTGAAATATAACCTTACTAATTTAGTTTTTGTTTTTTAACTTTTTTTTATAAATTTTTCCAATTTTACCCCTCAATAACCTTTTCATTTTTTTTAATTTTTTTTTTCTTTTTTCTTTTCTTTTTTCTTTTTTCTTTTTCTTTTTTCTTTCTTTTCTTTTCTTCTTCCCCGCTTTCCCTTTCCCCCGACCCGTGTTGCACTCCCCCCTCCCCAGACCCTTCTTCTTCCCTTCCATTCTTCTTCTTCCCTTCCGTTGCACTCCGCCGATGTTCGCCAAGAAGCCCAACCCTTCCAGCCAGCCTCTTCGTCGATCGCCAAGCCGAACTTCCAGCCAACGACGATCGCCAAACCTCGGACGATTCTAGCCCAACGATTTGAGGTTAGTTTAGGTTTATTGTTTAGGTTTATTGTTTAGGTAATCTTAGTTTAGTTTAGGTTTATTGTTTTAAATGCTGAGAATGCTGAGATTGATATAGTTTGAAATGTTGAGAATGTTTGTGAATGGTTTGTGAATATTTGCTTTGCATGTTTTGATTAGGGTTTTAGGGTTTTAGTTTATTATGAATGCTGAGAATGAATGCTGAGAATGGTATATTTGATTAGGGTTTTAGTTTAGGTTTAGGGCTTGGCGTGGGGGTTGGGCGTGGGGCGTGGGGCGTGGACGTGGGGGTGGGGCATGAGGCGTGGGGGTTGGGCGTGGGGCGTAGGGCGTTGGGAGTGGGGGTTCGTCGTGGGGCGTAGGGCTTGGGCGTGGGGCGTGGGGCGTGGGGCTTGGGGCTTGGGGCGTGGGGCGTGGGGCGTGGGTCTTGGGCGTGGGGCGTGGGTCTTGGGCGTGGGGCGTGGGTCTTGGGCGTGGGGCGTGGGTCTTGGGCGTGGGTGTGGGTCTTGGGCGTGGGGCGTGGGTCTTGGGCGTGGGGCGTGGGTCTTGGGCGTGGGCGTGGGTCTGGGGCGTGGGTCTTGGGTCTTGGCGTGGGGTCACGCAATATGTAAAACTAATTAATAAGTTTCTAAATAAGTGAGGATAGCTTAGTTGGGAGAATGTCAGACTGAAGATCTAAAGGTCAGGTGTTCGATCCACCTTCGCTGTAAAAGTTTTTTTTTTCTATTGGAAATTTTTTAAACAGAGTGATGATATATATAAACATTGAAATGATTTTGATATGTATGAATTATTCTTTCAAAATGGTTGTGTGTACAACATTGAAATGATTTTGATATGTATGAATATTCTTTCAAAATGGTTGTGTACAATTTTTCTTGGGCCAATACTCTAGAATTGTTTACGCTCATACTTATTTCGCTAATATTGTGGCTCATGGTGGTTGGGATGATTGCGACCACATCAGTAACAAGAACAAGTATACATCTTTAATATACAAATCTTAAACATTCATGTACTTTTGATGCATATTATATTAATTGTTGAATTTTCTATATAGGACTGTCTTTTTCGGGATGTACAAGTGTTATGGGCCTGGGACGAATAATTAATTCAATTTCATTATTTGTTGTGTAGTAATTTATTTGTTTCATTGATTCTTTCATAGATGTTGAATTAGTATAAATAGAAATGAATGGTGTTTGTGTGACTTATAAAAATTACATTATAATCTTCTCAAAGTCATTCAAATAGAAAATTATTAAACAAGCCATTTGAATAATTAGTTTCTAAGTTTCAAACCTATTTCTTTTGTCTATGTTTTGGTTAATGATGAATTTTGTTTATATTACGCACTTGTTGTTTTCCTTTGGGCAAAAAACAACTTATTTGTTGCTTTGTGCTCTCAATAATTTTAAGTAAACAATCTTTATATATACAAAAAAATACAAGATTTATAAAATATAAACGAAAGAATTGAGATTCCTTTTCAAGAATAAGAATGTATGTATAATATACATGATTTGCACAATCCCATCAGTGAATTCAATTTACAAATTGTTGAGAGAAAGAGACAACTGAGAAAATAAGTACCTGACTTACTTATAATCCCACCCTTCCATTACACACTGGAGGCTTTTCTCAAGTGCAGCAAATAGTACAATATATATTACACAACAATTAGTAATTTGTTCAAATTTCTACTTCATAAAACTCCATTTTGTGCTGCAAGTACAACAACAAAGCTCCATAACTGACCCTCAATTGCACACTGTAATACCTCTTTCTTTTTGCAAAAAACCAGAAGACTTTGTACATTTGCTGATGTTACATAGATATGTATAATAAAAGTTGTTATAGTCGATTAATGCAAGCACAAAAACAAGAATATAGATTTAGCAAGGTTCATTCTAGATTAAGATTACCTTCTTAGCTCATATTAGAAACTTAAGTTCACATTCGAGATAATGAGAATGTTGGGTATTTTTCCTATTTTCAATTTTAATTTTGTAAGTTCTGCTTCGCTGTTTCATTAATTATAAAGTAAAAGGCAAAAAAAAAAAAAACTTTTATAGTGAAGGTGGATCGAACACCTGACCTTTAAATCTTCAGTCTGACATTCTCCCAACTAAGCTATCCTCACTTATTAAGAAACTTATTAATTAGTTTTACATATTGCGTGACCCCACGCCCAAGACCCAAGACCCATGCCCAAGACCCACGCTCAAGACCCACGCCCAAGGGTCACGCCCCACGCCCAAGACTCACGCCCCACGCTCAAGGGCCACGCCCAAGACCCACGCCCCACGCCTAAGGGCCACGCCCAAGACCCACGCCCCACGCCCAAGGGCCACGCCCCACGCCCAAGCCCTCCTAAAACCCTAATCAAAACATGGAAAGCAAATATTCACAAACCATTCATAAACATTCTCAGCATTTCAAACTATATCAATCTTAGCATTCTCAGCATTTCAAACAATAAACCTAAACTAAACTAAGATTACCTAAACAATAAACCTAAATAATAAACCTAAACTAACCTCAAATCGTCCGTTGGCTGGAAGTTCGGCTTGGCGATCGACGAAGAGGCTGGCTGGAAGGGTTGGGCTTCTTGGCGAACGTCGGCGGAGCTTGGCGTCGGAGAAACGGAAGCTGACGGGGGAAGAAGGGGACCTGGGGAGGGAGGTGACGGAGAAGAAGAACGGAAGGGAAGAAGGCTGGATGGAAGTGCAATCGGTCGTCGGGGGAAGGAAAGGGAGAAAGGGGAAAGCGGGGGAAAAGAAAAGAAAAGAAAAGAAAAGAAAGAAAAGAAAAGAAAAAAAAAATAAAAAAAAATAAAAAAGGTTATTGAGGGGTAAAATTGGAAAAATTTATAAAAAAAGGTTAAAAAACAAAAACTAAATTAGTAAGGTTAAATTTCAAAATACTCATATTTTTAGGGTCATATTATCAAATTTCCCGTCGAGATTAATTTGTCCTATGTTTCATTGTTTATATATATGTGAACTGATAGATTGAGATGGATCCATGAGGAGTTGTTAGGGTTTGGTATTGAGTATATTTGGTTTTGCATCAGATTAAAATTTGGATTATAAACTACATTGATAAGAATCCAAAAATGTTTTAAATCATATTACTTGATTTAGTTTGTAATCCAAATTTAAATACCAAACAAAATTAATAATATCACAAAATTTGGAATCATAATGAAAACATTTAAGAGTGGTTAGTTTTTTTCATGTTTATATTTTATTATAAAAAATTATTTAAGAAATTAAAGATTTTTATTTTGATATTCACTAAAATAAATGAAAGAATAATCTTTACTTCTCACTCTTTAGAATATGAAAATTTATTTTGTTCCTAGCTAATTGAATTTGTTATTTATATTTGATCGTGTTAATGATTATTTTTCAAATTTGTGCATATCTCTATTTTAGTAGCAAATAACATGACTTTGTTAAACATATTTTATTCATGAAACTTAGATGAGATCTTTATATATAGTCGCAACAGAAATTTTGTATTTTTTTGAATATTTTTTTAATTTAATTTTGTAAATATGCGATATTATGTAATATCTAAATTTTTATTTAATTATTATGATTTGATTATTATTTTTAAGCTAACATTTTATAAGTATATATTTATTTGAATTAATAAGGAATAATGAAAAATAAAAATAATTGCAAACGGCGTAATAACGGTGTAAATGAAATTATATGCTGGAGTCAAAGGGCGGTATGAACATTCAAACAAAGCTACATGTTTAGACTAGGTGGGACATGGTTTTTCTTTGTTTGTATCACCCATATAATATTATACATTTAATTTATTTGAAAACTCATATATATTATTTATTCTCCTTGTACGGTCATTCAAAAAAAAACATTAATTAAAATAAAAAGTTATATATTAAAAATTAAATTACAAAATTAAAATAATTAAATGAAAAATCTAGTTATTAATATAATAGGACATATTTGAAATAACTAGAATTATAATGAAAAATGAAAACATCGAATAATCTTGTAATTTTTTAGGTGACTTCAAATATTTGTAACGATAAATAATGAGTATTATAAGTCGAACAAAGCAATCAAACGGAGTCGAAAAAATCTCTGCCAAATATTCTGAATAGCATTAAAAATTGTCATTCACCCAGAGTTGATAAATAACGTCAGAAAAAGTTATATCAAGTAATAACTAATTATCAATACATATGATCAGAAAAATGAAAAACTCATAAAAATAAAATAATTGAAGAATATTTGTAAGAGGTCTCCAACTAAAACATTTGTTTCATTAACTCTTTATTAAAAAAAATGAAACCCCATAAAAATAATTGGAGAATATTTGTAAGGGCTTTCCAACTAAAACATTTGTTTAATTAACTCGGTAATTTCATTTCTTTTGCCGTTAAGAATGGATTGACACAGACTCGAAAAATGATCACTAATAAAATCGGAATGTATGAACAGCAAACGACCCACCAAGCGCTAGGAACATTATACGATTATAAAAATTCATAATGAAAAAATCGATCCGGCTAAACAAAATGTCGAATAAAAAAAAACAACATTAACTCAAATGTGACTAGTAAAAATAAAAACAATGTACATATTATATCCAACCGGACAATATATATTTTTTTTAAACTTATTGGAGAGTTTTTCAGAGAAACTTTTACAAACATTTTTTTAATTCAAACCTAATATTTATGCTTTAAAGTATGAATCTTTTCAACCCCTTAAAATATAATAAGCCATTTTTCTAAAAAAAAAAAAATTAACATTTTATTTTTCTTCTATATAATGCAATGTCATTAATATATAAACATAAAATAGAAAAAACAAAATTAGTAAAAAAACATTTCCTAAATTTTATGTCTCTCTTTCAAACTTTATTTTCAAATACCATATTTATTCTCTCATTCATCTTCCAAAAAAATATTTGTTTTCTTCTACTTTTGTCTTTTTAACTTCTTTTTTTTTCTCCATAAGAAAATGTTTTTTATTTTTAGTTTAATTATCAAATAAATTAATAAAAATATAATATTATTTTTTATTTAGTTTTTTAAAAACAACATAATATTATTAAAAACACCCGAAAAAAATAAAGGATTAAAAGAGTTCAAGATTCAGGCCAAACAAGTCTTTATATATAAAAAAAAAATAATCAACATATGAAAATAGAAAACCAATCAGAATGAGAACAAAAGTGAATGACGATTTTCTCATATGTAATGTTCCATCCTTGATAAATCAACTAATTTTTTCGAACGAGTGAGTTTCCATCAAAGATAACTTTATTCCAAACAAACTCTACATCATTTCGAACCTTTAAAAATGTTTTGCGTTCCTCTCTATCCAAATATGATAAACAACGTTTACAAAGAAGCACTTGAAGACATTTGAACTAAAGTCATTTCACTTTGTCTCTTGATAATTGTAATTTCCTTAATATTAGTCCATTCTTGTGGGAAGCTAAAAGGATTCATTGATGTGGAGAACTTACCCAAAGCAAGAAAGCAAATGGGCATTCTCCTAAGAGATGATCAATGATCTCCTCATTTCTCATACATAGAAGGCAACTTGGATCCAGGATATTCATATACTTCTTAATTCGCTCGTGCATGTTAAGTCTTTCACGGAACGCCAACTACAAAATGAATTATCACAAAGCTTCCTAAAGAGTTTATGAGTGTTCTCCAACTCACAGTAAATTTTAATTCGCATTGTAATTCGAATTACATATTAAAATTAAAAATTTTATATTTTAGTTCGACCAGTCTTAAATACTATATGATTATTCGTTTTCTTTATTTGAATTCGATCTTAAGATTATTTCAAAACTTTCTACTTTAATTAAATTCGAACGAATTCTATTTGATCTTAATATATATATCTTAATATATATATATAGTAACTCCTTATATTAAACTGTAAAAAACAAAAATTTAATTTTTGTCCAAAAAATTGTTCAAATCAAATGGAACGTCTTCCCGATCGATTGATACATCGGGATGATGTTAAAAATGATCTTTGGGATTATATGAAACTTCTCATGCCTTCAGATCAAAGGATATAAACTCCAATCAAAATCTCAAAACTTGTAGTTAGTGTTCTTGACGTCCGATCGAGGAATCCAGGCATCCGACCAAGCATTTTGCCTGGGTCTGGTTTTCGAGCAAGAAACCCATCCATCCCTTACATCCGATCGAGAAATCTTGACCTCGATCGAGAAGCCTCGCACGCGACTGAAGAACCAGCTAATACAATCCTCGACCGAGGGATAGCGCACGCGACCGAGAATCCCTTCTCCACATTAACCGGGTACCCATATTCATTGAACCTAAGTTAAAACCGACCTAGACTAGCGTATTTAACTAAATTCGCGACACATACACCTGCCTAAGGGCCTTTTTGTTTGGATTTTTAATTCTTAATTGTTTTTTTTAACAATTAGATGCCCTAAATATTTTTAAAATAGGTTTATAATTTTTTTTTTTATAAAAGTCTGTTTGAATTTAATTTTAAATTTTAATGCCTTAAACTGGTATTTTTTAGGCGTTTTCCTCAATAATTCTAGACATTAATCGCATGTACCAGCATTTAAATATTATTTTATAATTTTAAATGCAAGAAAAACTCATACATATCTAGAACTTAAAAAATAATTAGTCAAATAAAATGTAATAAAGACCAAACTTTCAAATAGCCAAAATTTTATAAATTAGATACTGTTTTTAACGGGTACAAAAGATATAGTGCGAAAGACATTTAACGAGTATCACTAAACATCGAACTTACAAGAATTTATAATCAAATATACGTTTATATATGTATACAAAATATTTTACTAATTTTAAAGAAAAATTAATTGGCAACTATTATTTTATTAAATAAATAATTTTTTAAATTAATAATTTTTAATCAATTTAAGATACAGATTATTATAATCAAATTGTTAGAGTATTGATAAGTGATCATAAATTATTTTTATAATTAATTTTAAAATATCAAAATACATCTTTAAAATAATATTTTATTAAAAGATTTTCAACTCACAAATCAGTGTTGAAATTTATTGACCTCAAGTTTTTCGAGATAAGAAATTTCTGAGTGCAACAACATTAAAATACAATAAATTACATAAACAAACAAAATACATTATATAAAAAATAAAATAAATAATAAATATTGATCATGTCCAATACATCGCGAACTCCATTTCCCTTCGAATCATGTCTTTTTAAGTCTAGGTAACTTGATGAGTTTTTTTTTTATGTTTATATAGGAATGATATGACATATCATATGTATAAGAAATAATAAACTAAATAGTGATTTTATGTTTTTTGTTTGAAAATGACTATGTCAAGATATTCAATTTTAAAATTTATAGATAATAGTTTAACGTGCAAATATATATTATTCAAATCATTTATTATCTAATTAATTGTATCATTAAATTTAATAATTAAAATGTTAAAATATTTTTAAATTTTTAATTTTTTAAAATTGTATATTCTAGCTTTATACTTTTTAAATTTTTACCAAAAAAATATTTTATTTTAAAACTTAACATCAATAAATATTTTTTAAATAATACAAAATTTATTTAAAAAATTATATATCGATCAAGCTATAAGTCACAGTTCATCTCAATAAAAAAATCTCATTAAATTGTGAATGATTTTCTTTATAAAATATAAAATTATTTTATTAAATATTATTCAATTCTTTTTAATCATAGTCTAGATTATATTGTTATAGTAAGAAAAATTTGTTTAATAATATACTACTTTTCAAATGACGAATTTTTCTTACATTTTCGTCACAATTCACATATTCTATTTTCTTTTTAATTTCCATAAACATCACCGTCATAAAATCAAGATTATTTTTGCTTTAATTCATTCAAATTCTTGACAATCCCATGAAAAAATATTTCTTACTCGAATTCGATCTCAAACAATTGTGTATCGGAACAAATTGTCTCGTTAAACTTGACTTGACGTGAATTGAAATTAATATTTTAAATAATTTAGAATATTTTTTTTTTTAAAATGAGTAATTAAATATTAAATTTATATATTTAGAATATTAGTGGGTCCTATATTTTTATTAATTTAATTTATTCTAGAAGAAAACAAATATAAGAAGAAAGAAAAATGGTTGGTTGGTTCCCAAGCAGTAAAATGACATGCGGGAATTAAGAAATGCATGATGACATCATGTCGCATCGCATACTCACTCCACCAAATCTTATTATTTTGAGTTTTTTTTTTTAAATAAAAAAAATATTTAAATTTTATAAAAAGTATTTTAAAGAATGAATTGAATTATTAAAGTATATATTTTTATAAGAGTGTAAAAACTATATATAAAAAAAATTACCAACATTGATATCTTCAACTCTAATTCCTTTTATCCTACCCAAAAAGAAATATAAATAATGAGAAAAACAAACTTTTAAAATAAATGGCTAAATTTTAATATACAGATTAATAAAATTATATGGTTTAAGCTATAATAAAGAAGAATGGTGAGAAGCTGACTCATTAGCTCAACCTAACTTATATATCAAATTTAAATTAATTTATTATTTTGGGCTCTTTTGTATCATAAGCTCCACCCTACACTACATATTATGAATTGTTTAAACTGTGGGACTATATATTTTTATTTTTAGTATTTTTTTTAATGATCGAAATATATAATATTTTAACATTTAAAATAAATGAATTCAAACTTTTAAGAGAAATAGACAAATTTTTAAAATTATTTTTAGTCATGTATAGAGTAGACCATATTTTGTCGTCGTTGTATAGACTAGAAGTTTCGAACAATTCCATCTATTACTTGAATTTTGAATAATGTATTGATTTTTTAAGTGATTTTTTTGCCACATAATTATTTAATATTAGATATCATTTAGTCAAGAAAAACATGAATCCTTACTTTCTTATAAGGGAAAATGTCCAAATAACTAAAGATGTTAAAGTTTGGGGCAAATTTAAGTATCGAATAATAAAAACGGTATAATTTGAGTTATAAATAGTAGTTAATCCCGATGTATAATATTATGTAAATTATAGTTATTTTTGTTAATGGGGGCAACATTAGGTCGTTTTCTCAATGACATAACAAACCGGTCCCTTTTAATGTTTGATTGTTATTTTAATTGGCTATGTCTAATTTTCCAATTAAATCATCTTAAGGTCCAATTATGAGTGCCTTGCTTGCATCACTTGTTTCTAAAACAATCCAAATTGGTTTAGATTAATACCAAGTTGTTTGATTATTAAAAAGGATACTATAAAGATTCTTTACATAGTTGATGTCTATGGAACTTTTTTATAATCATTTATATAATCTTTCTTTTAAGATAACTTTGAAAATATTGCATTGTGTATGGTGCCTAGATTTTCCATAAAAAAGTTAAGAAAAAATAATAAAGCTCCTTTAATCTAGTATTTTTTTTTTTAAATAAATTTTATGTTGGGCATATAACTAGAGTGGATTTGAGTTTGAACCGACAAATATTATTAAATTTATTAATATATATTTTTTCTTACTTGAAACTGAAATGTGTCGTTATTTACTTTTGAGATGAGACCCCGAGATTATTGATTGATCCGGCATGCCAAGTCATAATGAGGATAGGTCTAGTCCGGTATCGTGGTTGGTATTATGGTACCGCCCTTATCGATCATGTTACAATTGAAGACTTCTTTAATGCCCCTCGACGCCAAAGCTTATTTCTGCCTAACCTACCTTTCGACCTCTGTTAGTTTGAAGTCCTATCTAATATTCATCGATTCATCAGAGTTTGTCAATCAAGATTTGGATTTAAAAACTAGGTCAGACCCTTTAAACATGCCAGCAAGACTATTCATTCAAATATTTTTTAAGCTTGAGTTCTCACCATAGAGAGGTTAGACTTTCCAATTGCTAAATATATTAAGCAAGCTTGTTACACGAGTGATGTATGGCTTTCAGTTAGTAAGTGAAATAAATTAATAATTTATTTTACCTAAACCCAAATTCAACTACCTGATTGAAGGTTTTCAAATTGGGCAATATGTATTAATATTTTATGGGAAAAAATATGTATTAATATTGAAATTCAATAGGTAATACTATTTTTTTTCTTCTTAACAATCAAAGCTAGATCTTTTATCACTTTTATCTGTTTGTATATAGATTTGGATTGTTTTCTATTAATTCAATTCAAATTAAAAAAAAGCTGAGGCTGATTTAAATAGGCTTTATGTATCAAACCAAACAAATTAAAATTAAATTAAAAGAAAAACATACATATAAATAAATTCAAACTCGATTTCAACTTGCAATTAAATAAAAGAATATTTCAATAAATGTATATGATTTTGATGTCAAAATATTTAAAAAAAAATGCTAACATGTGGATTTGAATTGTATTATCTTCCTAATGTATGATTAATTTTTTATTAATTAAATGATAATATTATAAACTAACTTAGGTATCATGACTGTAATAGCTTCTAAAACAAGGAGTACAATTTTCCTAGCTACTTTAAGGAGTACAAAATTATTTTAATTAACAGATTCATAATTTTTTTTAAAATTCAGAACCAATAAAATTATCTTCAATATATTTCTTTAGTGACTCATTCCATGAGATTAATATCTAATAAATAATTCAGTAACAATTCAATAAATCGAATTAAGTATCAGAAATGTACAATTTCAAACAAAATTAGTTTTTTAAAAAATAATATATTTCACAAATATAATAAATAAAATCAAGAAGCATATTAAAAAAAATAATTGGGATTTAATATTTTTTTAATTAGAAGATGGGCCAGACCCAAAATGAAGCCCAGTCCAAGAAATTCAACAATAAGTTCAGCCAAGACCCCTGAAAGTTAGCTGCTCAAATTAAAGCAAAGAAGAATTTTGAGATTAAAATGAAAAGAAGGATTAACAAAATTATAAGAAAATAAAAATTGAACTGGCAACAACTATTAAAACTACAATTTTAACCCTGAACACATGTTATATACCAATTATATTCTTATTTAGAATTATTTTAACTATATATATATATAAAATTAATTAATATATAAATTAAATTGTTATATTTATTATATTTTATTACTACCAATTCACTGAAAAAAAAAAGAAAAAAAAAGTATTTGAGACGAAAATTTACTGAAGGTTTTCAGAATATTTTTACAATTTTACCTATGTCATTTGTGACAAAAATAATAAACGTAAGAAAAAAAAGAGGTATGATGAGATGCGCTTTAATCTAATATCCATAAGGGAGATGATTTACCTGAATTATCAGACGATGACAAACCTTTATGAAAAGAGGCGGACATGGCATGTGACTGTGAAACGAGAAACTGCTTAAACTACTGAAACTTCTCAAACATATATGGATCTAAGGTTGGAGCAGCAATTGTATTACCAATATGTGGTGGAAGATAAGTCCAATGTTCACTCGGTGGCGAATCATCTTTACGATCAGACATGGTGAAAACAACAATAATAACAAATATGGCACGACACAATACGATGCAGCACAAATAAAAATCTTCAACGACAACCCAAATACAACAACACAAATATGGCACGATGATTCACAAATACAAATCTGCAATGGCAACACAAATACAATAGCACAAATATGACACAACGCGACACAAATACAAATACCAACAACGGAAACACAAATATAATATCACGAATATGACACGATGCGGCACAACGCGACAAGAATATAAATTTCAAACAAAATCAACTAGAGCAAAAAGAAGCGAAAACAAACCATTGACGATTGCAGACTCAAACACCAAATCCAAATCGAAAGATGTAGATCGAAAGTTTTAGGTTGAACAAAGAGAATCCATAAAGGAGGCTCTGATACCATGATAAAATAAAGAGATAAGTTAGGGTGAATAGAGGGTAAATGTATTTTCGATATATTTTTCGATGAATTTAGATTTCGTCATAATGACATATTTTGATAAAAAAAAATTGATGAAATTTGCGACGAAAGTTTCTGTTAGATTTTTTGACGGAATTTGCGATAAAAGTTTATGTCAAAAGATCCATCACAAACTTCATTAACCTAATATTGTGTATTGCTTCTGCTCTACTCTACAGTCTCGTGAAAGTTTCAATAAGAGCAAGGAAGAACATATTGAAATCAAACGTGCTCTATCTTCTGCAAATTTTGTCACCGATACTCTACCGTCTTGAAAATCAAACTAATAAGCTAAGACATCTATTAATGGAAATGTGTTTAAGCGTGTGTTTGTAGACTATAAACAAGTTAGGAGATGGAGATGTGGCTAGATGTTATAAGTTTGTCAATTCCATGGATGATAAAGTATGTTTTATCTCATTTTAGTCTACAATTGAATTGCTGTATCAGATTTATATGTAGCCATGAACAATGTGTTGATTGTCTACACTTTTTATAATTAAGAACTTATTGAAAACTTTTTTAAGGTCGGTTTTTTCTAAAAGGTATGTCAAAGGTCCCTTGATTGAGCAAGTCTTCCTTTTCTTTTTAACAACATTGATAACAAAAGTCTTAAGATCTCTTGGATTACAAATGAGAAACCCTTGATTAATACTTGCTTTCCCAATCTTTCAACAAGTAGAATAGATCTATGAAGAAAATCTTTTAGTATATATAACATACATGGATGTTGATGGGATTGATCTAATGGAGTGGGACATAGGTCATTAGTATATGATTATAGTCTCATTTCATTTTTTCTAAAAGGTATGTCAAAGGTCCCTTGATTGAGCAAGTCTTCCTTTTCTTTTTAACAACATTGATAACAAAAGTCTTAAGATCTCTTGGATTACAAATGAGAAACCCTTGATTAATACTTGCTTTCCCAATCTTTCAACAAGTAGAATAGATCTATGAAGAAAATCTTTTAGTATATATAACATACATGGATGTTGATGGGATTGATCTAATGGAGTGGGACATAGGTCATTAGTATATGATTATAGTCTCATTTCATTTATCTTATAGTCTCGTTTTATTTTACTAGAAAATGTGTGTTCTTGTTGTAAAGTTAATTAACTAAAACACTAGCTCTGTGTGCAAGCCTTCATGTGGTTTTTGGTCGTCATCTTCCTCTTAATTGATGTGCACGGTAAGTCATCAATTAGTCAACTCTGTGTTGGCCTTAGCAGCAAGTGCTCGATGGAAGTTGTGGCAATTGGACGCCAAGAATGCATTTCTCTACAGAGAACTTAATCGCCCAATATATATGGAACAACCACATGGATTCATGAAGAAGGATGGTGACCAGTTTCTTTGTAGACTTAAGAAGGCATTATATGGATTAAAGTAAGCCCCGCATACTTGGTATGGAAAGATTGCAAAATATCTTCAGTTTTGTGGGTATAAAGCTTCAGAATCCGACTCAAGTCTATTTATAAAGAAGCATCAATGATAGATGATGGTGGAACTTCGATATGTGGATGACATAATCTTGATGGGCAGTAACTATGATGAGGTTAATCGTCTATAAGATGAGCTCTCGCTTCGCTTTGAGATGAAAAAGCATGGTGAATTTGGAACTTTCTTTGGTCTGCAAATCGAAAATTTCGAGAAATATTTGTTTGTATCGCAGATCAACTACGAAAAGAAGTTGATAGATAAATTTAGTATGATAGATGGAAAAAAGAGTTATACTCCTCTCGACGTAAATCCCAGACTTAGTCAAGGCGAAGGAACATGTCTACTATATCATCGTCTGTATCGTGCTCTTATGGGAAGTCTAATTTATTTGACTATTATAAGGACTGACATTGCTTATGCAATTGGAGTGGTGAGTCGATACATGCCAGATCCAAGGAAACCACACCTTGAGGAAGCGAAGAAAATTTTAAAGTATATTACCTCACTTGATATTGGTCTACTCTACGAAAAAATGCAAAATTGGTCTTGCAAAGATTTGTGGATGCTGACTTTGTTGGAGATCGACATGATCGTAGGTCCACATCTAGGTTTGTTTTTATTTGTGGAAACACTAGCATATCTTGGAGTAGTAGAAAACAAGGATCGATATCCTTGTCTACAATAGAAGCGGAATACAAAGCATCAACTCATGCAGCTAGGAGGGCATATGGCTTCGTAGACTTTGGGAGGATATTCATGTCAAGTTTGAACAGCCGGTTCCTATCCATGGAGATAATTTGAGTGTTATTAAATTGACTTAAAATCTTGTGTTTCATGTGAGGATAAAACACATTGAGTTGTAGCATTACTTTATACGTGAAAAAGTACTAGAGGGAATCATTGAGATGGTTATAATAAAGAGTGAAGACAATGTTGCTAATATCTTCACAACAGTATTTCCTAAAGGTCCTTTCAAAGATCTACGAACATCACTTTAAGGGGGAGTGTTAGAAATTAAAGTAATAATAATAATAATTAATGTGTCTTTTTTTATTCAAGAGTCTCTTGGATTGTCCAAGTCTCTTGATCTTATCTCTAGTAAATGAAAATTTTCATGTTTCTTAGTTTAACGTCTAAGTTTTGTTTACTTTATATAAATTTGTAATCTTATTCTTATTTCAACAAGTTCAATATAAAAAAATTTCATTCAAGTTTGTTTCTCTTCAAAGTCTTTATTCACCTTTCTAATAAGTTTCTTCACGGTTCAATCATTGAAGTCCTGATATTGACTTTGTTACAGTTTTTGGTCGTCATCTTCATCCTAATCGATGTGCACGGTAAGTCGTGAATTAGTTAACTCTGTTTTTGATAATTTGCTCATATAATAAAATTAATCTTTTTGTGTCTCAACAGGTTGACATGCATACATTTTTGCATCTTTCCTTCCTCTCATTGTGAGCTCTTCTCTCAAGTCTTTAATATGCATGTACATTTCTTTATTACTTGAATCGATTGTAATACTATCATCAAAAATTTTGGTTTTTGTTTTTATACTCATCTTTAATGGACAAAAGTTGGGTCAGGCAATTTGCACCCTATTATTTGGGGAGTTAAACAAGAACTTTGAACTGTTTTCGTCTCCTGTGATGTTCATTCTGTCATGTTTCGTCTTGTCTTTTGGTAGTTTGGGAGAAAAGTGAGTGGAAGGAAGAGTTCTAATAAAACTAATGAATTTCCTTTGCTCAATAGTGGAAACAAACTTCAATTATAGTATTTATATTAATCTAAAATGTGTGCCCCCTAGAGTTATCTTCCAATTTATTTATTTGATATGCTGACCTAAAAATGGAAATTTATTAGATCTAAACGCATATGAAAAATAGTATGGTGCTGTAAAAATAATTGATTTATCTGACCATTATTGGACAATTAATTTTAAGGAGGTTCCAAGAGTGTTTCCTTGTCATCTGTAAAATGTAATTTTGTATGCATTGGTTCTTTCATCTTGACTTGTGGTTATAAAACTTCCATTCTTCTTGAGATCATCATATTATAGATTTTATTGGCCTTTTATATGCTATTGGCAAAAGCAAAATATACACATTCTTTGTGATCTGTTTAAATTTACAATAGTATTTACTTTCTTTATATGTTTTTATCCAAAAAAACAGTAATATTTGGAGCAATAAGGGAGGAGCTTGTTTCCTAAAAAGTTTGACAATGGGCAAGTAGAAGAATATAGGACCAATTTAATCTAATTTTTTTATGTTTAATAATATTTGTTTTTGTAATATTTTTTTTATCTATTTATCTATACTCTTTATATTGAGGTTTTCTTAACTATTTGTGTAGGTCTGCTGAGGTGCTCCAAATTATAAAGAGTGTAGTTCAATATTTCAACGGGTCCAACTTCTAAAAATATTATTTTAAAGTTCAATAATAATGTTTTGGCTAACCATTTATATTTTGGCTTTCTTAGAGGTAATGTCATCTTCATCTGAAGATGATGAAATTGCACATAATATTTGGAAAAAACATTTATATTTTGGCTTACTTAAGTTTGTTGTATATGATGTGAGAAAAAACAACACAAAGCCATGGTTCATTAACCCCGATAATTGGGAGATAATGCAAAGAATTTTTACCGATCTCGAGCACAAGAAGAAAAATGAGAAAAAAAATATGCCGGGAAGCGAATTCTACAGCATCTATAGACTCCACAAATTGTGGAGGCTCCATAACTATTCAAGAACATAATAAACGATTGGTAAATCCGTTAATCTTTTTTTTATCTATAATTATTTTTTGTGAGAAATATTTGTTATAATTCTAAGAGATTTATATTTGAAAATTTATTGATTGTGATTAGGAGTTTTTATTACAGGTTTATAACAAACAAATTTTAGTGTATTTTGATCAATTTCATAAGGTCACAATAAATATACATTTTTGTTCTTACAATTACAAACATAGTTACAACTTCTATGCTAAAAACCAACAGGAACATTGTAAACATAATTTCAACTTTTATCCTTGTTATTTTCATGTTAACAATTATGTATTTTTGACACTTTGTGAAAATCAGACATTTGGTTCGTGAACCTATAGATGAATATGCATAACATGGAACTGTATTAAACTTTCCATTGAAAAAATGTTTTCAGATGCTTAAAGATTATGATTGCAGCTTGTCATGTCCTGCATATACCGTATAGAGATTTTATACTAACAATTAAGAAAAAAAAATGAAAATAGTTTTCCTGAAATTTGTAGATGACTACCATTATTTTTAAGCTAAATATCCTTATCTATGTTAAAAGAATTAAAACATTTTTTTATCTGTAATCTTTATTTAGATAGTGGAGCTAGGAAGGCCGCCCACAGTATTTGAGTCTTTCCATTATACACATAAAAAATGGCAGTTCGAGTGGCCCACGAGCAGTTGCAACAATGGTATTAAATTATCTTTATATCCATTTCAGTGCATAAGTGTTTAACAAAAAAAAGTCTTTTGAACTTTTAAAAAAATTCTTTATATGTGGTAATATTATGGTACAAATTATGATACCCTCTTTTTAGTTATGTTAACATATGAGTTGATATTAAAGTTTACTAATGTGTTAAATGTTTATTATTGATTTTTTTGAATATAATATTGGTATGTATTTCTAGGATAATTTTATAGAGCTCATCCAAATTATTGATAGTTGTAAGGAGACAAACAAAAATACAAATGATGAATTGTGGGTCATAGATGTGGGTGGGCCTAAAAAAGGGAGAATATTGAGTATGAGTACAACTACAAGTTCCTATTTGGATGATCAAGAATCCTGCTCAGTACAAGTTTAAAAAAAATTAAGATGTTGGAGGATACAATATAAGATTTGAAAGAAGAAAAGCTCCAAACATATGCAATAATTGCGAGACTTTTAAAAGGACAATTGAATATGCATGCCTAAATGTACAAGTTAATGGCATTTTATGAAAGTCGAAATAATGATGATGTACAATTTCAATTTTACAAATTATTTTTAATGCAAAGATACATGTTATAACTTTTGTTTTTTTTTTTTTTCAGAACGTCTTAAGAGAAAATTAGTGTAGGAGCTCACAATTAACACAAGTAAGAAACTTCCTAATTATGTTTGTTTGTGATCTCTAGCAATATAAATGTAATAAAATCTTTTTTCAATCAGAATTTAATTGTATGGAAGAAACCATATTAGCAGCGACTTGCATCTCTCTCAAGTTAACGAGTGTTGATAGTCTGGTCTTTTGACATGTTTACAACTGTTAACGAGTGATGATAGTCTGGTATTTTGACATTATTGACTCTTTTGTTAATTGGTGGTGTAGGGAATTATCCCTCTTGTTGTTTATTTTGGAAGATGGAAATGGAAGGGGTACTTAAAAAGGCGAATCTACTTGTTTGCTGGTGAACTCCTTACTACTGATCCAATTTATGTGAGGTACATGAACTGGTAGTTTAGTCATCTATTTTTTTATATATATTTTTTTTTAATGATGATTCATGCTAACTGGTAGTAGTATTGTTAAGAAGAAGAGTCAGTCTTGGGGTTGTGGAATCTTTATTTTTTTTAGGAATCAATAATTTATTTTTTTGAGTGAAAAATATACACAATTTATGTTTTATTTGCTATAGTGACATGTTCTTATCATATATATAACCATTGTTGTGAAATCATGAGACTTGGGTCAAATTTAAAGTGAATTCTTCCACCTATATGGAAAAATGAGTCAACAGATCACCATTTAGAGAAACAATTGTGTTGAAAACAAATGTATGGATGGAGTAGTTATAATTTATTATGTGATTACATTACTAGTACCATTTTCTAACGTGATAGTTCCTTGTGTATTTTGTGAATATGAAGAAAATAATTAATTAGTTTGATGTTACTGAATGACATTATATATTATATCTATTTTAGCAGTCTTGATTGTATTTTATTATGTTTTTATTCAATTTTTTGTATGTAGGCATTTATAGATTTGTTGTTCATTATTAGTACAACGCCTACAAGTACCTTTAATGCATTTATGTGTGTAAGAATATGAATGAGACCCTCGATAAAGCAGTTAGAGTAAAATAGTTGAAATAAAGAATTGTGAGCTAAATGAGAGTATAGAATAACTTTCACTTATTATAAAATTGTTAGAAATACTAGTGATTCATTTTGTTAATATTTTTTTATGTTAATAACTATTAAGTGATACATTTTGTATTTTTGTTTCTATGTGAATATTATTTTTGAATTAATATTTTTAAAAATAGTTATTTATTTGTTTTAAATATTTATAAAGTTTTCAAATATATGTGATGTATTATAAGAAATAATTAGGAACAATACAATTTAAAATAAATATATTAATTTCTGATAAATTTTTTATGGAAAACCAAAATTTTTCGACGAATATACCTATGAAAACATGAGAAATATTCTGACAGATATTTCTATAAAACATGAGAAACATTCTGACGAATATTCCTACGTAATAGTTTCAATTAAATAATATATAACGTCGTAAATTCTGTGATAAAAATATCAAAACTGGAAAATTAGTATTTTCTACCGATAAAAAATATATTGTGTAAGAAATATCATCCCAGTATGGCATTCATCAGAATATTTATACTTAAATATCGACGTTTATTATACAAATTAAAAATATGTCGCTAATTTATATATTCGTAAAATTGTCAAATTTTATAAAAAAACTATTGAATAATGATTCATATAGTAACCAAACTATTCGTATTATCACAACGTTATTAATATCATAGAGCTCATAGTCTTTCTTGGGATTTTGTGTTTGTTAATTTTTTAATTTTTATGAACTTTTTATAATGTCAGATTTAGTTTCGTTACGTTCAAATAACTCTTATTTTTTTAGAATACATAATTATTTATGAAAAAAATTCATATATATTTATAATTCACAAAATAAGTCCTTATAATTTTTTTGTCCATTAAGTATGACACAAATTTATAAACTGATGTATACACACATTTTATTTTTAATTTATGGATAAATTTCATGACATATTAACCAACATTACAAGTAAGTACGATTTTTTCTATTTAAAAAATATATTTTTATTAAGAATAACTGAAAAGTGATATCTAAGAAAGGCAAGGAGATTTGATGAAATGAAATTATTTGTAAGTGTGCATAGATTTCAATGACAAATGTACTGATGGTGAACCACCTTTAGCTTTTGAGAAGACAGTGAAAGCAGAAGACTAACTTGATGATGTCACGTGGAAGCTTTCCTAAATCCATTTGACCGGAGCCGGGATGAGATTAAAACTACAACTAGTTGTAAGGATATACCACCAAACGAAGTAGTTTATGAAATTAAATTTTGTAAGGTTGTATGCAAGAACAGAAATTTGATTTCATATCTACCCGGGTTAAAAAATAATTATAAAATTTACCTGATAGTAATATTAAACAAACAAACAAAATCCACTAATTCACTTAGTTATATATATACAAAATATTTTAGATGACTCGGACTATAACCCAAGTAGCCCATAAAGTAGATCTACCGATTAAAGCATAAGATTGGTTCAATTTTTAGTAGGCCAAATAACTATTGTTAGTTTAGGATTCTAAGAAAGTGGATTATTAATATAAAATTTAAATATTTTTTTGTTTGTTAATAATTTAAATAATTTGGTTGATAAAATAATAACGAATAAATGAGTACTAGTAAAAAAAAAAAAAAAGGGGGAAATAGCTAGCAAACATGGCGATTGGGTTTAGAATAATCGTTACTACTGTTCATAACAGCGATTAGAATTAAATCCAATCGCAACTACCCTTATAATGGCGATTAGT
Organism: Impatiens glandulifera; assembly: GCF_907164915.1. NCBI lineage: Eukaryota > Viridiplantae > Streptophyta > Magnoliopsida > Ericales > Balsaminaceae > Impatiens > Impatiens glandulifera. The sequence goes on from NC_061864.1 coordinate 64,041,220, forward strand.
CCTTCAACCAATCGCTACTAGATAGAATGAAAAACGATGGGTTATAAAACCAATTGCTGCTAGACTTTTTGAAGTTTAACTGCGATTGTAAATGAAACCAATCGCTGGGATTTTATAAGTAGCGATTGGATAAGCAACCTATCGCCATGTAATCAATCAATCACCACACTTAGATCTAATATATCTGATATTACTTTAAAATTGATCTAATATATCTAATATAATATATCTATTAATATCTAATATAATATCACATTAATATCACTCTTAATTTATTTATTTATTTTTCATGAGTTGGACCCTATTTGATATCCAGCCCAATGACTCTGCAATCAAACAACCCCCATAGTTGTTTAATTCTCAGCCCATAGTTCAAAAGAAACAAAACAAAACAAAACAAAAAAATCCCGAACGAAAGAAGAAGAAAAGAGTGAAGACGACGAAGAAACGCTGTTCAATCCTTGCCCAAACGCTGTCCGTTGAAGAAACAGTGAAGATTCATGGCTGATTGAGACGCCTCCTTCCGCAAGCAGAGAGAGATGACCGGATTTGAGACCTAATTTCTCTGTTTCGTTTCAATCCGAATTCAAACCAACCGGAGCAAGACAATCCGGACATCCTAATGTAGTAGCGCCGTAGCGAGAATTGCAGCCGCAAGAAATCCGGTAATTTGTTTTAATCGATTTGCGTAAGAGTTTTTGTTCAACAATGGTTTGTTTAGATTTAGTTTAAAGCTCTACTGTAATACCCTAAATTTTGAGATGGTTTAGATTCAGATTTAGGGTTTCCAGACGATTCATAACAAATGTTCAACAATGGCGCCTTCTATGACATCCTCGTCCACGCTATGGATTCCACTTACCGTCTCCACCGCTTCATCCTCTCCCGCACTTCATACTTCAGGTTTTCCAATTTCTTACTCAATTTCGTTGCTCTGTTATTCTGCTATTAGATTGTTCATTTAAGTATTCTGCTATGTTACTCAATTTCGTTGCTCTGTTATTCTGCTATTAGGTTGATCATTTTATTTTCTTATTACTGGTTCAGACTTAAATTGTAAGGTTAGCAAGGAAGAGTAATGTGGTTGTGTTTTGATTGGTTTAGTAGCAATGATAAGAGAAGAAATTTATTCAACTAATGAAACCTTCCATCAATGGCAACTCTGGCCATTGGGAGATGCGAGGTTTTGCTCAAGAACACTACTGACACCGCTCTTATATCATGTGGGATCTTAAAGTATTTTGAGTGGAGATTTGAAACCTCAATTTTTGTGTTTTGAATTGAATGGAATTCCATTCACTTTTATAAAAATAAAAATAAAGAAGGGATAACCAACCACTACTACAGTTGGTTTCCATTAAGCTGGGGCATAACATCCAGTATTTTAGTTTCCTAAAAATGAGTTTTCTTTTAGGAAGCTCTTTGTTCCTTTTCTGTCCTGACTTGTTTCGTTTTCCATACGGTCAATGCGATTTTCGCGTTCACTGTGTATCACTGAAAAGTAAGTCTCTTTTATTAAAACAGTTTAAATCCCATACATAAATGGCAGAACTAAGCGAAACATTGAATGATTGTATTATTAATTTCTAACTATTGTCTGTTTAGCACAATGTTTTAAAAGAAACAGAATTAGGGTTGCACAAGTTTAGAGCTATACCAATTGTTGGATAAATCAACTTTTCTATTTCATTTTATACCTTAAGAATTTATCTTAATGATATTTGCAGGCACAAAGCTTATAACTTATTAGCCAAGTAATAGGAGCCTTTGTATTCGAGTAAACATCCAGCTTATTGAAATGATCATAAGGTTCAGGCTAGCTACCATGGGTTTGAAATGCCAAAGCCTCATAGAATCTAGGTATTCCCTTAAGTTCTTACACAATGGCCCCGATACCTTAGAAGAGCTACTTGACAGGCATGTAGTGAAAAAGGAAACCTATGACGATGACGGGGATGAGAATGAGTTGTTGATTCGGCAAAGGCTAACGGGAACTCGACGTGAGGCATTTAATCTTTATCGCGATATAATTAGGGCCACTCGGTTCTTCACGTGGCCAGATTCGAGAGGTGTGCTTTGGCGTGATGTTTTGAGAGAAAATGCAAGGAAGGAGTTTGAGGGGGCTCGTTTTGAGAAGGATCCTGAGGTTATAACTCGGTTGTTGATTGGCGGGCATGATGCTGTTCAATCGGCGATAGAAAAGCTCATTGAGAAACAACAGATACAGATTGAGAAGGAAAGACGAGATAAAGATCATTGATGAGTCTCACGGTAATCTCTGTTTTGATCTTGAGAAATTATTAGATAAGTATTTTTTTTGTTTATCCTACCTTTATAAACCTCATTAATGCATGTTTCATCTTAAGTTTGTTAGCAATAGTAATTTATAGTTTTGAAAGGCTTGCATAGCTTCCAAATGGTTGTAGATTTGAGCCTTCACGACCATTTAAAATGTTTAATTTATATTTCAACATTGTATCGTTGATATGTTTATGAAGGAACACTTTGCTTATCCTGAGTTTCGCGAGGGGTTAGGGTGTTCGCATTTATTATTGTTATTAGTCTTTGAGTGTAGATTAGTCTTTTTACTTAATCGTTTACATTAACTATATATAAACCTCTATTTTATAAACTAGAAATTGTTATTATTAACAAGTTAATGGCATTTTATGAAAGTCAAAATAATGATGATGTACAATTTCAATTTTACAAATTATTTTTAATGCAAAGATACATGTTATAACTTTTGTGTTTTTTTTTATCAGAACGGCTTAAGAGAAAATTAGTGTAGGAACTCACAATTAACACAAGTAAGAAACTTCCTAATTATTTTTGTTTGTGATCTCTAGCAATATAAATGTAATAAAATCACTTTTCAATTAGAATGTAATTGCAAGGAAGAAATCATATTAGCAGCGACTTGCATCTCTCTCAAGTTAACGAGTGTTGATAGTCTGGTCTTTTGACATGTTTACAACTGTTAACGAGTGATGATAGTCTGGTCTTTTGACATTATCGTCTCTTTTGTTATTGGTGGTGCAGGGAATTATCCCTCTTGTTGTTCATTCTTGGAAGATGGAAATGGAAGGGGTACTTAAAAAGACGAATCTACTTGTTTGCTAGTGAACTCCTTACTACTAATCCAATTTAAGTGAGGTACATGAATTGGTAGTTTAATTATGTATTTTTATTTTTATTTTGTTAATGATGATTCATGCTAACTGGTAGTAGTATTGTCAAGAAGAAGATTCAGTCTTGGGGTTGTGAAATCTTTATCTTTTTTTAGGAATCAATAATTTGTTTATTTAGTGAAAAATATTCATAATTTATATTTCATTTGCTATAGTAACATGTTCTTATTATATATATAACCATTGTTGTGAAATTATGAGACTTGGGTCAAATTTAAAGTGAATTCTTTCACATATATGGAAAAATGAGTCAACAAATTATCATTTTAGTGGAACAATCCTGTTGAAAACAAATGTATGGATGAAATAGTTATAATTCATTATGTGATTACCTTTTACCAATACCATTTTTTAATGTGATAGTTCTTTGTGTATTTTGTGAATAGGAAGAAAATAATTAATTAGTTTGATATGAATGACATTACATATTATATCTATTTTAGTAGTCTTGATTGTATTTTATTACATTTTTATTCATTTTTTTATATGTAGGCACGTATAGTTTTGTTATTCATTGTTAGTACATCACATACAAGTACCTCTAATGCAGTTATGTGTGCAAGGATATGGACGAACCCTCGATAAAACAACTGAATAAAGAATTGTGAACTAAAATGAGAGTATAGACTAACTTTTAGTTTTTGAAAAATGGTTAGAAACTACTGGTGATACATTTTGTTAATGTTTTTTTTATGTTAGTAATTATCGAGTGTTACATTTGGTATTTTGTTTTTAAGTGAATATTATATTTGACTTAATACTTTTAAAAATAAATATTTATTTATTTTAAGTATTATTATTAAAGTTTTCAAATATATGTTATGTATTATAAAAAATAATTATGAGAAATAAAATTTAAAATAAATATATTAATTTGTGATGAATATTTCTATAGAAAACAAGAATTTTTCGACGAATATTTCTATGAAAACATGATAAACATTTTGACCGATATTCCTATGAAAATATGAGAAACATTCTGACGAATATTCCTATGTAATAGTTTCAATTAAATAATATGTAGTGTTGTAAATCATGTGGTAAAAAACATCAAAACCTTTCGACGGATATTCTTACGGCAACATTACAAATTTTCTGATATTCTTACGGAATATTTCTAATGAAATAATTTGTCAAAAATATTGTCGTAAATTCTGTAGTAAATACAATGGAAAATTTCCAGTGAAATTATACGTTATAAACATTGTCGAAATATTTATCGTAAATTTGTAAAAGTATCGTTGGGAAAAATCGACCGAAATAGCTGAATCCTAATTTGGCGGTGGGCGGCAATGGAGAGATCGAAGTCTACTCCCGATTTGAGATCGAGTCATCTTCATTGTTGCTGTTAGGGATCGAATCGTATGCTACTAGTCATCTTCTCCGCTACTAGTTGGAGATCGATTTGAAGGGAGGCACAAGGGGTTTACCTCTAGTTTTAACGTTTTAGTTTTAAGTCGAGATTGGTTTATGTTTCTTTCAATTTGGACGACTGTCAGTTTGATTAATTGTTACTTTCTGTTGTTCCATTCACATGTTTGTATGTTGTTCCATCCACATGTTTGATAAAATGTTTCAATCAATGAGATTTCGTGTTTGTACTTACTATGTTCAGCTAGTTTAGATATTTTTATAAAATCACATGCCATACACTCAACCTAATGCATGTTTCACCGTTATTTGTTTTTGAAGCATCCAGGTGATGAGACAGGGAGTTGAAAGCGGTTTCTAACTAAATTTAGTTGAAATTGGTAGGAATTTAGTGTAAAGTGTTGCTGATGGCTGACCGTGTTGATCACTCTCCGAGTCTTTCCATTACCTTCAAGTATTTATTTGGTCTGTCAAATGCATTTTTTTTATCATCTTCATAATCTCACGTCTCATTTATTCTTGCTCTAAGTCAACCTTTATTGCATATATGCACTATTTATGGGAGAACAACTACACAGGTCTTGTCAAGAGAGTTTCCATTCATATTCAACTCATGGATGGTCAGGAACCTAACCGTAAAGGATTATGCGATATTTCTTTTTTCTTACCTTCTTCTGAATCATGAGCTGTTCTTCTCCTTTTTTAAGAATTTATCGGATGCCCTTATAAATGAAACAAAATTTGGTGGAAGTTAAATGTGATGAGATGTGGCTATGCAATTGTTTATTCATTAAACAGTTTGTGTATATCAACTAGAAATGTTGATACTTGTTTCTTTAACTCTTTTGATTTTTGTACAAGGAATAAGAGGCCTTTGTCCTTTAGGCTTTATCCCTTTTTAGTAGTAGTGAATCCCCCAAGTGAATATTTACGACAAGAAATGAATCCAAATTTTAGGATGACTGACCCTTTTAATTATGAGATAATTTGTTCTTGGATTGGAAAGTTATGGGACTTATATTTAAAGGAGAATTTGTTTCCTTTACCTCGTCAAACAGCCTTGAGATCTTCAAGTGAGGTGTTTGGTTTTACACCATTTAAAGAGAAATAGGGAGTGAAGTCTGATCTCAATTTGTTTCACCCTTGTGCTTTATTTCCTATATTGGGTGTTTGAGATTCTTAATCTAGGTTGGTAGTTTATTCTCTTTTAATTTACTATTAGCTGCTGACATTGGTTTATTTACATCTATGTTCTGTCTGTTTTTTTCTTTTGATTTAAATGTTAAATTTTTTATTATTAATATTTTGAAAAGAAAATGAAAAAGAGGGGAAGGAAAAAGCATCACTCTACAATTGAAAAAAATAAATTTCTGGGGCCTCATTGACTTGTTCTTTGTATTCTGGTGGATATACAAGCTATATGTGTAGTTATTGTCAATATTTTGCACCAACTCTATCAATATTCATGCCGGCATAAATGATCTTGAAGTTAGGAAAATAATTGTTATTGCATTTGCTGTAAATAAGCCATGTTTTTTGGATTATGATTTGTTTGTTGTTTGTTAATAATAATATATAGAAAAAGTATTTGATATGTTTTACAGCCTTTGCAGATGTTGATAAACAATGGTATGCAAATTGGATTATCTTCTAATTCTGTGTACAAACCAACATGTGTATTCTCTATTTACCTTATTCAACAATTACTCACAATGTGCTTGGCTTTACTTTCTTTCAGCTAGTAATAATAATTAATGATGCCTATTATGAAATTATCTTTTGTCCATACCATATGCTGCCAGTGTAGTGTAAGTATTAACTTTTTATGTTATTGATGCTACATTGACACTGATATGATAAATATTTTTAATACATTTTCTAGATTTTTTCTAGATTTGACCAGCAAACAAAATTTTACTAACCATGACAAAAGGCATGACAGATACGTGTCCTCGAGGGTTATGGATTGAAAATAAGAACAATTGCTTTTTGTTGCATCAATAATTTTTCAGGTAATTTTTATTATTTATATAAAACATGAACATTAAATTGAAATTTCAATAAATAAAACAGTTCATCAATAAATATAGATTAAATTGAAATTGATTAACTTTCTTTTATGCATAAACATGTTGTTTTATATATATTTACATGCTTTTAGATAATTTGAGTCAATCAATTTCAATTTAGATTTAATAATACAATTTTATTTTAGGAATATTTATTTAGGTTGGAAGAGGCAAACAATTATTAGAACAAAAAGAATGAGGAGTTATTCTTCTAATTAATCATATTTAATGCATGATTTTAGCTTGTAGTAGCTTGATTTTTGTTGAACTATTGAATCTCAGTAAGATCTAAAGAATGATTTCGAGTAAGTACGTTAAAAATTATAATGTCTATTAAATTAAAATTTTGTTTTGTGGTTTCATAAATTAACATGTTAGCAACTATATCAATAGGCATGAGAATAGGAATGAAATACAATATTGTCTTGGTATCATGAACTGATCTGATATCAAGATTAATAATTTTATATTAAATGCTCCTTGAATTTGTAACACAAATTTTATTAATAACATAGCTATTCACTTACATTCACAGGTTTATTTCGTGTAATCCACACTAGCCTTACAAATATGATTTGAAAAATATAAGATAAGTTTTTCTTCCTATTTGACTTGAATTATCTTTTCATTTGTTATTATTAATTTATAGGCTAGCCACATTTTGATTATATGCTATTGTTTTCATTGTCTATTTATATTCAGTTACTAGAAATAAATCTAATGAGATCCTTTACACACATAATTGTCAAGTGTTCGTTAAGTTATTCCTAATTTAGGATCAATGTGAGTTTTTTCTCATGACTTAGGTTTCAGTTCAGTCATTTTCATTTGAGCAATCTTAAAACAAATATGTAGTATTGATGCTCCTCTTAAATATTTAATTTAAGTACTAATTTTATTCATTTTATTGCAGATTTCTTATCATACATCAAACAATGGATTCAAATGTATGTGATACATATCTCTCATCTACATAGTTTTTAATATTTGTTTTCTTTTCTTATTAAAGAAATATAAATGTAGGGTACATTTTACAAATAAGAAAATTATTAAGGGTTATTAAATAATGAGGAAGCAGACTAACAAAATACTCAATAAATAAATAATGTAAAGATAGAGTATAAGAGATGAAGATTGTGACAAAACAAAAGGGTCTTTTTAAGTTGTTAATATGAATAGAAGTGTATCGTGACCATGTTCAAAAATATATATTAATTTATTCCTTATAAATTATACTTTTGTTTTAACTTTTTTATTCTTTCTTATTCTAAAATAAAGTAATTGACTTTTAAGACTTTAATAGAACATTTTGTCTTATTTTAAAAGTTATGTGCATAATTTTTTATTAGTCAATTGTGTGAATTCAAATAAATTATTATGATAAAATATATATATATTTGGTATCAATTTAATGATTAAATTAGTTTATTATAAATAGGTATAATAATGGTGGTTTTGATGAGTTATATTTTATTGCAGGTGAAATATTTTGTTTTTATTTAATTGTTCTTTATTATGTTGTTTCTAATTTGTAGTATAATATAAGTATTAATGCTTTTAATATTTTAACTATAGATTGTGTATATGCAATGAATAGACACAACACTTAAGGATGTATTTGAATGGTTTTCATAGTTTTGATTAAAAAATTTGTATCTCATTTAGTATTTCTTATGTATTTAGAATTTTTGTTTAAATTTGAAAATAATTATTAAAATATATAAATAATAACTGTAAACAAAATGAAAATATAATTGCTTGAAAAATAGAAAAGAAAACTGGAGAAAAAATATAAACCCAAAGAAAAAAACAAAAAATCCGAAGAAATAATGGGATAAAAATTAATTCAAAAATATATAGTTCTGGCGACGTTTATTTTAATTTTACCAACGTTTATTTAAGCGTCGCTGACACCTACAACGACCCTGCTTTCGGCGACGCAAGATTAAGTGTCGTTCGTTGATATCTATGGCGACGCTTTTAAACGTCGACAGAAGTCTTTTTAAAGCGTCGGCGGATGTCTAATTTGTTGTAGTGGTAAGTATGATTTTTTCTATTTAAAAAATAAATTTTTGATTAAGAATAACTGAAAAGTGATATCTAAGAAAGACAAGGAGATTTGATGAAATGTAATTATTTATAAGTGTGCATAGATTTCAATGAGAAATGTAGTGATGAAGTAGTTTATGGAATTAAATTTTGTAAGGTCGTTAATAATTTAAATAATATGGTTGATAAAATAATAACGAATAATTGAGAATATTTTCAAATAATCTAAAACCAACACAAGACTGTTATCTATGGTTTCTTAATTAGTTGCTGCCCACAAAGATCTTGTTTTGGGTGTTTGACCTCATTGAGGATGACATGACAGATTGGTTTTGAGAGTAATGACATGGCATTGACTTTGTGTTAAAAGAGATATGATAAGAAAAAATTACTTGTTTATAATTAGGAGAAGTTAATATGTCAAATGTTTGCCTTTTGTAAAGAATTATTTTTGACCTAATCTTGTTTTCATATGGAAGAATTTAAGGATATGTTTGATTATTCAAGTAACTATTTTGATGTCGAATTAGATATAGTAGAATGTTGAACATCAAATAAAGTTTTTCTTATGTTAGGGTATTGATCATTATAGAGCATAAGTGGTGACAATATCTAGGTATTATGCTATTTGTTATAATTTTCATATATTATGGTTCGATGACCCCATTATTTAGGGTGGACAAATATTTGAAGTTCGGTTCAAAACATGATTGAGATTCATGCCACATGCTGACCCTATACTATTGCATAGGGCCACTTGACCCCAATTTATATTTTAATATTAACAATTACAAGTTTATTATATTATCCATTAATATCTAATTATATATTATAAGTTTCTACTCCCCTAATTACTAACTCATGTCTATATTAATATCTCTTTTAAAATCATTAATTTTTTTTTTATCAATCTAATTCTTTATCCCTTTCTACAATTCTTCTAACTTTTTCTTTTAAATACTTAATTTCATATATATTTCTATAATAGTTATTATATATTTAAACTTCTAGTTAATATAATTATCTTAATATTTAGGGTTACACTTTTTTTTTTCATGCATGCCTGTCTTTTTAGCTGTTGTTGTTGGTGAGTTTGAATTGAGATTAGTTTAGATGGTAAAATATTTGGTTGAAAATAAATTTATATATTTTCAATGATTGCATTCGACTCGTGAGTATAATCTACAGCGCTATTATTAAGACGTTTTTAAGATTTTTTCGATAAAATCCGTAGGGACAGATCTATGTTTGAGGGGTCGGGTGAGCTTTTGCTTACAGTAGGAATGTGACAGGTTCCCTAATTTTTAATTTATTTCACAATGATTTGTTTATATAAAATTCTCATAAAAAAAAAACATTTATCCCTCGTTTTATACATAAATTTTCTTTTATTTTCATAATTACACACTAACTTTAATTCATATATAAAAATCCATTTATAAACAATTCTTCGTCCTTAATGAATATCTTTGTGAAACTCATCATACTTTTTAATTTCTATTCTTCCATTATAATATGTAATTTTAAATACTATTTATAAAAAAAAAAAGTCAATATCAATATCTTCTAACTCCTATATATCCACATTGATAAGAATTTAGGAATATCCAAATATAGTGGGATTAATATACAAATGTCTTGTTTACTATTTGTGTCAACGGAGAAGACCTCGTCCATCTCTTCCATATATATATATATGTTAATCTTTCCAACAATGGATTGAACCCTCGACAACACAAAATATACAATATTCTCTTTCAATTCCTCTCTCGTTCTTGCTTGACCATTGCCATCAAACAATCGGCAATGGTTGGGATGACGAACGAGATGGGTTTGAAGGATTCAGAGTCCGTAAATGGAAAGAGGGTTACAAAGATTCCTAAAGATGGGATTCATGATTTCATGAGGTCCATTATAGCTTCTGACCCTGAGGCTCAAGACCTAAAGGAGCCATTTTTCGTTTTGGATTTGGGTGTGGTCAAGAACCTTATGGATAAATGGACCCATAACCTTCCAACCATCCAACCTTTTTACGCTGTCAAATGCAATCCCGACCCTTCGTTCGTCGCCTACCTAGCGAGCCTCGGGGCCAACTTCGACTGCGCTAGCAAGGCGGAGATCGAACAAGTCTTGTCGCATGGAGTTTCACCCGAACAAATCATATTTGCGAACCCATGCAAACCCGAGTCCCACATTCGCTTCGCGGCGAAAGTGGGAGTCAAAAGGACTACTTTTGATTCGGTATTCGAGGTGGAAAAGATCAAAAGGTGTCACCCGGAGTGCGAGCTTATAATCAGGATTAAAGCACCTGACTTTGAATCAGCCAGGTGCCCATTGGGCGCGAAATACGGCGCCCTTCCTCACGAAGTCGAGCCGCTTTTACGAGCGGCTCAAGATGCGGGCGTTGCTGTTGTGGGCGTCTCGTTTCACGTGGGGAGTGGGGCCACCGACTGGAGGGCGTACCACTCTGCTTTGGCAGCGGCCGCAGAGGTCTTCAAGACCGCTGCCAGGCTAGGGTTGCCAAAGATGAGAGTCCTCAACGTTGGGGGCGGTTTCACCGCCGGGCCGCAGTTCGAGGACGCGGCTGAAGCGGTGAAATTCGCGATCCAAGCCTATTTCCAAGATGAAACCGACCTGGAAATCATTGCAGAGCCAGGTCGGTTCTTTGCCGAGTGGCCATTCACGCTAGTCGCGAATGTCATTGGAAAGCGCATTAGGGGAGAGTTGAGAGAGTATTATATTAACGACGGTATTTATGGGTCGTTGAATTGCATATTGAACGATCATGCAGTTGTTACCATGCAACCGTTGGATTTGGAAAATGACCACGACCTAGAGATGAAAACGACAATGACTTATCCATCGACGGTCTTTGGCCCGACATGCGATGCTCTTGACACGGTGGCTCGAGACTACCAGCTCACGGAGATGGAAGTCGGGGATTGGTTGGTGTTCACGAAACTTGGTGCATATTCATCTGCTTGTGGTGCGAATTTCAATGGGTTCAAAGGTGTTGGTATTTCAACTCATTTGGTTCATTCCGAGCATTGCTAAGGTTAATTATAACATTTCTATCAAATTGGTTTGGTTAGTGGATGAGGCAAAGTTTCATCTAAAGAATGGTAGTTTATAACAAGATCAAAAAGGCTATTTTTGTACCTTTTGCTTTTTGTTTTTATCTTTCAGATCATCTTTAATGTTATTTTGTTTGCCTTGATTAATTTGCTAATGAACTTGTATAATTTGTTCATCAAAATTTTCGGCTTGTTTTTGTAAGTTTGTGGGAAATGCTTCTTATAGTGAAAATTAATAGGCTTGTATAGTGAAGATGGTCTTACACATGCAACCATTAGATTTGGAATATGACCACGACCTAGAGTTGAAAACGACAATTACATCCATCGGCGATCTTTGGCCCGACATGTGATGCTCATCAAACGATGGCTCGGGACTACCAGCTCATTGAGTATGTGTAAAGAATATTTCAAGCCAAGAATGAACCGACATAAATTCCCTCAAACAAGGAACAACTCTTCTCGAGAAATACTATTCTAAAATACTACTCATTTGAGTTGGGACAAGTATTATTGCTTGATTTCTCTTATAAGGTCTGAACATTATTGTTATGGTTAATAAATGTGATAGTTTATCAAAATAATTTGAAGATCTTAGATACAAGAAAATGACTAATTAAGTCAATTTAAAACTAAATCGATGATTTCTTAAAAAAAAGTTGGTAATAGAACTTATTTCGGACATTAGTAGTTAGGGTTTAATCACTTTTTCTCATCTTTTAAAGAAAAAAATAAGTCAAGAATATTTTGGATCTTTTAAGTATAAAATTATGAAGTGGCACTTTCAATGAACATTTGGTTCAAAGACAAAGAGAAGTAAGTTAAAAAAAAAAAAATCTTTTTAAGTTTAAAATTATAAGGTGGCAATATAAATGAAAATTGGAGATGTGTTTTTTTTTTTATTTAAAAAAATATTAACCATGGTCATGAACTTAACTTTAAGTTAATATGTTTGTAGTGAAAATCGATTTTATAATATTTAATTTAGAATAAAAACAAAAAAATCATCCTACACAAAATATATCAATGTGTGAATATCTAAAAAAAGATGAATGCATTCAATTTTATTATTATTATTAATATTTTTTTATATTTAAAAAAAATATTTCTTTAAATTTTAATACATTTTACATTAAAATTTCGAGAAGAATGTTACGTATATTACTGAATTAATTTTTGTTCGTGTATATCACTATAATTGAGTTTAATTTCATCTATATCCCTAATTAGTTTAATGTTTATCTGTACCCACCAAAGTAGTTCAGTGATAAGAGTCAGCTTAAAAGATCAAAATGTCACGAGTTTGATTCTATTTGGAAGCGTTTTAAGTTTAAGCGGGGAACCATAGTTGTGGGGTGTCATGTTAGTTCTCCTTTAATTCCCCTAAAAAATATCATTAACAAAAACATTAAAATCCGTTAAATTATTCTTTAAATGATGACACTTGTGATTTATATGTCATTTTATTTTAAAATTAATATATATTATATATTTGTTTTTATTTAATATTTTAAATATCAAAACTTTTACATTTTTTTAAAAACATTAATCAAACCATCTATACATATTCTGAGATATTCTGAGAGACATTAACAATAATTTTAAATTAATATATACTATATATAAATTATTGTTAATACCTCTTAAAATATTTAGATCGGTTAGGTTAATGCTTTTAAAAATGTAAAAGTTTTATTATTTAAAATTATGAATAAAAATAAAAATATAATATATTAATTTAAAAAAAAAAATGATATGTAGCAGCATTTAATAGAAAATTTAATGAATTTGAATGTTTTTATTAACCATTGATATAGATGAACATTAAACTCAACTATAGTGATATGAACGAACAAAATTTAATTCAACGATAATATTTTTATGCAATTTTAATACCAAATAAAAACAAAATAATTTTCCATTATTGAAATGATGAAGCATGAATGTGATCCATATATTTATTTTTACAAACTCTAATAATTAAATGACATGTAAAGAATGTCTAAGAAACACAAGAACTGACAATTTAGAACAAAAAGTCCAGCAGCTGTTGAAAATTCTTATCTTCTCATAACTTTTATAATCAAAATCACAATTTAAGAACATAAACCACAACAAATTCTTCATCGGAGTAAACAATTGAACCTTATTCCGGCGCAACCTGAGCCGTCCAATCAAAACCCTGCAATTTCTCCCGTCCACTCACAAACCGTCGGATCTGTCCTAACGCCGGCACCTTTTCCGGCAAATTACCACCCGACACGTCAGATTTCGATCTCCTAACTTGCGGTTTGGAAACCCCTTTCCCAGATTTGTTCTTGTTCTTCTTTGTCTTCTTCTCTTTCTTGTTCTTGATTTCACCCATACAAGAAATTTTCGGCGAAGTGGGTTCTTGTGATTGATTGTCGCCGGAGTTCTTGGATGATAGATTGTTTCTCCGGCGAGCTTCCGGTGGAACTATAGATATCTTGAACCCTTTTCTTGTGTTTGTATGATTTTCCGGTTGGGTTGGGCTAAAGTGAAGATTATGGAAAGATATTGCTGATGATAGGAAATTGAAAAGCCTGTTCTTGGGTTTAGTCGGTTTCTCCATTGAAGCTATTTCTCTGTTTTTCAATTCTCTTTCTCTGTTTGAATATACTAAGATAGATGATAAGGAAAAGAGATTAATAAATACTAAATTGGTAATAAGGTTCCAAGAATGATAACAAGAATAAACAACAAAAGGAACATAGGAATTGTTGACTTGGACAAGAAAGATTTGTTTTAACTTATAAACCTTATTTTTGTCATCAACTTTGATTAATAGTTCATTCTTAACCCTATACTATAAATTCAAAATTTTCATCATATACTTGCATTAGTTACTTGAGGATACATTGATTAAGGCTTATTAGGATTTGGGTTTTTTTAAATTTTCTTCATATACTTGTATTAGTGGATGAATTGAGTGATTGGATGAATGAGAAATAATGTATGATTAAATTGAGACAAACTCTAGTAAGAACTTACCAAATTAACGGTTGAATCTCGTAGGTCTATTGATAATAAGTCGGTCAATCGATTCTTTAGCTGAGTAAGATAGATCTTGAAGAGCCATGATATTGAATATCTGGGATTTGTTGCTACCCATCTTTCCAAAACAAGAGCGAGGACAAGAATGGAAGAACAAATAAAATTTAAAATATGTATGTATAATTTTAGTTATAATATCTCTTTTAATAATAAGTTTTCACATTAAACTATAGTTCATGTCTAAAAATAATAAGAAAAAGAATAAATAAGTTTTAAATTGATGTGGAGGAATGAATTTAAGTGTCCTAGTTTCATAAATTAAAAAAATTAATAATAGTAATATAAGATGTTTTCCTTGAAAAAATTAAGCTAAATTGTTCTTAAAACTGTTTTAAGTAATTTTATTGAAAAAAGATATATTAGAAGTAAAACGATAAAATCGAACAAATTGATTCTCTAACAAATTAAATTGAACCGACTAATAAATCAAAATTGACAATTTAAAATTCTCTCAAAACAACGTCAAAAATTATTTTAGTGTACAAATCAAGCAAATTGCATTATTTTTATCGTTAACATTTTCTCAACTAACATTGTTTGGAACTTAATTTCTCAAACTTAAATATTTTCTTTATTCTTTCTCAAACCAATTTCATTTATTTTTTATCATCGTAAAGATCTTTAATAATTTTAAAATAAGATAATTATAATAATTTTTATTAATTATAAAATTATTATATAGTAAATATTAAGATGTTTTAAATTAATTTGTAATATTTAAATATTTATGAAAATAATTAAGTGAATATTTATTATATTATTCTTAAAATATAAAATAATATATACACAAAATATTATTACAATATTATAAATTGTGATAATATTAATATTAATATTATATTATATAAATTTTCTTATATATTAATTATAATTTTTATATAATAGACCTAACTTATATAATTAAATATAATTATTTAATACAATTCCTTCTATTATTTTAATAATTATGTTATATAAAAATAATAATTTAAATATATAAATATATATATATATATATAAATTATATAAATAATTAAATTTAGAATGTATTTAAGAATAGTTATAATATTAATAATTTTTTAAATAATATATATGCATATATATATAAAAAGATTAATTTAAAAGGCTGAATTTAAATAAGATTAGTTTGAGAAAATGTCTTGTGCTTACCTACAAGTTAAAACGGGATATTGGAGCAAATGACACTAAAGATTATTGTATTTCTAAAAAGTGCTAGCGCATAAAAAAAAAGTGTTGGTGACACTTTTATTTTTTTTGGACGAAAATATTCCCGTTGCGAGATGCAACCGACATTCGCGAGACGCACCCGGCAATCGCGAAACGAAATTTTGTTTTTTTTCAAAAAAAAAATTGTCTTGCGAATGCCGGTTGCGCCTCGCGATTGTGGACGTCTCGGGACATGGGCAAAATCGTCTGAAAAGAATTATAAGTGTCACCAACGTTTTTTTTGTATGCGTGACACATTTTACCAACAATCCATTTTTTAATGTCATCTCATCAAATTTCCCATTAGAACGTCTATAATTTTATTAAAAATAAATAAAAACTTCATTATTCATATTAAAGTAATAAGAATAATTAAAGTAATAATAGTGAAAAAATTAATAAGGCACAATTTATTGGAATTATGAATTTTAGAAGTAATAACTAATTCGAAGTCTAATTCAGATAATAACAATAGAGATATTTTGTCCATAAAGTTTTACTATTTTAAAAAAATTAAAATAAAATAAGTGTCTCCATTTGAATAAAACGTTATACATTAATAACTTTCATGGGAGGCATTGTTATAATTTGTTTATTAATATGATTCCATATAATTTTTGTTATAAAAAATATTGAGAGTCAAAGATTTCATCTAAGATCTCACGTTTTTTGTTGGAGCGTTATATATAGTGAAATTCTTACGTATATTATGTGTATGAAAAATGTTGTATTATGGTTAGTCGTATATGTAATGAAGATGTTCAATCGACAACTCTTTTATTTTTGTATTGTCGAGTGGTGACTAATATATAGAATTTTTGTGGAGTACTACTCAGATTTATTAATGTCCAAGTCTTTGGATAATTGCTGAAAGTTTAGATTGTTGTGTCTGATATGACAAACCTACATATTTATGTTATCATCCCAATTATGTTTAAATAGACTTCTGCTTTGAGATAAATTGTCGAATTTTCAATGATAGTAGTCGTTCAATGCATATCATTCATAATACTAATATTATAACGTTTTTTGATATTCGTTCCAGAAATCCGATAAAGTCGGTGAGGCTATTCGGAGATCCAGGAGTAGCAAGATAACCCGCCTTTTCCCTTTCATCAAAGAGAGTTAATCATTTTCTCGAGTATGAGCCCAATAATCTATTGATTACATTTTTTTTAATTTCATATTTTATCGTTTTTGCTTAAAAATAAAAATAATTTTATTTAAAAGATTTAAAATCACAGTTCGATTTTCGATAAAATGTTTTTATTTATAATGAACCAATAATTTAAGTTGAAGGATTAATATTTGAAATTTAAAATACTTGATAAATAACAAACAATTAATATAAGTTTAAGGACAAAAATACATTTTATTCAAAGTTTTAAACATGGAAGGAAGTATTAATTATTAAACTAAGGTAAAAAAGTTGTATAATTCAATTTTAATTTCTCTATCTGCCGACCTCTCTTAATCATATCTATTAATTTAAATTGTTTATTTAAAGTCTCCCTATAGGGTGAGTCATTTGATAAATTTTGGATTTTATCTATTGTCTGTATTACAAACATAGATAATTTATTTGACATTTTTATTATCAAATATTATTTACTAATTAGTTTAGTTGAATGGAAGAAAGAATTGTTCTTAAAAAATAATAAAAGATTATATATTTGATTCTTAGTATAAAAATAAATTAAAATAAAATTATACTAACTTTTAAAATTAAAAAATATATACTTTATATTATTCTCAAATTTATTTGACTTAATAATTCATTACAAAATATAAATTTTCAAGTTTAGATAATATTCTAGAAAATTTATTTACTAAGATGTTGATGAATATTTCAAATAATAAAGATGTTAAAGATTAAAATAATTGTATTCATAAATTGATAATGTATTGTTTATTTGATTGATAATGATATAAAGCAGAAAAGTTAGACCAAATTTTATTATTAATAATTCAAAATCTGTCATTATCTCCCCCAAACATGGTCATCATCACATTGTTGACTTTTGGTGCCTTCCCAGGTTGAAGTGATAATATAATTTTATAGAACCTTCAAGTTTTCATATTTTATAAGAAAATCATTTTGTAAGAATAATTATTCATATTGAGTTCTCATTCTTTACAATAGTCATGTGTGCTAGCTTAAATTATTTAAGCTCACAAAAACTAAATTAAATATTTTGGGGTAATCAATATTTTTCCAATAAACTTGGAGTTAAGTCTAATATTTCTCCCTAAATTAAATGCTGTCTTCAACGTTTTATTAAAAAAATTATAAATAATCTATAGTAATATGTTTTACTCTCCTCAACATTTAAAAAAAAATCTAATTACTTTTTAACAATTAAAAACCATAAATAATTTTTAAAATTTCAAAAAATATAAAAAATAATTTAAAAATACTTGTATACAAAAATATATTTTATTAAAGACATATTTAAATTTATTTTTAAATTATAACACCTTAAACTCATATTTTCATGTACATTCCTCAATAATTTTCAACATAATAACATTTACTAATATTTAATATTATTTTATAATTTTAAATAGAAGAAAAAATCATAAATGTCTAGAACATTAAAAATAATTAGTTAAATAAACATAATAAAACAAAATTTTCAAATAAATAGTCGAAATTTTATAAAATAGAGAAAGTGAAAGTTTTTTTTTGAAATATCACCAAACATCGAATTCAGACTAATCTTTAATAAAATTATATTTATACATTTATATAAATATTTTTATTGATTTTAAAATAAAATTGACTATTTTTTAATCAAATAAATAATCTTTTAAATTATTAATTTAAAATAAAAATTTCTTTTAATCAAATTGTTGTTTGATTATTTTAAATCTTATTTAAAAAGATGGTTTAAATTTGATAAAATATTAATTATTGTTATAATTTTAAAATATAGAAATACATTTTTTTATAAATCTTTTCAATAAAATATTTTTGACACAAAAATCGAGACAAAATAAATTATAAAATAAAGCTTTTTACAAAGATCTCCGAGAAGGAAGAGATTTCTGTGCGTCACAAATATAAACGGTCATATTGAAAAAATTTCGCACACATTATTTTTTAATATATTATTAATTTTCTCTATACAAATGTTATGCTTTTGTCGTTGTGTTTTAAACGATATCAATTTCGTAACAACATAAAATATATATATAGATACTCCCTACGTTCCTTCATAAGTTTTATATTTTTTTTTTCCACTATAAATTTACATTTGCTTTATTAGTCAATTTAGTCAACATATACCCTATATAACTATCTATATTTTTCTCTTTTATTACAACAATTATCACTCAATTAAACAATTAATACAGACAATTAAAAACCTTAACACACCCACTCACTCGTCCCGACTCCTCTCTCTACTCAATTGAAAGTCTCTCTTCTCTAAATATTATTCGTGCTCGACATCTTCTCTAAATATACCATCAACGAATGAGAGTCCGATTCATCTGTTATTCTCACTATTAGCGACATCGATTCGTGCTCGCATGTTAAAATTGAGCTAGTAGATTTCTTGCTTGATTCATGGGTCCCTAAAAGTACGTCGGAGTCTTGGTTACCTACATGGCTGGATTCGACGCCTTGTGGGTTCAACTCGCTTTATGTCGGATATGGAAAGTATTTCATCGATGATGGTTGAATTGGAGACTTTGGCTTAGATATCCATTAAATCGGACTCCCCTTCGTCGATGGTGGTTGAATCAAACTCTTTGACCATGGTATTGGACACCGATGCAATGGAGAGACGTATGCCAACTGTGGAAATTTTGGCTATTTATTGCCTTACCATTTTGTTGATACCAGAATATACTTACGTGATATCTAATTGAAATTATTTATTGTGAAATATGTGATGTCTTAGACAAGTTTATGACTGAAATATGTGAGATTTTTTAGATGAATTATACATATTGAATTTGTGAGTTAATGACTAAAATATGTGATGAAAATATTTATATCACTGTTATGTTTACAACTAAAACATACTCCATTATTTAAGAGTATTTTGTACCTATAAACATACAGAAATTGTCCTATATTAAAAAAGTTGACTTACCTTCATTGCTACTACTATTTCTTTACAAAAACTAACCTACCCACAAAAGTTGACATGTACCTCCCTAGAGTGCACTCTCCATCTAATCAATAGGTGTGGATCTTCCAATCCATCTATCTCATTTATTTTCATCAAATACTCCATACATTCCTTTACTAACTAAGTGTAAATCCACTTCTAGGGCATGTGGAAGTATATATGTCTGCCCTAAGTTGTGAATGTTTTTTGATGTGTGGGAGCTTGTAATAGTTATGACCCTTTGTTTTGATAATTTCTACATACCATTCAAGCTTGTAAACTTAGAAATACATTATTGAAGGTAGTATGTGATAGTTCATTAAATGATGTTTTAACTGCTATAAGCATCTGATCAATTGTGTAGGCTGGTGTTTGTACCTACAATGATTGCAATGCTCTAAACCATCCCAAATCATTAATGTTAGTGCTAGGAGTATTTGTTGGATGAAATACAATGTGAATATTGAATCATTTAATAATTGCAGCAACCATAAAATTTGGATCATCATTCCCTATATGGGGTCTAGTGTCTTGTTGGATTATGATATCTTTAGAGGCAAAACTTGACCACTTAGCCTTTATAGTTGGTAAGACCTGTAATTATGTCACCAATAAGACAAAATAAACATTTAGTCTTATTTAGAAGACTCATTAGAGTACAATAGAAACTTCTAAAGTGTAATTTATGTTATCTGATTGATTAAACAATCTTCTGTGACCTGTCTTGTGACTGAATCCAAAACTTTCCCTCTAAAGTACTTATTATCCTGTTATTTGATTTTTTTTTTGCTGGAACTATATGTGTAAAAGGGAAAATCCCAATTTTCCCATTAAATAAACACTCACCATTTGATGCATATATGGACCTTGCCAATATACAAAGGAGCATAACCTAGTTATGAACCTTTTGCTCTGACAACTCTTATATGGATCAGGCTCATTTGGACACAAATAATATATCTGATTTGTTTTTGTAAGGTTTTTCATCAATATGAATGTTATTCTCCATGCTCTTGAATTTGATTACATTCAGAGAGTAGTCAACTCTGATAATAATTCAAGGCTAAACTTGATTCTATTGATCTTGTTTGCATTAGTTTTTTTTAAACCACCTCCCAACTGAAGATTTACTAATCTTCATTTCCTTAACAATGTTTTTATATGTTTCTCTTTTGGCTAAATCAATATCTAGTAGTTTTGCACTATCAACTTTATTTGTTGTAACTCATTTTCTTTTCTTATTAATTACATGTATGTTCATACCTACTATGTTCATACCTACTTTTAGTTGTTGCTTTGCCACTGCCCAAATAACACTGATTGTTTGTTGACTGTATCCAAATTTTGAAGTTGTCTCTTTAAATTTGCCTCTTCGAGGTTTCATTTCATTACTGCCTTCCAAAATAAACTAAATAATTGAATTTCAGATTTCATCATTGGTGTTTGGCTTCGAGTTGGACAATTTTTTAAGTGGTTGAATATAATTAATTGTTGTAAAATGACTATTTATAATAGGTGAAATTTTGTAAAATTAAGAAGGAAATATGTATATATTTTATGAGGAAAATTTTGAGAGAAACTTAATTTGTGCAGTTTAATTTTAATTTTCAAGGCAAATATGACTTTGTTTACTTTCACACTTTTCAACTACCCACTACACATATAATCAGAGCCGGCCCAGAGTTTTAGACTGCTTAAGCCTCCAACCCCGGTAAAAAAAATGGATATATTTTTGTTGCCTTAAGCCTAGTTTAAAAAGTTAATAAAAAAATTGTTTTTAAGTAAGATTTGAACTCATAACCATATATAAATTTTAAATTTTTATCTTAAACCACTAAGGTACAATATTTAATGTTTAAAATTACAATAAATTTAATTAAATAACTTAATATTTTTAAGAAATAGGGTGTCATAATAACTCGAGGACTTGCCACTAACATGGATTTTAAATTTTATTTTACTAATTCAATATTCTGTTTATAACTGATTTAATTTTATTATGTTTAAATTTATAATGTTAATATATATATATATATTTTAAAAACTCCACTCTATCTATTTAATAAAATATTTACTAAGTTTTTAACATTACAATCGTTACAACTACGGTGCAAACATTTTTCGACAATGAACAACGAATAGAACTTCGCAATAAAGTAGAGGATAATTTTTTTGTCTACTATTTTGACACTTTATATTGAGCGAGATTTAGGCAAAGATATTAATATATATTTTATTATTAATGAATTTTATGTTTTAAAATTCGGGTAGGGTGAGATGCGGGAACCGGGCATGAAAGACAGTGTTTTGACACCGTAAACGGCGTTCAAGGGTGCCCACGGTGTCGACCGGGATGAGATGCGGGAACCGGGCATTAAAGACAGTGTTTCGACACCGTAAACGGCGTTCAAGGGTGCCCACGGTGTCTACCGGGATGAGATGCGGGAACCGGGCATTAAAGACAGTGTTTCGACACCGTAAACGGCGTTCAAGGGTGCCCACGGTGTCTACCGGGATGAGATGCGGGAACCGGGCATGAAATGTAGAGTTTCGACACCGTAAACGGCGTTCAAGGGTGCCCACGGTGTCTACCGGGATGAGATGCTGGAACCGGGCATGAAATGCAGAGTTTCGACACCGTAAACGGCGTTCAAGGGTGCCCACGGTGTCTACCGGGATGAGATGCGGGAACCGGGCATGAAATGCAGAGTTTCGACACCGTAAACGGCGTTCAAGGGTGCCCACGGTGTCGACCGGGATGAGATGCGGGAACCGGGCATGAAATGCAGAGTTTCGACACCGTAAACGGCGTTCAAGGGTGCCCACGGTGTCGACCGGGATGAGATGCGGGAACCGGGCAAGAAATGCAGAGTTTCGACACCGTAAACGGCGTTCAAGGGTGCCCACGGTGTCGACCGGGATGAGATGCGGGATCCGGGCATGAAATGCAGAGTTTCGACACCGTAAACGGCGTTCAAGGGTGCCCACGGTGTCAACCGGGATGAGATGCGGGAACCGGGCATGAAATGCAGAGTTTCGACACCGTAAACGGCATTCAAGGGTGCCCACGGTGTCGACCGGGATGAGATGCGGGAACCGGGCATGAAATGCAGAGTTTCGACACTGTAAACGGCGTTCAAGGGTGCCCACGGTGTCGACCGGGATGAGATGCGGGAACCGGGCATGAAATGCAGAGTTTCGACACCGTAAACGACGTTCAAAGGTGCCCACGGTGTCGACCGGGATGAAATGCGGGAACCGGGCATGAAATGCAGAGTTTCGACACCGTAAACGGCGTTCAAGGGTGCCCACGGTGTCGACCGGGATGAGATGCGGGAACCGGGCATGAAAGACAGAGTTTCGACACCGTAAACGACGTTCAAGGGTGCCCACGGTGTCGACCGGGATGAGATGCTGGAACCGGCAATGAAAGGCAGAGTTTCGACACCGTAAGTGGTGATCAAGGGTGCCCACAGTGTCGACCGGGATGAGATGCTGGAACCGGGCATGAAAGGCAGAGTTTCGACACCGTAAGTGGTGAGTGCCCACGGTGTCGACCGGGATGAGATGCAGGAACTGGGCATGAAAGGCAGAGTTTCGACACCGTAAGTGGCGATCAAGGGTGTCCACGGTGTCGACCAGGATGAGATGCGGGAACCGGGCATGAAAGGCAGAGTTTCGACACCGTAAGTGGCGATCAAGGGTGCCCACGGTGTCGACCGGGATGAGATGCAGGAACCGGGCATGAAAGGCAGAGTTTCGACACCGTAAACGACGATCAAGGGTGCCCACGGTGTCGACCGGGATGAGATGCGGGAACCGGGCATGAAAGGCAGAGTTTCGACACCGTAAACGGCGTTCAGGGGTGCCCACGGTGTCGATCGGGATGAGATGCGGGAACGGGCATGAAAGGCAGAGTTTCGACACCGTAAACGGCGTTCAGGGGTACCCACGGTGTCGACCGGGATGAGATTCGGGAACGGGCATGAAATGCAGAGTTTCGACACCGTAAACGGCGTTCAAGGGTGCCCACAGTGTCGACCAGGATGAGATGCGGGAACCAGGAATGAAAGGCAGAGTTTCGACACCGTAAACGGCGTTCAAGGGTGCCCACGGTGTCAACCAGGATGAGATGCGGGAACCAGGATTGAAAGGCAGAGTTTCGACACCGTAAACGGCGTTCAAGGGTGCCCACGGTGTCGACCAGGATGAGATGCGGGAACCGGGAATGAAAGGCAGAGTTTCGACACCGTAAACGGCGTTCAAGGGTGCCCACGGTGTCGACCAGGATGAGATGCGGGAACCGGGAATGAAAGGCAGAGTTTCGACACCGTAAACCGCGTTCAAGGGTGTCTACGGTATCGACTAGGATGAGATGCGGGAACTGGGAATGAAAGACAGAGTTTCGACACCGTAAACGGCGTTCAAGGATGCCCACGGTGTCGTCCAGGATGAGATGCGGGAACCGGGAGGAACCGGGAATGAAAGGCAGAGTTTCGACACCGTAAACGGCGTTCAAGGGTGCCCAAGGTGTCGACCAGGATGAGATGCGGGAACCGGGAATGAAAGGCAGAGTTTCGACACCGTAAACGGCGTTCAAGGGTGCCCACGGTGTCGACCAGGATGAGATGCGGGAACCGAGCATGAAATGCAGAGTTTCGACACCGTAAACGGCGTTCAAGGGTGTCCACGGTGTCGACCGGGATGAGATGCGGGAACCGGGCATGAAATGCAGAGTTTCGACACCGTAAACGGCGTTCAAGGGTGCCCACAGTGTCGACCAGGATGAGATGCGGGAACCAGGAATGAAAGGCAGAGTTTCGACACCGTAAACGGCGTTCAAGGGTGCCCACGGTGTCAACCAGGATGAGATGCGGGAACTGGGATTGAAAGGCAGAGTTTCGACACCGTAAACGGCGTTCAAGGGTGCCCACGGTGTCGACCAGGATGAGATGCGGGAACCGGGAATGAAAGAAGAGTTTCGACACTGTAAACGGCGTTCAAGGGTGCCCACGGTGTCGACCAGGATGAGATGCGGGAACCGGGAATGAAAGGCAGAGTTTCGACACCGTAAACCGCGTTCAAGGGTGTCTACGGTATCGACTAGGATGAGATGCGGGAACCGGGAATGAAAGACAGAGTTTCGACACCGTAAACGGCGTTCAAGGGTGCCCACGGTGTCGAGCAGGATGAGATGCGGGAACCGGGAGGAACCGGGAATGAAAGGCAGAGTTTCGACACCGTAAACGGCGTTCAAGGGTGCCCAAGGTGTCGACCAGGATGAGATGCGGGAACCGGGAATGAAAGGCAGAGTTTCGACACCGTAAACGGCGTTCAAGGGTGCCCACGGTGTCGACCGGGATGAGATGCGGGAACCGAGCATGAAATGCAGAGTTTCGACACCGTAAACGGCGTTCAAGGGTGCCCACGGTGTCGACCGGGATGAGATGCGGGAACCGGGCATGAAATGCAGAGTTTCGACACCGTAAACGGCGTTTAAGGGTGCCCACGGTGTCGACCGGGATGAGATGCGGGAACCGGGCATGAAAGGCAGAGTTTCGACACCGTAAGTGGTGATCAAGGGTGCCCACGGTGTCGACCGGGATGAGATGCGGGAACAGGGCATGAAAGGCAGAGTTTCGACACCGTAAACGGCGATCAAGGGTGCCCACGGTGTCGACCGGGATGAGATGCGGGAACCGGGCATGAAAGGCAGAGTTTCGACACCGTAAACGGCGTTCAGGGGTACCCACGGTGTCGACCGGGATGAGATGCGGGAACGGGCATGAAAGGCAGAGTTTCGACACCGTAAACGGCGTTCAAGGGTGCCCACGGTGTCGACCAGGATGAGATGCGGGAACCGGGCATGAAAGGCAGAGTTTCGACACCGTAAACGGCGATCAAGGGTGCCCACGGTGTCGACCGGGATGAGATGCGGGAACCGGGAATGAAAGGCAGAGTTTCGACACCGTAAACGGCGTTCAAGGGTGCCCACGGTGTCGACCGAGATGAGATGCGGGAACCGGGCATTAAATGCAGAGTTTCGACACCGTAAACGGCGTTCAAGGGTGCCCACAGTGTCAACCGGGATGAGATGCGGGAACCGGGCATGAAATGCAGAGTTTCGACACCGTAAACGGCGTTTAAGGGTGCCCACGGTGTCGACCGGGATGAGATGCGGGAACCGGGCATTAAATGCAGAGTTTCGACACCGTAAACGGCGTTCAAAGGTGCCCACGGTGTCGACCGGGATGAAATGCGGGAACCGGGCATGAAATGCAGAGTTTCGACACCGTAAACGGCGTACAAGGGTGCCCACGGTGTCGACCGGGATGAGATGCGGGAACCGGGCATGAAAGACAGAGTTTCGACACCATAAACGACGTTCAAAGGTGCCCACGGTGTCGACCGAGATGAGATGCGGGAACCGGGCATTAAAGGCAGAGTTTCGACACCGTAAGTGGTGATCAAGTGTGCCCACGGTGTCGACCGGGATGAGATGCGGGAACCGGGCATGAAAGGCAGAGTTTCGACACCGTAAGTGGTGATCAAGGGTGCCCACGGTGTCGACCGGGATGAGATGCAGGAACCGGGCATGAAATGCAGAGATTCGACACCGTAAACGGCGATCAAGGGTGCCCACGGTGTCGACCGGGATGAGATGCGGGAACGGGCATCTAAGGCAGAGTTTCGACACCGTAAACGGCGTTCAAGGGTGCCCACGGTGTCGACCAGGATGAGATGCGGGAACCAGGAATGAAAGACAGAATTTCGACACCGTAAACGGCGTTCAAGGGTGCCCACGGTGTCAACCAGGATGAGATGCGGGAACCGGGATTGAAAGGCAGAGTTTCGACACCGTAAACCGCGTTCAAGGGTGTCCACGGTGTCGACCAGGATGAGATGCGGGAATCGGGAATGAAAGGCAGAGTTTCGACACCGTAAACCGCGTTCAAGGGTGTCCACGGTGTCGACCAGGATGAGATGCGGGAATCGGGAATGAAAGGCAGAGTTTCGACACCGTAAACGGCGTTCAAGGGTGCCCACGGTGTCGACCAAGACGAGATGCGGGAACCGGGCATAAAAGACAGAGTTTCGACACCGTAAACGGCGTTCAAGGGTGCCCACGGTGTCGACCAAGACGAGATGCGGGAACCGGGCATAAAAGACAGAGTTTCAACTCCGTAAACGGCGTTCAAGGGTGCCCACGATGTCGACCAGGATGAGATGCGGGAACCGGTCTTGAAAAATAGAGTTTCAACATCGTAAATAGCGTTCAAGGGTGTCCACGGTGTCGACCAGGATGAGATGCGGGAATCGGGAATGAAAGGCAGAGTTTCGACACCGTAAACGGCGTTCAAGGGTGCCCACGGTGTCGACCAGGATGAGATGCTGGTACCGGGCATGAAGGCAGAGTTTCAACTCCGTAAACGGCGTTCAAGGGTGCCCACGGTGTCGACCAGGATGAGATGCGGGAACCGGGCATGAAAAATAGAGTTTCAACTCCGTAAACGGCGTTCAAGGATGCCCACGGTGTCGACCAGGATGAGATGCGGGAACCGGGAGAAACCGGGAATGAAAGGCAGAGTTTCGACACCGTAAACGGCGTTCAAGGGTGCCCTAGGTGTCGACCAGGATGAGATGCGGGAATCGGGAATGAAAGACAGAGTTTCGACACCGTAAACGACGTTGAAGGGTGCCCACGGTGTCGACTAGGACGAAATGCGGGAACCGGGAATGAAAGGCAGAGTTTCGACACCATAAACGGCGTTCAAGGGTGCCCACGGTGTCGACCAGGATGAGATGCGGGAACCGGGAGGAACCGGGAATGAAAGGCAGAGTTTCGACACCGTAAACGGCGTTCAAGGGTGCCCACGGTGTCGACCAGGATGAGATGCGGGAACCGGGAATGAAAGAGAGTTTCGACACCGTAAACGGCGTTCAAGGGTGCCCACGGTGTCGACCAGGTTTAGATGCGGGAACCGGAAATGAAAGACAGAGTTTCGACACCGTAAACGGCGTTTTAGGGTGCCCAAGGTGTGAACCAGGATGAGATGCGGGTACCGGGCATGAAAGGCAGAGTTTCGACACCGTAAACGATGTTCAAGGGTGCCCACGGTGTCGACCAGGATGAGATGCTGGTATTGGGCATGAAAGGCAGAGTTTCAACTCCGTAAACGGCGTTCAAGGGTGCCCACGGTGTCGACCAGGATGAGATGCGGGAACCGGGCATGAAAAACAGAGTTTTAACACCGTAAATGGCGTTCAAGGGTGCCCACAGTGTCAACCAGGATGAGATGCGGGAACCGGGCATGAAAGGCAGAGTTTCAACTCCGTAAATGGCGTTCAAGGGTGCCTACGGTGTCGACCATTTTTCCAAGGTGTCGACCATGTTCTTGATTCGTAGTCTCCTTTTCTTCTTGATCCATGAAGGTATGGTATATCGTCGTCATCGTCCATGATGAGATGCGGGAACCAGGCATGAAAGGCAGAGTTTCAACACCGTAAACGGCGTTCAAGGGTGCCCACAGTGTCGACCATGTTCTTGATTCGTAGTCTCCTTTTCTTCTTGATCCATGAAGATATGATATATCGTCGTCGTCCATGATGAGATGCGGGAACCAGGCATGAAAGGCAGTGTTTCAACACCGTAAACGGCGTTCAAGGGTGCCCACGGTGTCGACCAGGATGAGATGCGGGAACCGGGCATGAAAGGCAGAGTTTCGACACCGTAAACGACGTTCAAAGGTGCCCACGGTGTCGACCGGGATGAGATGCGGGAACCGGGCATTAAAGGCAGAGTTTCGACACCGTAAGTGGTGATCAAGTGTGCCCACGGTGTCGACCGGGATGAGATGCGGGAACCGGGCATTAAAGGCAGAGTTTCGACACCGTAAGTGGTGATCAAGGGTGCCCACGGTGTCGACCGGGATGAGATGCAGGAACCGGGCATGAAATGCAGAGATTCGACACCGTAAACGGCGATCAAGGGTGCCCACGGTGTCGACCGGGATGAGATGCGGGAACGGGCATTAAAGGCAGAGTTTCGACACCGTAAACGGCGTTCAAGGGTGCCCACGGTGTCGACCAGGATGAGATGCGGGAACCAGGAATGAAAGACAGAGTTTCGACACCGTAAACGGCGTTCAAGGGTGCCCACGGTGTCAACCAGGATGAGATGCGGGAACCGGGATTGAAAGGCAGAGTTTCGACACCGTAAACCGCGTTCAAGGGTGTCCACGGTGTCGACCAGGATGAGATGCGGGAATCGGGAATGAAAGGCAGAGTTTCGACACGGTAAACCGCGTTCAAGGGTGTCCACGGTGTCGACCAGGATGAGATGCGGGAATCAGGAATGAAAGGCAGAGTTTCGACACCGTAAACGGCGTTCAAGGGTGCTCACGGTGTCGACCAAGACGAGATGCGGGAACCGGGCATAAAAGACAGAGTTTCGACACCGTAAACGGCGTTCAAGGGTGCCCACGGTGTCGACCAAGACGAGATGCGGGAACCGGGCATAAAAGACAGAGTTTCAACTCCGTAAACGGCGTTCAAGGGTGCCCACGATGTCGACCAGGATGAGATGCGGGAACCGGTCTTGAAAAATAGAGTTTCAACATCGTAAATAGCGTTCAAGGGTGTCCACGGTGTCGACCAGGATGAGATGCGGGAATCGGGATTGAAAGGCAGAGTTTCGACACCGTAAACGGCGTTCAAGGGTGCCCACGGTGTCGACCAGGATGAGATGCTGGTACCGGGCATGAAGGCAGAGTTTCAACTCCGTAAACGGCGTTCAAGGGTGCCCACGGTGTCGACCAGGATGAGATGCGGGAACCGGGCATGAAAAATAGAGTTTCAACTCCGTAAACGGCGTTCAAGGATGCCCACGGTGTCGACCAGGATGAGATGCGGGAACCGGGAGAAACCGGGAATGAAAGGCAGAGTTTCGACACCGTAAACGGCGTTCAAGGGTGCCCTAGGTGTCGACCAGGATGAGATGCGGGAATCGGGAATGAAAGACAGAGTTTCGACACCGTAAACGACGTTGAAGGGTGCCCACGGTGTCGACCAATATGAGATGCGGGAACCGGGAATGAAAGGCAGAGTTTCGACACCATAAACGGCGTTCAAGGATGCCCACGGTGTCGACCAGGATGAGATGCGGGAACCGGGAGGAACCGGGAATGAAAGGCAGAGTTTCGACACCGTAAACGGCGTTCAAGGGTGCCCACGGTGTCGACCAGGATGAGATGCGGGAACCGGGAATGAAAGAGAGTTTCGACACCGTAAACGGCGTTCAAGGGTGCCCACGGTGTCGACCAGGTTTAGATGCGGGAACCGGAAATGAAAGACAGAGTTTCGACACCGTAAACGGCGTTTTAGGGTGCCCAAGGTGTGAACCAGGATGAGATGCGGGTACCGGGCATGAAAGGCAGAGTTTCGACACCGTAAACGATGTTCAAGGGTGCCCACGGTGTCGACCAGGATGAGATGCTGGTATTGGGCATGAAAGGCAGAGTTTCAACTCCGTAAACGGCGTTCAAGGGTGCCCACGGTGTCGACCAGGATGAGATGCGGGAACCGGGCATGAAAAGCAGAGTTTTAAACACCGTAAATGGCGTTCAAGGGTGCCCACAGTGTCAACCAGGATGAGATGCGGGAACCGGGCATGAAAGGCAGAGTTTCAACTCCGTAAATGGCGTTCAAGGGTGCCTACGGTGTCGACCATTTTTCCAAGGTGTCGACCATGTTCTTGATTCGTAGTCTCCTTTTCTTCTTGATCCATGAAGGTATGGTATATCGTCGTCATCGTCCATGATGAGATGCGGGAACCAGGCATGAAAGGCAGAGTTTCAACACCGTAAACGGCGTTCAAGGGTGCCCACAGTGTCGACCATGTTCTTGATTCGTAGTCTCCTTTTCTTCTTGATCCATGAAGATATGATATATCGTCGTCGTCCATGATGAGATGCGGGAACCAGGCATGAAAGGCAGTGTTTCAACACCGTAAACGGCGTTCAAGGGTGCCCACGGTGTCGACCAGGATGAGATGCGGGAACCGGGCATGAAAGGCAGAGTTTCGACACCGTAAACGACGTTCAAAGGTGCCCACGGTGTCGACCGGGATGAGATGCGGGAACCGGGCATTAAAGGCAGAGTTTCGACACCGTAAGTGGTGATCAAGTGTGCCCACGGTGTCGACCGGGATGAGATGCGGGAACCGGGCATGAAAGGCAGAGTTTCGACACCGTAAGTGGTGATCAAGGGTGCCCACGGTGTCGACCGGGATGAGATGCAGGAACCGGGCATGAAATGCAGAGATTCGACACCGTAAACGGCGATCAAGGGTGCCCACGGTGTCGACCGGGATGAGATGCGGGAACGGGCATTAAAGGCAGAGTTTCGACACCGTAAACGGCGTTCAAGGGTGCCCACGGTGTCGACCAGGATGAGATGCGGGAACCAGGAATGAAAGACAGAGTTTCGACACCGTAAACGGCGTTCAAGGGTGCCCACGGTGTCAACCAGGATGAGATGCGGGAACCGGGATTGAAAGGCAGAGTTTCGACACCGTAAACCGCGTTCAAGGGTGTCCACGGTGTCGACCAGGATGAGATGCGGGAATCGGGAATGAAAGGCAGAGTTTCGACACCGTAAACCGCGTTCAAGGGTGTCCACGGTGTCGACCAGGATGAGATGCGGGAATCAGGAATGAAAGGCAGAGTTTCGACACCGTAAACGGCGTTCAAGGGTGCCCACGGTGTCGACCAGGACGAGATGCGGGAACCGGGCATAAAAGACAGAGTTTCAACACCGTAAACGGCGTTCAAGGGTGCCCACGGTGTCGACTAGGACGAGATGCGGGAACCGGGAATGAAAGACAGAGTTTCAACACCGTAAACGGCGTTCAAGGGTGCCCACGGTGTCGACCAGGATGAGATGCGGGAACCGGGC